>NW_008825167.1:10217375-10267928 GCF_000699105.1 Pygoscelis adeliae
AGGGAACTGGGGTTGTTTAGCCTGGAGAAAAGGAGGCTGAGGGGAGACCTCATTGCTCTCTACAACTACCTGAAAGGAAGTTGTAGCAAGGTGGGTGTCGGTCTCTTTCTCCCAAGTAACAAGCGATAGGACGAGAGGAAATGGCCTCGAGTTGTGCCAGGGGAGGTTTAGATTGGACGTGAGGAAAAGTTTCTTTACTGAAAGAGTGGTTAAACATTGGAACAGGCTGCCCAGGGAAGTGGTGGAGTCCCCATCCCTGGAAGTATTTAAAAGACGTGTAGATGAGGCGCTTAGGGACATGGTTTAGTGGGCATGGTGGTGTTGGGTTGATGGTTGGACTCAATGATCTTAGAGGTCTCTTCCAACCTTAATGATTCTATGATTCTATGAAATTGACCTTCTCTCATTTTGTAGAGGAGGAAACTGAGACACAGAGAGAGAAGGTGATGTACCAGAGGTTTTACAGCAGGCCAGAGGCAGAGTTCAACGCAGAAGCCCAGTCTCTGCCGCCTGGTCCTGCTGTCTGTCCACCAGCGCCGTGGTGCTATCAGTGATCACTGGAAAACAAAAATCTTCTTCGGAGAGTATTAACCAGCTTCCACCATAATGCAGTGTGTTTCTTATCCATATATATGCATATTCCCTTGTTTGACTGGAATAACAAGGAGAAATCCCTTCAATTTTCAGGATTAGAAACCAGAACATTATAGTAAAATTAATGCTGGTAGAAACAGTTATCCCTCTGTGACCTTCTACTGTTTTCTTAAAGGAGCAGCTTCTCTCCCTCCAGCCATCGTGATTCCCTCTTCGTTCCTATTCAAAGAATCAGTTCAGACTGATTCAAGTTCTTTTACAGGCAGCCGCCAAATGAATACATTGCATTTCAGTGAGTTGCAAATGCTGGTTAGGTCACAAGATGCTGAAGCATAAAAGGCTCTATCCTAAACACTGGACATTTTCAATTCTCTCTTCTCCTCCTCATTCTCGCGTGCAAGCAGGGTAAGATTCACTGATTCACATTTATTTGTGAAATAGAGAGTCTGGTCTCTTCATACATCATGTGCCAATTTAACCGTGTTATCTGAGCTGTGAGAATTTTTACAACCCATTTAATTGTACTATTTAAACTGATGCATGCTTATACTGGTATGAAGGTGTTTTACACTGCCACTGGTTTTCCTTCTGCTAAGGAAAAACAAGGTATTCTGATACAGCTCCTCCTAAATGGGAGATGTACAGCTTTAACTGTAGCAATACAGTTAGGTCAGCACAACTTTCTATTGTAAACAAGGCCTATATTGCAGGGCTAAGGCTAGATTACTCAGGTTTTCAAAAGGTCTGCCTACAGAATATGCATTACCAGTGTAACGAGTTGTGTTTTAATAAATACTAATAATATGTGTCTAATTACGACAGTTCATCTCGGCATTTCCTGTGTGCCTCTCACGGAATGACTAAGCGCTTCGCGTCTCACCACCGAGCCAATTACTGACTACAGGCTGTTATTAGGGGCAGTCTTATATAATTTTCACAATTACAATATATGTAATTTCATAGTTGTGGATTGCCGACGAGTGAGCACTGTCCATCTAGAAGAAAAATATTGCCTGCAATCGCTTTCAAGGGCTGAGGGAGGCAAACGTTTACTCACAGGCACAGCTTTTCTGGCCATGAATAGTCTCCCTGATTTCAAAGGGATTAAGCCTAGTAGTAAGTATTTGGAGAATCAGTGCCTTAATCAGTATACTTAAATGTTTAATTTTGCTCTCTCCAAACATGTTTGCAGGATGCTAAAATAGTCTCATGATTCAACACATGCATGTTAGCTCTTCTTTTGGAATTGCATTTCAATTTTAAAAAAGCTCAGGCAAGCAAAACCCACTGTTACGCTTACTCCAAGGTGTATTCTGTGATGGATGTAGTGGTCAGAATGTCACACAGACAAATACTTCAGTAGAAATGCGCAAATAATCAAATGACAAAGTTCCAAAATCTCGTTAAATAGTGGGATCTAGAAACTGTGGGTTAGATTTATTGCTAGAATGAACAGACACCGTTCACTGATGTCAAAGGCTAAGGTAAAACGGACAAAAATCAAGTAGAAAACAGGGCTTTTATGGAAAGAAAATTGACGTTAATATCTTTTTTGCCTTCTTTTCCCTCTCCTTCTCTTAAAATGGAGGCAGCTCCTACTCTCTGTTTTTGTCCCGTGGTCTTGCTGTTATCTTTTCCTGTCTACACCCTTTTTGTACTTCTGTGCAGCATTAGATCCAAGAAATCAGTTTTGCCTGCTACTACCAAATCTTGTGGGGGTTTTTGAGTGCTCCTCTCTGCCAAAAATCAATTACAGAACTTTGGCTCCTCTTGTTTCCCTCTAATGCTTGATCCTTTATAGATCACTAAGGAGTTTAGCCATGGAGGTGCTCACTTTCTCTCTTGTAAGAGGAAATGCCCTTGAAGGTGTCTTGGGCCCTTTCCAAGGAGCTCCAGGAAGACGAATAGCATGTCTGTGCTGTCCACATTGATCTGCTGCGAATTTTGCACCTACTTCTTATCTTTCCTCGTCCACAAAGCCTGTCTGTCACTGTGCACTTGCAAATTCATTCTGGCACCTGATAGCTGGCTCTGCAGATGAGAAATTCAGATGTAGGTGATAGCTGGGTCCATACCTGAGCTCCACACCTGAGCTTCACCTCTTTGTAAGCATGGGTGATGCTCCTGCACTCCAAAAAGATCTTGAGACCTCCACGCTGAAGATGTACTTGGCGTACAGCATCTGAATTATGAACACAGTTTTATATTTTGGCAGTGTGATTAAAAACAATCACTTTGTAGAGAACTGGTTTTCTGGAAAAAGTTGCAAAGAAGGTAAAGTTATCTTACAGCAGTTGTATATTGCACAAACTTAATTATGTCTTTGTTCTACAAACTGTAATAATTAAAATCTAATCCAGAGTACAATCAATACATGTTGCCATTGCTTTCACTAATACGTGCACATAAGTAAGAGTATATAGGGAGATGCTGTAAGTATATTCGATGAGGTTAATGAAGCCTTTGATAATACTTCACTTGGTATTTTCACAGTTGAGGTACATTTAAGTACTGATAAACATCATTTAATGTTAACAATTAAAAAATTGAAACCGCTTACTAGCA
Source organism: Pygoscelis adeliae (assembly GCF_000699105.1). Classification (NCBI taxonomy): domain Eukaryota; kingdom Metazoa; phylum Chordata; class Aves; order Sphenisciformes; family Spheniscidae; genus Pygoscelis; species Pygoscelis adeliae. The sequence goes on from NW_008825167.1 coordinate 10,220,535, forward strand.
GCAGTTCAGTAGAAAAATATTTGAAGATTATAGAAGAAAAAAAAAGCACATATGAATCAACAATGTCACACTGCTGCACAAAAATAAACATCCTATGAGGATGTCTTAGGAGGAGTGTTTCATCTAAATAAAACCAAGCAATCCTTCCACGCTACCTAGCTTTTTGAAGGTCTGAACTTAAAAATTACTCATGTTCTTTTTTGTGGATCAATGAGATCAAGAGTCCAAGGAAAAGCAGAAAGATTGATTAATTCCTTTCCCTGACTGTTCACTACCAGAACCACTAACTGAGATGCTGCAGAGAAACTCACTGAGCATGTTTTTGGATCTACATCGTGTGCGTAAGTGTTGCATGTTCATAAACTAAGCAGGGAGTAGGCTATTATTGACCTGAATGCCACTGAAAGCATTTACACTTGGTGAAAAATATAGTGATCTCCTGGTTAACAAAACAGCATATGACTTGCGTAAACTGGGGCTGAAAATTTAAGGGTCTGCATAACAAGAACAACTTAAAAAGAGAATATTTGTGGCAATGTTGAAAAAGTAAGGCATCTCTCTCCTGACCAAGATTGTCAGAAGCAGCAGCATGCAGTAGAAGATCAGTCTAGGAGCCAACAGGCTGAGTTTAAAACCTGTTCTTGATCTGCTCAGCAGTTGTGGGAAGGTCGGTGTATCTCTCTGTTTCCCTTCCCACTGTACTTCTTGGTTTCTCCTTTATGTGTTTTGACCTTTTTGCTACCTTTGACTTTTATCTCTTTGGAGCCGGACCATCTTTCCCAGTGTTTCCATAAAGTTTAGTACAATGTGTCTCTGGATCTTTGTGCGAGACTTTAGACGCTACCACAAGAGTAATTTAGAAGGGAGGAAATTAATTTCTTTCTTAGGCAGAGAAATGATCCCCAATATACGTTAACATCTGAGACTTGAATTTTAACAAATGTCTCTTTGGTTGTGTGGCATCTACTTCAGCATGCCATTGACTTCACAGTAAGTATGCTGGGGACTGAAGCTATACATATGCTGCAGACATCTTTCTTTTGGCTGCAGACTACAGAAAGCTAAACTGGCATTAACAGCTGCCTGAAGCACAGGTTACAGTAAAGTATATCATATTCATATCATCATTACATACCTTGGATTCCACTGTAAGCCTGAAGTCTGGGGGTGAGGAGAGCTCTTCAGACCATAAATACATTAGCTTGGCATGATGAACTATGCGGCTCTGTCCTTCAGCTAAGAGAAAAAAACACTTTTATTCCACAGACATATTCTTGAGACTGCTGAAGAGCAGATCAAGTTGGGATTTTCTCGCTTATTACAGAAAACTTGGAGACATTTCTGTCTGTCACAGATATTGCTGATATTCTTAATGCACCTATATATCTGAGGCAAGGTTAAGTGTAAATCTTCATTCACAATCAAACATAGATAATTCATGAATGTGCTTACAGCTAAGTGTGCAATAAAATACTTCATTGTTATTCATTATGCAGTTTGTAGAATGTTGGCAATTTTCTTAAAGGGAATAGGAGAGAGACTGTAGAAACAAGTAAGAGATAATTATTAGAAACCTAGGGAAAAGAGAATTGCGGCTTTTATGATGCTTGAAGACTGCGGAGAAGAAATGGACCAAAGGGACAGAGAATCAAGGATGAGGAAAAAAAAGAGGCATGCTGCTTTTACAAGGAGAGGCTTTGCAGGAAAAGAAATGTTTCATTTTCCTTAAGACTGAATCCTTCATAAGGCCAAAATGAACATGAGACAAAAAGTAAACCCAGAGTTAGAAATCCATCTGACTAAGAATGGATCCAAGAGAATCTTTTTTTCATCGAAGTTCAATATGTAGTTGGGAGATAAAAATTTTTTAAAAGAATACATATTTGAAACTAATTGTATCCACAACTACCAGGAGTAAGTTCAGCATAAACAGAAATGCTTCCCTAATAAGGGAAAAAGGGCATGATGCAATGTCTCTGAAAACAAGTTCTCTTTTTTCTCTTGTTTGCTGTCAAAGTTTAACAAACTTATTTGCATTCACTTCTCCCAATTTTTCTGATAGCTTTGTCACTTGCAGCCAAACCTTTGTGCCATGAAACACAGCGTTGTCAGCTCATCCAAACAAGCTCTGAGCTGCACCATTTACTATATAAAAATTGAGATTAAATAAACAAATTCTGAATATAGGGCATTAGGGTGTTTGTTTGTACTTGGAAATCATCATCTTTTTTGTATCTTACTGGAGAAATTGTCCCGCAAAGCCATTTCCGACCCTTGATTCAGCATGCTGCTTCTGCATCGTTCCCAATCCTTATTAATCCTGGGCATAAAAACCACCCGAGGCTACTGCATGCTGCTGCAGAACACTACTACACTGTGGGTCAAAGGGACAGCCCTTTTCACCTTTCTTTATTGCCCTCTATCAAACAGATAACTTATAGATCTTAAAACCATTCAGAGTTAATAGAAGAGACCCTACTACCACGTGCAAAGTGTTTTGCAGCAAATGGCACAGGGCTGTGCAGGTTTAACCTGTGTATTAGCTCATCAGCATGCCGTTCCAGCAAGGCTAAGGACATGAGGCCCCTCTAGCAGGGCTTGCAAAAGCTAATCCACAAAATGTTTCTGCTAATTGCTTAATGTACTTGAACGTGTGGCAATTAGAAAGTAGCTCAACTTTTTCACCTAATTGCTAAGTCCAGCTTTGTGTACTTCAACTGAAAGTAGCAGAGGGGACCATCCGCCTGAGCAACATAGTTGTTGGACTGTTACATGGGCTGAACAGGCAATTTAAAAACAGTTATTTATTTAGTGTATTTCTCTGATAGAGTGTATTTAGAATTTTTTTTTTAATTCTTATTCTGTATTTTTCTCATATCTATATATATTTGTACGTTTCAATAATTTTTTAGTATAAGCATCTTGAGAGCATTCATATTCACAGATTTGAATGTTTGAAAATAGGAAATACTAATGGAATTTATTTCTGTAAATACAAGTCATTTACAGAAAGATCCTCTGTAAATGTTATGTTTGTGCTACTGTAACTATTACTATTAAATTAAGTATGTGCATTGCAGTAGCTCCTGAAGGCACTAGTCATAAATCAGGTCTGTGCTGCAAGAATATCAGTGGCTCTGGAAAAATGTGTTCTGCTGGGGGACGGGGGAGGACGCCAGAGATAGCTGCTTGCTCTTTCTGGTTGATTTAGACATCCAGACCCCTACTAGTACAGCTGGCCTTGTCATATGCAACATGCCAAAGCCAAACATGGCTGAGGATGGAGAGCTGTTCTTAACTCCTGAAGTGTGGTCCTAGTCCTGCAAGGGATCTGTGAGCACAGGCTTTCTGGTCTGTGCAAGAGTGTATCAGTAGCGTCTAAGTCATCTAGTAGTAGACACGGAGCTGGATTAAACATTTAGGTGCCCATCTGTTGTCAAATCTCTAAAATTTGAGAAGGAATTAAGGCATTAAAAATGGAAACCCTTTTATAAGCAAAAAAGAAGGTACTGACATAGTATGAGATAGAGCTTTGAAAGTGAATGTGCCACATTGCTACCCAGAGCCCTGCCAAGGCAGCTGGTGGGGCTCAGGCTCAACGATCAGCCCAAGCACAGATGAAACTACACAGTGAAGCCCCACGCACTTTCATAGTGAGTTATCACTATGCTGCGGCATTACAATTGCAGACAAAAATAGCCACCCTACAGTAAGTATAAGGTGAGTGAAGCAACGCAGTTATTGATGTAATGTTGGAAGTGCCAGCAGTGCCTGAGGTTTTCCTTTTGGTTTCTCTGTGCAGAATCTGGGTCTGAGAGATCCGGACATTTAATTCTGAAACTCCCCCTGTGATACTCACGTACTTCTTTAAACTGGAGATTTGCACAAATCGAAATGAGCGTCTCTGCTTCACTGATCATTCTGTGGGAAAATATGTCCGATAAAGTTTACTTCCTTTTTTCCCCTCAATTCCCTCTGTTTTTACCAGATTTTGCAAAAGCAAAACCCCAAACACTATATTCCCTTGAAAACACTCTTTTTTCCTACTCAGACCTCAAATGTCTACTCATAATCAGTTTCCTGTTTAAATATTCTATGAAGAATCAAATATCTTAAGAGTTGAAGCTGAGAAAGTCAGACTCTGAAACACCGACAGTTTTTGCAGCTGTTTTCGCAGCGTGAGCCTGCGTCCTTTCCGTGTTTTCAAAAACACACTTTATCCTGTTTTATTATGACTAAACAACTGCAGATTGTCCGCTTCAGAGAAATATTGCCCCGTGACCTGGCAGGAGTCCCCGCCGGCGATAACCCCGTCCCTGCCGAGGGCCCCGGCTAATCGCACCTCCCCACCCTGCCTGCCTTCCCCCCGCCTTCCCAAAGCCTCCTACAAAACCCGCCCTGCGCAACCATGACATCTGTATTTGCAATTTAACAGAGTTATTCTTAACAGCAGCTCATTTTCAGTATCTCCTTACAGTTTTGCTCCAGTACGAAGGTTGTTGCAGCTTTCCATGGTTACTTCATATTAACTCAGAACAGTTTCTGTAAATACGTAAACTGAAAATACTCAGTTACAAACTCACATCTATGCAAAGCTGTGACCGGATTTGCAAAAACCTGTGGAAAAAAGATGACAATTTTCAAGATTCCTTTACTGCTGCTCAAAATGAATCATCTATACATAAAAATTACGAAAACTTAAAAAAGGCACATTAACATACATATAAAGAACAAGTGCATAACAATGATATAAAAACTAAGTCTCTACCAAGATCTAGAATATAATTACAGGCTCAATTTTCTGAGAGATGAAAGAGGCAATTTTTCAGAAATGCGGTTCTGTCTATCCCTCCAAGATATTGAATAAAAGCTTTTTTTTTTGGTCCTGCTACATTGTTCCTACTAATCAGGAAAATTCCATTTTTTCATAATGTTTTTAGTGATACAATTGCTTCTTGGAGAATTATGGCAATAACAAGATATTTCAACCTTGATGACTAGGTAATACTAAAACATGGATATGGTACAGTAATTCAGATTATTGCAGGTATAATGAGCAATTTTCTCCTGACTCTTTAAAATTTTAACTCTTTTTTGGCTAAGGTTGTGTCTTTACAGTAAAGGTCTACTAAGTTTTTTGCTACCACTGCCTTGAGCCTTGTGACTATGAGCCCAGTGTAAGAGAATTTATTCTGAAAGTAAATCTGAAGACAGCCACCTCATTTAAACTGTTTTCTTGAAGACTTTTTGTACGTCTTTTCAGTGTTAGTTTCCTCCTTCAAGAGCAAACGAGGGAGACAGACAGGATTTTATTCTTCAAATAAATGTAAGCAGTTCTCAGGGCTTGTCACTGAACTTACATTTTCCGGTGGATTTTCAGTCTTCTAGGTGCCCATTCTAGCTATCCCCTCTTCATGTGAACTAGTAGTATGGTGATCACTAGTATTTTAATTTGATTCTTGTATTTTATGCTGCAATTTGATTTACTTTTGTGATAGATATATCAAACAATGTGTCAGTCCAGGTTTTGCAAGAAGCAGCTATCAGCCACTCTCAGGTTGGCATTAAATGGCTGTGTGGGCTGGATTCCTGAAACCACCTGAGCAGTGTGCTGGTGCCTAGATATTTAAAACATATTTATGTATAGCTCTGCTGAGTGTGACAAGGCTTATATGAACTAAATGACTAAGCTGTGTTTCAGAAGTGGCATAGATGCAGCCAGGTCTCAAGACGTAATGTGACAGCGTGCAAAGATACCCAAATTAGAGGCAAACAAGGTCACAACTAGAAAACAAGCCAGCTCTGGAACTGAATTAACCCACCAGCCTACCCTGGCTAACTGGCCCTGCTGAGAGTGAGTGTGCTCATTAATTTGGGTGCAGCATCATCCTCATACCGACTTCAGGACCGAAGCTACTATTTTTGACAGGCAGACCGCTGTGATATGTAGACATAGTACTTTGCACACAGGCTCCTGACGCGGCATGGCACGACAGGAGGGAACGGTGCTGCAGGTCCCTGTTGGCTTTGGGTGACATTGAGGCTCCTCAATGCCCCCATTGCCTCAAACAGCAGAGGCACGCCTCGGTGGTGAGGTACGCCAGCCCCAGCAGGGGCCGAGACCTATTGCTGGCAGATCTTGAGCTGATAAACTCCACCAAAACTGCTTGGCTTGGCTCCAGCCCTGACTGCAGGAGACCCAGGAAGGAGCAGGAGAGATGTGGGGCAAGGAGGTGGTGGCAGATGTCAGGGAGAGGCTCAGGGCGAGGAGGCAGCATGAAGACATAGGGGAGGGAGTGAAGACAGAGAGGTGATAATGATGGAGCCTGGGTTTAAAAAGTGAAATTTTGGAGGCCTTTCAGAGCAATGAACACCCATCAGTTAACCTCCAGGAGTGCCTGGTGGACTCATTGCAGGGACTAGCAGGTTTCTCTGTTCATCAAAAGCCTAATCAAAACCAAGATTAGGTTCTTTTGAAAATCCATCCATGCTGCACTGGGATGGGGTATTCTGCTCAGCACAAAAATATGCTTTGATAATTCATCTAATCAGATGGAGAAAGGCTGAAGGCAGTGAAAGCTGGGAGATAAAAGGGAAAGGCAAATATGCTCAGGGGTAGGACTAATCTGACAGTCCATCAGTCCATCCTTAGGCTGGGAGGAAAGGCTGTAATCTTAAGGCTACCCTGGTAGGGTACCCAGAGAAAGTGTCACACAGTTGGGGGCTGATTGTCACCTTGCCTTGCAGCTCTGCCTCTCCATTGCATGCTTTTTAAAATAAATTATTCCTTCTAAACCACATCCTAATACATCAGTAAACAGTGTTGGAAACTTTTCAACATAATTTTATCCTGTTGTGGAAGCACATAGTAACCATACGACTACTATTAACACATATTAGTTTGGGGCTCTTTAGACTAAGGCAACTTTGAACTTCTTAATAGAAAACTTTTGAACTTCTTAATATCCTTTTATTCATGGTATCAGGATAGAATTTGCATTATTTTTGCATATTAACTAAGTTCTTCACTTCTCTGAAGTCCATATCTCTCTTGAATTTCACTATGATGGCTGTTGGGTCTCTTGTAGGCTGACCTTTAAATCTGGGTTGCATCCACAACCAGGATGATCTTCTGATGTACGATTCAGGTGACAATAGACTTGTTAGAAAGAATAAAAGTTGTTAGTGTGGCTCCAGCATGGCCTCTTGCTCTCATGGAAAATTGGGTTGTTAACTGTAAATTAGATTATTCCAATCTCACCGTATTCCTACGGTACCTGGTTTTATGCCATTTGGTTTTGCTTACTGCTTCATCAGTTTCTTGGTTTGGGGTGTTTTTTCTTTTGGGTTGCATGCATGTGCACATTGCATGCGGAAGGAGCAATGGTAGTGACTATTCTGCAGAAAAGATGCTGGTATGTTTGGTGAGACAAATAGTGAGATGTTTGTTAGAAGAAATGGAGTCAGTATGTGTCCACGACTAAATTTGCTTGAGCTGAAGTGCACATATACAGTGTAAAGGCAACACTTTCACTCTGGCCTGTGTATTCAAACAATTGTCTGGACAGCAGGCACGCAGCAAGAGTCAAACCACAGTGGAAACCTTGATGCTGGTCAGCTCTCTATTCTTGTTAGCTTCTTAGAGTACAGGTGTTTTTTTCAGCTTAAAGTGATGTGATTAATGTAGATTCCTTGGCTTCATATTTCAACCAGCAAGAGAGCAATATATTTACCTTTAAAGAAGAAAAGATATTGGTTGTGAAAAATACTCACTGGTGAATCCTGGAAAAAGAAAACTCTTTTACTTCTTGTTCTATTATTAAAAATAATAAAGCACAGTCTCCCTTCCCTGCTCTATCACAAAAAAATGGGTTCGGTTCTGATTTGAAGAGACTAGATTTAGGCAGAACTTTCTCAGCTAGTAGGTCCAGGTACCAGCAAAGGAATTTCATGAGGCTTGAATGATTTTAGAATGGAATGGGTAATTTATATTGCATGTGCATGACTTATTTGCACTTCTGTTTAGCACTGACATATTAAATAAACTTTTTTGGAAAGTATGATTAATTGAAGAGACATCAGATGTCGGGCTTTTAAAAAGTCCTCCTGCAATGGAGCTACACCACAACTGTTCCAAAAATGGAAACTCAAACTTTTCAACCAAAAGGAATCGAGTATTAGATGTCTCAAAGATAGTCTGCTTTCACAGCTTTGCAAAACTTAGGCAGGAGGACAGACGAAAATGAGCACCCCTTGCAGAAAGCCAGTTTACACTGTGAAAACAAACGTGCGAGTGAGTACCAGGGAACTCACACAAGGGAGGAGAGAGCTGCAGGAAATGCTTCAGTCACTGCCTGCACCTTATTACACACATAATGATCCAACCAAGCACACAAAGCCCTCTGAAATCAGCCTTCACATGCTCTGTCATTCAAAAATTATTTATTTGTAAGACATGCCTTGATTCTTGCTCACAGGCTGATGAAGCTGAAGTGTCCTCTGGGGCACAGATGTGTTACTCAGCTGTATTCTGCACACACACGAGTACCTGCTCTGCGAGGCAGGCATGAGTGATTACAGGCTGCTCGGGGACCGGCAGCCTGCTGTGCAAACACAGCACGTCTCCTGCATTTTCAGCCCTGTCTCCCCCTCCCTCATCATATTTTTCCCTGGGGTTGCAGCAGTGTCAGTTAAGCCCAAATATTTTCTAGCTACAGAAAAATTATTTAGAGCTCCAGGTGACACTGTAAGCAAACTGATGAGTTTCCTTCCAAAGCGGCTGGCCAGCAGTTTGCTGTTGAGAGAGAAAATGCCAGGTAGCGACTCCTTTTTTTAATCTGCTGTGCAGTTTCAAGAATTGAAGACTCTTTGCTTTCTGTCCTCCACTGGAGAGATTCCTCCACAGCTCCCCATCTCCCTCTTCCCTCCGGCAGCAGAAGCCATCACTCTACTCACTGCGTGCTCTGCCCTTTCCTGCTGCCCTCAGCCCGATGGACCAGCTCGGGTTTTGTCTCTGGCCCCCAGATATGAGCATGCAGGGGATGTGACACACTTCCAGCACTTCTCAGACAATGTTAAAAGATGGTGACTAGGACTCTGGTGAATTAACCTTAACCTGTCAGGAGTCAACAGTTCAGGGGCAGTTACCTGGGAAAGGGCCATGGACACCTTGAGCTCTAGATTATAATATTGTGCAAGTTTGTCCCAGATATTACTTTGCCAATATGAAGGATAACCTGTGTTTCTTCATCAGGGTGCCCTTCGACACACACACAGTGCTGCTAATTCAGAATATCTCAAGGACTGTGATTGGCCCTGGAGCTGCTTTAAGAAGCTTCTCAGCCCTTGTGCAAGTTGTAGTCTTGTCCCTTTGATTTCTTTATTTCTACAGCCTGCTTCCAGGGAAATAAATATCAGTGAGGGCCACAGCAGGAGAGATATAGATCCCTCTTTCCTCCCCTTGAAGAGAGAGCTTCTTCATTAAGAAGATACAGCAGCAATCCCATAGGAATGGGGACCTGGGAAGTCATACTTGCCCATGGCCCCATTACCTATTGAGTGCAATGGTCTCACTAAACTGTGCACCTCCGTTTCTCCACTCCTGCAAAACCGGTCCTGAAAAAGTGAGCATATGCGTGTGTTTCAGGGCAGAGAGATGGCAATGTGAAAAGCTCCCAGAAGCTTTAGATGGGAGAAGAGGTAGGCAAATGAATTACTGGACTGGAGGGGAAAAGGAAACCCAGAAGAGCGGCAGTTCATTCACACATAAATCAGCAGAGTCTGCTATCAACCAGCCAGATTACTGAATTATCCATCCTGAACCTGGACAGTTTCCAAATTCTACATTGCAGATTCAGCTTATCTAATTAAATGTGTTTCAGAGGCTTTGCTTCTCTGCATGTCTCCCCAGAGTTATTTTGCAAAAAATGTAGGAAATAGAGGCAGCTACCGTTCACACCACGAATCCTGATTCTGCTGTACTTGGGAATGCTGTATAACCACCAGCCAATAATTAGTTAATAGATGCCTTTATTAAATAGAATAGCCAAGATTATATTCAAGGCAAGATATTTGTCATCTGTGTTTGAGACTTGGCCGCAGGTGTCATGTAAGGCTGCAGTTATTTCTGGTTACTCCTTTCAGGGAACAGCTCCATGTCCTCTAAAGCCAGGCAGCAGCCCCCAAAGGCAGGGTGTACCTGGATGTTGTCTTAGCTTCTTTCTCATACACCCACCCCTCAACAGAAGATATTATCTGAATAGCTTGAGCCAAAATGGCTTTAAGAACAGGTCACAACAGCCTGTACAGATTCTGTAGGGGTCTTTTAGCATGAGTAAATGCTCTCACCTGCCTTGGGCCATGCTCAGAAGTGTGTTGGAGTGAGAGCCCATACACTATGGCTAATGCAGGAAATTTTTGACATGACCACGTGAGAGTCCTTTTCCCAGGGAAGGGAGGACTTTGGCAGACCTCTGTCCTGCATTAGCCAGCTGAGTCTGCGGCCATATAATGGCTTGCTCCTTGCAGTATCTTCAGCAAAGCCCTTGGATGTCTCTTGAACATCTCCTGTGACTCCACCAGCAGCAACGTGCACAAAGCTCCTCTTCTGCACTTCTGCATCACTCCTTCACAGGCCCTCCAGAAGTCGGGTTTGTACAGTGTCTTCTGAGGAAAGAAATATTCCACAGTTATGTCCTGCCAGGGGAAGAAGTATGGTCTTCAAATATAAAAGCAGATTTATTACATGAGAAAAATGCAGGGTGCATTTTGTCAGTATGTTTTTAATACTTTCTGATTCGGAGCAAAAATATTTTATTACAGCAGCAGTTGCCAAGTCAACTGCTGCATCCCAGCCATCCCCGTGGAGGGGGCAGCATGTCACCTGGATGTGGGCAGAGAGGCTGAGGGGAATGATAGCTTTTTTAAATCACATATCACCAGTTTTAATATAGCCCAGGTTTTCAGCGGTTGTTTACAGGCTGTTTTATGACCCCCATGACATTACTCTGGATTTACTCCAGTTTTTAGTAGACAAGAGCGCACGTGTTTCACTATTTTGTTATTCTCAACCAAAAGGTCTGAAAAGTCACTGAGGGTGGACTCCCAAGTTACCATGGCATAGTCTGTGCAAACCAGTGAGGGGGGAAGTCTGGTAGCCCCTTCCTCATTGCATCGGAAAGAGGTCCTGGTCATTTGGTCACTGTATCCACTCTCAGGTTTCAGCATGTATTCACCAGGATTTCTGGTACAACCTTAACCAGGTGAAGTGCTTAAGGACTTTTTAAATCCCGTGCCATAGTAGAAAAGCTTGGCTAGTATACCTATACCAGTTAATCTTTGAGTTGCAATTTATAGCAGTAGAAGCAGGCATTTGCTGTTGTTTTACTGTCTGCCTTCTTATTTATGACCTTGTCCTTATACTCAGCACTAGAAATTGTATCTCTAACTCTTCTATATACCAGCCTGAAACAGCCTTTTTAAAATTTCTGTTCTACTTTCTGTTATCACAACCTCGCTCTGCAAGAAGAGACCTCTTCCATTCCTGGATGACTACTGGGTGTAAGTCCTGGGCTCCCCTGGGAGCTCCCCAAGGATCCAGCTTTAGGAGTTTTTCGCCTTAGTATCCTTGCTTTGTTATTTCTTAACACATGCATAGTAGGTGTATCATTGCCTCACTACTGCTTCTGTGCTTACGTCTGCTGGCAGGAGCTCACCTGGCACAGGTGAACTTGGCCTAAGGGAATGAGACACTTTAGTCCTCTTCCTCTGAGCTGGGGGCACGGAGTGACAAGGACAGGTAAATCCTTCTAAGCACTCAGCAGCCACCATAGTCGTGCTACTCCTCTTCTTGTGTTTGATGGGATATCATCATCAGCAACAACGATGTGTTTTTAGGGGGTCTGTCACTTGTCTGTGGCTGAACTGAGGACAGAAATGCACTGTGATCAGTGTCACTTATGGCTCTGTTTAGGATACTAGTATGATGTTACCAATAAGTCATTCCCGCACTGTCCTGAAGCTTCTGTTTGCTGAGCCCAGCATCTATAAGCATGAGTATATAACTCTTCTCCCTCTTATATAGAGGGGAAGAATTAAATTACTTCTCCTTTTGCTTTGGGAAAAGAAAAAAAATCACTGTTTTCTTAAACTCAAAAATATAAAAAGCACTAAGAATGAGGAACATCAAGTCTGGTCTCCTCAATTTCTCTGAAAATACCTTAAGCATGAACCAGGAGAATAAACTGAGAATTTGTTTTTATCCAACTTCTTTTAGCACTTAAGTTTGCACAGTATATATTGCGCTGTAGTGAATGTGTTTTCTTATTACTGGGTACCTCCTTTTCCCCCACATATTATAGAAGGCAATACTATAAGCAGTAAAAGCATAGCACAACCTAGTCCTATCTGCTACTGGAGAAAAAAAGTTTTCCTTGCCCCTAGACTACAAGCTTTATCCTGGGGCTGGGATAAGTGGGCTTGAGAGAGCCCTGTGAGAGGAGGAGAAAGGTACAGAAAACAGCTCTTGGGCCATATCAGTGTCAGAACTGCGGGTACCCAAGTTTGTTTAATATTCTATTATCTTTTCTTCAGTGAGCACAGATTTTTTTTAAAAATCACACAAATTGTAGATAATGGGCTCCATTTGGGAAAATAATCAGCTATTGCTCAAAGTAGGCATGATTATGCAGTATTCCAGCAGGTACCTGTTTGGAAAAAAAACCCTGTGTGCAAGTGCATATACCACAAAAGCATGAGTATAGAGTCTGGGAATTAGGGCAAGAAGAGAAGGAGATCATGGATGGTTGGCCTTTCTGGCTATAACACTCACTTTAAGTCCTAGTTTCTCATTAATTGACAAAAGGGAGGAGAGCTTGAGCAAAAAGTTGAAGTATCCCATCAAGGTGTTGAGGGCATCAAGGCACAGCATCCAAAGAAGTCCTCTGTTCTATAGTGATGGGGGCAGCTTCTGGTTTGGGCTGGGAAAGAAACAGTGGCTTGACCCGTGGGACTGCTAAGCAGAGAGTATGACTGCTGAACAGGGAAGAGACTCTTCCACTTTCTGATTAATTTTAGCATTCTGCTCCAAATATTAGAAAGTACATTTGCAACAGATGTTTCATGGGGAGAAATCTCTTTAATCCCTTCCTTCAGGCTAAATAGCTTTACAAAATCCTCCCCAGGGCTTTGATAACCCAGTAAAAATAACAGCTGAGCTACAGATGATCACTAATCTTGCTGTATGCATTCGATCACAAAATGGACGGCCAGTAATGTCTCACATGTAAGAGGGTTTTGCATAGATATGACATAAGTTGCACTTTTAAAATCTCCTGGTACAAATTAGGAAATTATAAGATTGACTATGTGCTTGGGTCATCAAACATCAACCACAAAGCAAGATGAATATAGGACCTACCTGGATAAATTATTTCAGGGCTGGCATAAGACTGAGTTAATGTGATTTAACAAGCAAAATACTACTCCATAAGAGTAGAAAAAAACTACGTCTGCATCCCAATTTATATATCCGTATTGGGATCTATTTTGAATGAATGCCTCAATCACTGGAAGCAAGAAGGTCGGAGTTAAGCAGCACTGAGCGTTCAGAAAATCCCAGCCCTGAAAATTGTTAAAAGACATGTAAGCAACCAGAGTCATATAATGAGAGATATTATTAACATTTTTTCCTTATCTTGCCATACTGCTTGGAGGCCTAGGTCAGGAATTTGAACCTCCTTTGTGCTGGGCAGTATGCATAAATTAGAGCAGACCTCTTTAAATTAATACAAAATACTGTGTTTAGAGACTGTTACATATTAAGGAATATGGTTTCTTTGTGCCTCCACCTATGCCTCTGCCATTCAGAACTAGTAACACCTTAAATAGAGATTTTTTAGATGCAAAATCAGCAGCAGCACAAGCTCTGCCAAGAACCAGGTACAGATTAAACCACTGGCTTTAGGCTCCACAGCTTCTGGAGTCACACAGCTACACCAGCATCTAAATTGTTTCTAAACTTAGATTATTTTTAAAAAGGAAGTTCAGATTTGCCCTTTATTTCATTGAGCTTTGCTGCTCTATGTAGGTCAGTGGCCAGCCTGTTGGAGCAGATAGTCCTTGATCTTGCAGAAGCCAATCTGGAAAGAAAACGAAGGCTCAAGACTTTGTTGGAGAGGTCTTGTTAAGTGGCACCAAAACCTGTTGGCACAGCTATTAATTGTAATTTTAATTCGTGGGCTTTTAGAAGGCCAAAGTCAGAGATGTGTCTGCTAACACTGCCTGTCTTTTGCAGAATTTCTCACTTATCTCAAGGCCCCCTCCTACTCTGTATGGCCTGAAGTGTTTGCTTTTGGGATTTGCCAGGGTGGACTGGGAAGACAGAGTCCGCTCCTGTCCGGCACGTCAGGCTAGAGCTGATTGCAGGACACCAAGGCCACTGCCTTCTGTCCTTCAGCTACTGGCTGTGCATAGCACTTCTTTGCCTGTGGCCTGTGAAAATGAATACATTTGTTTTTATTTACACAACAATAAGGGGTTTGATCCTTCCTGCACAGAAAGTATAACTGCTGTCTTGGTTTAATGCCCTGAAAGGTGATCCTCCCCATCCCCATCTCATCCCCACACTCTCTAGAAGAGTCCTTTTTTTTTCCCCTCATCATCTTCTGCTGTCTTCCTGGGTGCTGCAGTGATTCCTAGCACAGCTGCAGACTGTTCCTGGGGCAGAGGCAGATAAACCCTAGATGACATGTTGGAGAGCGTGGAGGGGAGAAAAGGGGTACCAGTTCTCCTGGTGGAGGGTAGATGATGACAAGGGTGAGGCAGAATCTCTCTCCTCCTCCAGCAAAGGAGGATATGAGAAAGGGTCTAAAAGAAAAGTGGACATGGTGTCTGCATCTTACCTCAAGGCAATGCAGCAAAAAAGTACATCCTTACCATTTCAGCTCTAAATACAGCCATAGGAATCTATTTTCTTTCTTTTATGCTGCTTCTTCCACTGTCTTGATCTTTTCTTTTCCTCTGTAAGCTCGATCTATTGTTCTCGCTTGAGATCCAGAGCTGATGGCTTGTTTGCTTTCATTGTCAAGTATTGCTTTCCATTTCGTTGCTGTTGTCCTTCACTTGTACTCTGAAACAAAGGCACTATGTAAATAGAGAACAAATGATATCCTATAACAAAGCATCTAAGGCTCTTTTGTGTGTTATCATGAATCGTCTTCTATCACTCCATATTGTTGAGCAGTTGTGAAACTCAGTACTCTTTGCTATCAAATGGAATTGGGGACCCAGCACTTTTTCCAAATCACTTTGAGGGCTTTTTCCAAGCAAGAATCTTAATCTCCACATCTTTCTGCCAAGGTCCACATCTTGTTTGATGACCATATATCAACATTCCTGTAGCCTGGCTGGAGGAGGTCCCCAAGTAGAGCTAATGTGATGCTGTTTGAAGAGACTGTGTGGTTATAAAGTGCGACACTTACCAGGTCTGTATGTTCTCCATTTCTTCTTATAGTCTTTTCTAGCTGTGCTTCAGTACAATGTACATTTTCAGAGATCAAAATAAATATTTCAAGGGGAGGTGGGTATTTATTGCAAAAGATCTAGACACATTAGCCCTCCCCAGGCAGTACAAAAAATGATTTTCTGCTTTATTTTTAGAATACTATATGAAGCCTAGGTCTTTAAAAAAAATTGTAAAAGAAATACAGCGATAGGGACCACAGGACAGTAAATATACTAATAATTGATTTATATTTATTTGAAGATAATTCTTTCAAAGAACAGGTAGATTTAAAAAATGGCAGAGGTCACACCACCAGTTACAGAGCCACCGCTAAAACCTTTGGTTTAAAGATGACCTCCTCGAGTTACAGAGAAGTCTGTGGACAGGACAGCGTGCAGCACTGCTGAGTCTTGGTCCAGGCATGGCGCCAGTTCATAGCAGGCTCCAGACACCTTCTCAAAAGACAGCAGCCTTCCAGCATGTCTTGTACTGCTGTGTATGGGATGGCTCTGCCTGCACCCATTCCTTCTACAGAAAGCATTTCCAAGCACATGTATTGGATGTTTTCATCTCTGAGAGGCAAAGTATTAAAGTAGCCAAAATTATGCTTTACAATAGTAGAAACCTAGGTAAAGCTACCTCCTCTTCCTATCATCTTGTCCAGACTCTCAAGGCCTCGTCTGTGAGGTGGATGGTCGGGGTGATACTTGTCTCCCCTTCCCGTTCAGGGGTTAGCAGCCTTGCTCAGTATTTTCTGAAGCACAGTTATCACTACCTGCAAGCTGCTGTCAGCAACTGCGTTCCTGATACCCCAGAAAGCTGATCCAGAGGTCCTCTGGATCTCTCTAAAAAGCCTTCCCCTAGCTTTCCTGAGTGCATGAAACACTGCTATGGAGGAGAACTTAATCCAAAAGTGGAATTGCAGGAGGAGACCCAAATGGACCCTGAACGTGCTTGGTGGGCGGCAGCACCACCCTCATTATCCCAAGAGAATTATTAAACAGATATTTAAAGCTGTTGAACTGTCTCTTGAAGAACCATCCTTTCCTAATCAAAGGCATCAGGAGAATAAAATCATTTGTCCTTCTGCTTTCATTAGTGCTGAGCTCTGCAGAGGACAGGCTGCCCACAGAGAGATCTTTAGCTCATGCTTCTGTAGACAAAATCACACAGAAAGAAAGTTAACATTTCTTCATTTTTATTGCTCTAAAACTGGGAGCACTGCAAAACCAAACCTAAAGCCAGCTTTGTTCTAGCTGAACCCTGCTGCAAACCAGTCCATTAATAAAGTAATTGGGCATAGCCTGAGCAAATTGGAAGTAAACATTGCTTATATTCAGCTCCTAATGTGCTCATTCTCTGAGGGCTGAAAGACTGAGCTGCCATGCAGCAGTGCGAGACTTGCTAGAAAGGACTACGTTGTGCTGGCTGAACTGCGAGCCAAAATAGCAGCCTCCTCTATCAAGAGGAGGACAGTACTTTTGCTTGATTTTCGGGGACTTAGCAGGGAGAAATGCTTCAGTTTGTTATTTACAAAATAAACCTCTGAGCGGCTTTCCACTGAAAGGCTCTTTCATCTTCAGGCAGGAAGAAAACAGGAAGAAAAAGAAGGAGGAAAACATGGAGAGCAGGGAAAAACAAGGATACAGCTCAAAATCAGCTGGGGGAAAGTGTCCTTTCCTGCAGGTCTGCCTCACCCCGCCGCGCTGCCTTGGCTTTATCTTGCCTTTTGTTATCTTCCCCGCGTCTCCAGCTCGTGGAGATGAGACGATGTGCCTGCAGAGTCTGTTAGCAACGGCAGGCTGTCAGCGAGGATCTGCTGCTGCCTTGTGACGTGAGAAAGCCGAGAGAGTCTTCCTAACGAAAGACCGGTAGGGCAGTAGCTGGGTTTGTAGGAATTGCACTTGTCCCTGCCAAAATCAGCCTAAAATCCTTCTGCATCTGAGATGATGGCTGGGAATGATACCAGCCTAAGGTGTGTGGCTTTCAGTAAGGTGGCACGTGGCCAGGCACCCAGCTCCATGTTCAGACCACGTATTCTGCAGTAGTGAAATCAAGCAGCAGTCCCGCGTTAGCTCTGGAAGATATTTCCAGCACCCTAAAACTGCAGCTCTGGGCTTTCCCTTTCTCCCAGCCCTAGCCCCAGGCTGAGCCCCAGGCAAGGCACATGTCTTTGCCTCTGACTATAGAGCCCTCAGAGGACAAACCTAGCATCATCCCTGATTTATTTGAGATTTATTATTTACTTTACATCCTTTCCAGCTCCCCTACAGCTGCAGCTCTGGGCTTTCTCTTTCTCCCAGCTGTTTCATTTGGGAAGTCAGTGATAGGGAAGAAGAGGTTATTTTTGTCATGGGAGGTTGAATATTCATTTCAGACGGCCCTCTTAGTACCTGCAGAAAGAGCAGCAGAGGGCACTGGGTCTTTGGCCTTTTACTTGTTCTGCAGGTTTTACTGTTCATCCTTTTAAACCTATTAACTCACACTGACGGATATGAAATCTCATGGAGAGTATGGGGAGACTGAACTAGGTGAGGTCAGCACAGGTGAGGAAGTTAATTCAGAAACACAAAATTGACTTTTGTGATCTCTCGGTGGCTTCCAGAACATCTTCATCCCAAACTACTTGGTCAAAGCGCCACAGACTTAAATTACAGAGTAGGGTTTGGAGATGAGGAGGAAGGGAGCTATAATCACTATAACAAGGATTTAGAGGAACTAAGGGAAAACAAATATTTGAACATTAAAATGCTTCCAAAGCAAACCCACAATCCTGGGATTTCAAGCCTTCATCAGGTTGAAACCCTTTTAGGTAGCAAGGCTAAAACTATGGCAGTGACCTGCAGGTTGGCTCAGTCTCTCTGTGCTTGTACTTACGTCCTGGAGAGGAAGTTCCTGGCTCTCGCAGCACGTCTCTGCTCAGCTTTCTTATCCATTTCTTTTCAGGAACGTTTTGTTCTTTATGAATGCAACAGTCAATAGCTAACTAATACTTTAGAGACCTACTTCTGCCTGTCATAAAAAAAGAGAAAATGTTATTGGCAATTACATCTAAATAGGAAGCTATAAAATCACGAGGAAAAAAAACTTCAGTGTATTTAGTTGGATATAATGGAAAGGTTTACTAGGCAAAATCAAACCTATTTATAGAATATTCTGGTGCCTAGACCTGCAGCATAATATGGTGTATGTGCCTATTGATCACCTGTTGGAGAGTAGCAGAGCTGTGCCCTTAAAAAAAATGAAGAGTTTTCTCTCCCTTCAGACAATGAGCAGCTTCCAGAATGGAGCTGTGACCCAGAGGCTTTCAGGTTGGTACAGGACTTAAAAAATTATTGACTAGGGGAAAAAAAAAAAGGAATGAATCTGGGGAAGAAAATGGCCTGAAAAAGCTGTACAAAAGCCTAGTCAACTAGCTGCTGGAATGACTAATTTCCAGGTGGGTGTATCTGAGCAGGCTGCAGAAACCTGTGTTAAGCCCCAAGGCTCTGCTCCCAGCACGTGGGAAAGGTATCTCAGAAAGGGACCCAAAAGCGTGAGTCCATCCATCGGGGAGTTGCAGGCACACAGGCAATGTCCCAGAGGACACCGGGCAAGCTCCAAACCTTGCCTCCAAACATTGCAGCCATGAACCCTCTTTAGCAAAACAGGTATCTTGATCCTTCCTTCCAGGCATCTGAACAGGACTCAGCTTTTTTTCATTTAAGAGCTTCCCCGAGCGCTGCTGAGTGGTTAGGGTGGGGGAGATGTGCCGGCAGGACTTTCACTCTGCCGGTGGTGAGCTGAGCATCACCCACTGTTTTATACTGTTTTACAGGGTTGACTGGCTGCTCAGAGCAGGAGGAGGATGAGGATAAGGAGGAGGAGGAGGAGGAGATGCTCCCTCCCATCCTCTGCTACAATCTTTTCAGCCTGTTGCAGAGAGCATGGTCCAAGAGAGAGGACCGGAGCAGCGACCATAGTTCTACTGTTTGATAGCTTGGGAACTTACCTGGCAAAGAGTATCCTTTCGGTTATGCTGGCTGTATGTGCCGCATTAAGTAGTTATCGATTAAAATACAGAATTTTCCCTTATGACCTATCTGGGACACAGACACCCGCACTGCTGGCTATATATCCATCTACCAGGCTACAGAGATGTGCTACTTCTCATACGCCCCTTTTTCAAGCCTCCTCAGCCTCACCAGTCTCTGCCGTGATGGAGGGAGCAGGTGGCAGGTACCCTGGGCCTCCTGCTACCCTGGCTCCTGCCATTTAGTGTGCTCAGCTGGCGTGTGTGGGTTTCAGCTGAGGAAAGGTTTGGATGCAATTTTCCAGCTCCTACGGGAGCATTTCACTGTGAGACTGTTGCATAAAAGATAGGTAGCATCTCCTCCTCCTCTACCCACCTTTTATAAGGAAACCAGCAGCTAGAATGTATTTTGTAAAGAGCTTGATCTTGGCACTGTAGGTCAGGTGTTGAAGGTACACGTTGCTAGTGTGGGATGCTCGGAGGGCCTGGGGAGAGAAATGTCCAGTTTCCAGCCCCAAACTGGGTTTACTGGGGAGATAAACGCTATGCTTGACTGGGTGAATTATTTTTTCCTATGAGCCCCAGTGAACTTGAAGGTAAGACAATGAGGAACCTTCCCAGGTAAAACCACAACATAAGTGACCGCAAGTGACTTCAGGGTTAGGTAATATTATGCCTATTTTCTCCTGTCTGTACACTCAGAAAAAAATGTCAATGTCATTTTAAAAACTGAAGAGCCTTGACAGTACCCCACCAAATTTCAAAATGGCAACTATAGATACTGGAATATCTTCATCGACAGAAGGTATCTCCTGTTAATACAAATTTATATTTTTTCTGTATAAGATAACAAAAATACCTATTGGCTGGTTTGCTGCTTAGCTGACTTTCTGACCTCTGCCTTTAAGCCCTGCCTAATTTGAAGCTCATCACAGATGACGATTTCCCATTTGCATTTTGACGATTCTGTCATTTGCTAGTAATATCTTTTCCCATATCTTATTTTCTGTTAACATAAGTCAAACATGTCCTGCCCACAACTGTTAGCTCACATTTGCTGAGCTGCTTTTTATGTTGTACTTTCCTTTCTCTTACATCTGCCTTATACTGTTTCTTAAACTATCTCATTCTACGCAATACACTTAGGCCTAAGAGCTGGGATTAAATGGTGGCTATAAAACCAGGACTAGCATCTCTGCAATTTGAACCTTGAATGACAAAAGTTTACCCAGGGAAGGAAATACACAGTATGTTCTGGGTAAACTGTGGGTTCATAGCAAAAATTAATAATACTGAGGAAGAAAATTAGTGGATTGAAAGATATTAAAGCAACTCTGCTGAAATGCTTTTGGGTTAAATAATATATTCTGAAAAGTCACTTTTGTTCTATGATAAGGTGGGAGCTATATGTTAATTTCTTTTATTCCTGGATCATTTTCTCTCTGAGGTGTCATCAGTTGAATTTTCAGTACTACATTGAAATGAATATTCATCACTGAGTTACAGCTTTTGAAAGATCTGCAGGGAAAAATAAAAAAAAACCCCAAACCCCTTTTCTTCCCCCTCTTTCTGCAACTCTGAACATGCACAGCTCCCTCCGGTTAGCAAAGCAGCACACAGCATCTGTGTGCTCCTGGGCATGGTCTTTGGGCTCCCCAGGTGTCCCCACAGGTACTGGTGGGACCGGGGGCCTAACGGGAGTTAAACACAAGTGTTAAGAGTCTTCAGGATTGGGGCCTGCAGGAACAATGAGAAAAATAACATCCCACTTGTTCCATAGCACACTTGAGCTGGTGGCGAGAAGGATAGCTCAGGTACTTCTTCATGGGAGCAAGGGTGCTTGAGCTCATCACAGTTGGTTGGTACCCATTTTGGGAGGTAGAGTGGTTACAAAGCAACTTTGTGCTGCTGTGAGCAGAACTGCAGGTAAGCAGAGTGAACCAAGTCTTCAAATGCCCTACGAGCACAGGTAAAACCTGCACAAGATCAGGAAAACGGGCAAAACGGCATTAGAGAGTGAGTGAAATTGTGTGGGTATTGGACACCGGGGGCAGGAAGTTAGGAAATAAGAGTGAAAAATGGGGTAAATTACAGTATTGCTTATGATGATATACAGCTCTCACTGCTGAACAGCATGGTTTAAAAATCCAATGGATAAAACGGAGTAATATGGTAAATCTCTTGGCTGACAAGAGAGGAGCTTTTCACCAATATGCTCTTTAAAAGATGTGTTTTAAAAGTGATCTCAGTGGGGTGTAGAATGCTACGACAATAAATTGCACAAGGGATTTGCAGTCTACAAACAAGGGGAAACAACTTTCACAGGGGTCAAACTGGAATGCTGCAGCTAAACCCTACCGAAAGCCCAAGAGCTGGAGCCTCTGCATGGCTCTCGGCTCCTGCTGCTTCCACTGCGATCAGTGAAATGCTCTCGATGGGACTTACAGTATTTGTTTAGAGAGAAAATTGCCATGATGTTAAGAATGTTTCTGACAGTTTTTAAATCTTAACACAAATTCTTTACATTCTGTCTCACAGTACGTGGAATTTTGGGCTCAGTGGGTAATAAAAAGGCTGCATTTAGTGCCACACAGTGGTAAAAAAAATAATTTCAGTGAGGATGGATATTACAAGGCAACACAGAGGAAATCTTTTATGCACTAATGCTAAACTTGGAAAAGGAAAAATACATAGAAAAAAAAATTAGGACACACCAATCAATTGGTGACAGGTATCACCTAAATTTCCTCACCTGAGGATGGTTTATATCACTATCTAGCTAGATATGCAATATATGAAATGTACCTCTGTAATTTATAATCAACTTCTTTTCCAGAGCTTTGCTCATTTATAGCCTTGACAAATAGTGAGGAATGTGAATACTGGAATCTGCCAGCCCTTGCAGGTGACGAGCTGCACAGCAGTCATCGGGCAGGGACATACGGGATTAGAGCTGTAAAGATATCTCAAACAACTGAAATAATGTGGAGTAGTATCTGAAAAAAAGGCTAATTTGGGATCCCTGGATTGGGAAGAATTTAGCACATTTTTATGATTAGTAGTTGTCTTGCTCAGGTAGTGCAGAGAAATATTACTGTTGCCAATAAAGCAAGTAATGTTACTTCTGCAAGTGTAATATACGTGATGCAATTTATCTCCAGCCATCCAGGAACTCAGCAACCCTCTGAAAGTCAGCAGGACTGTGTGCCACAAGGGTTTGGGGACTAGAAGACAGTCCCCTGCTCAAAATGCTTGGTTGCAAAGGCTCAGTCTGTAGTAGCGCTGGAATGGGGACAAACCCCTGCTGCCCTTTTCAGCAGGGGACAGACATGCTCACACACACAGGCAGACACACGTGTGCATGCTTCCTCTTCCTCGAGCGAACCCTTGCATGCACAGATACTAGTTTATGAAGTCTATTAGAGAATGAGGAATAACTGATCATTAGTTTTTTGTTGTATGTCCATGCTAAGCTGGGAATCTGTTCTCAGCAAGGTGCCAGGGAGAAGGCATGAATGTGGGCAACACTCACTAGTTTTTGGTTGCATATTAAGTATAGTCTCTCTGATTTAACCGTGACCACGGGCTAACAGCACCCATTGCCGCACCATTTGCAGCTGCACCAGCAGCTGCTTCCACTCGTAGCAGTCGTGGCTCTAACGCTTTTTGGGTAGGGGACCACCTCTGCGGGTGTCTGTGCCAGGTACGGTGCTGGTGTGTACACCAGCTCGGGGTTGGACACCTCTGGTGGGGACAGAGCCATGTTCACCAAGGGAAGCCTGGCCCCTGGATCGCGACTGCTTGATCTGACCCAACAGTGCTTGGGCAGAGAAGAGCAGAGCCTTTCCCAAAGCAGCCGGCAGTCACATCCGTTAAAGCACGTTGGGACACTGCGCCCTTGGTATTAGGAATAAAGTTTTAAGTGGGGATTAGTCGGTACAGCCAAACCAAAAAACAAAAAGAAACCAAAGGCAGCTAGATGAAAGGACACCTGTAATGGTTAAAACAGGCTGAAATCTAATAGGCCCAAACTTTTTGCAGCGGGTTCCCCAGAAGATGAATACACTTAAAATACATAAAATTGCACAGAATCCTCCATGCTGAAAAAAAAAAAAAAAGTGCTTGGGTTTGTTTTGGTTTTTTAACCAAGGATGAGCCTACACGGCAGCCCTGCAATAACCGCACAGCTGAGGGTACCAAACAGGCTCAAAGGCAGTCCCAGTGAGACCCATCCCGTACAGCCGTGGTGGCACACGCGTGGATTTAGGCTGCAGTCGCCATCAACTGAAGCTTGGCAGGCTGCATCCCAGAGATGCTGCTGTATAAAAGCAGCCTCCAGCTGACTCATGGCTCCAGCAGCTTTTACACTTGTGCGGCCTCTGTGCTGGGATGAATATTGAGCCTTTTGGCTAAGAACAGAATTTTAAAAAGCAGAGAAAGAGAGAAAATACTCAGTGAGAGTTAGCGGGAGCCATTAAACCCAGGCTCTTCCACAAAGGAGCAGAAATTAACATTCAAGACAGGGAAGTAAGCACAGTAGGATTTATTTTTACAGCCCAGCATGCTTGTAAACTGCATGGGAGTACATGGAAGAAGTGAAGGGATCCATACCACTAGCATATGGAGCACAGGCAAAGGCGGCTTCTTGCGAGCAGTTCGACAATTATTTGGCTGCTTTCTGCTCAAAATATTTGTGACAGCAGCAAGTCAGAGCTGCCACAAAGATGACAAATTCTTTGAAGTCCACTTGGGAATCGCTGTTTTCATCCAGATTGTTGAAGACTTTATCAATGGCATCCTTGTCCTTCCCTGACTACAAAAGAAAAGGAGGAGGTTGAGGTGAGAGGCGGCACAAACCCTCACGCAGCATCGTAACTACCTGTACCCCAAACAAGGGCCCTGGTGGGGCTCCAGGCCCTCGCCGAGGTGTGTGTGGGGGCATCTGGGGAGTGCGAGGCTGACACCAGCTCGGGCACATTGTACCTTTCCGTGGGGGTGCGATGGAGGTTTAACAGCTCCTGCATGCAGCCTTGCCATAGGCCTGCCTGGAGTGTCAGGTTATCACATTTTCTGCTAGTGAGACCTTTTTTTTTAATTCTCCTCGCTTGTTTTGTGCATTATACCTCTGGGTGTAAAGCCATGAGTTCCTCTGCACCGTGTTTGGCTGAGACAACTGCTTAGTGCCCAGCACGGGACATGGGCCACATCCCCCGGGAGCCGTACCTCCACCTGCCCATCTTGGCGGGAGCTGCACATCTCCTCCTCCAGCTGCCCAAAAGGCACATCCTTCCCGCAGGGACTTATGCCGCTGCTGGGGTCAGGCCCAGGCATGTGGGGAACAGACAGAGGTTGGGGGGCTCTGGGCGATGGTGAGGGCAAGTGTGAGTCCCGGCATCCTCATGGCACGGGCGCAGACCTGCATCTTCCCACCCTCTGCACAGCGGCAGTGAGCACATCGCCAGTGCCTCCTAGAAAGCATATGCTCCCGGGTTTATTACACCTGAGAGCTGTGATCACGCACCAGCATGGAGAAGCATGTTTTCCACATTTAAGACAACATTTATCATGGCTAAGCTGTGTAATGCAAAGCCCTGAGGACTTTACCCAGCTGAACTCAATGCCATGCGTTCCCCATCCGCTCCCGTGGAAAGGCTCGGCTGGAGCTCGGGCAGTTCTGCAAAACGATGCGTTCCTGGGGCAAATGTCAGATTTAAGCTTCATTAAGCACTGCCACCCCAGCAAAGATGCAAACGGCCTCAAAGGGCTCGAGTGCTCCCTCTGGCCTTGGTGCCCGGCACAAGCTGCTCACAGGAGCTGGCGTCCGGAAAGGCACCTCCTGAAGCAAGTGTGATGCTGAGCTTGAGTTCCCTGCTTGAGCAGGGACAATACCAGAAAAATCTTTTTCTTTCTAAGTTGCCATAATTCTGAGGGGCTGACTGAACCTGTACATCTCCAGGTTGATGTTAAGAGAGGCACCATCCAAGTAAAAAAAGATTTTAAAAAAAATTTGCCAAAATAATAAGATTTTTTTCCTAAAGTAGCTCGCAGGAGGGCTTTTTGGCTTGAGTCCCGGCACTGATTAACAACTCCAGCGATTTTAGAAAACGCAGTTTTAAAAATAAGCGAGGGATGGCAGTAGAGACCTATCTAATGTAGGAAACAACCATGCAGATTTTGTTGACGCTAAACAAAAAACAAATCCGATATTATACTAGAAAGAAATTATATAAACTTTTGGAAAATTTCCAGGAATTTAAAATAATGACTACCTTAATTAACTAAATCTCTCATTCTGTAATTTCACGTTTCACTTCAAATATATGCACTTTTAAAATCACTAAAAATTGAACCGGTTCCCTAGATTTGACCAATGAATGTGTCTGGAAGGTTTTATTGCTTTTCACTTTGCAAATTACAATCAGTTTTAGTTTTATAAGCAAATATTTTAAATTATCTAGTGAAATATATGAACTAGTTTTAGCCTCTGAATTACTTCTGAAATGCACATATGGGAATTATTTTTTAGAAACTCTTTATAACTGAGTCCAATCCTTCAGTCCTGTGGTATGGATTTATTTCTGCCTCTGATTGATTCAAAACCTTCCCAGATAGTTGTGAGCTGTGTCAGCAATAACCAATTCTAAGACCAGAAATATACACGAGTATTTAAAAGACTCTGTTTCCCAGAATATTCTTGCAAATAAAAAAATATGGATATAAATGTCAGGAAAAAGGAGGTGAAACTTTTTTCTGAAGTCACACTTATGTTCTCAGGTTGTTTCTTGCAGTTATTAGTCTGCAAGACAGGACATTGTTGGTTTAAATTTATTTTAAGTACTGGCATAAAATGTTATTTTGTGCCTTTTTTTTTTTTTTCCTAGAAAAGGTAAAATGGGTGTCGTGGTTTAACCTCAGTTGGCAACTGAGCACCAGTTGAAGCTGAAAAGTCCTTGACTGGTGTAAGCATTACCTAGCAACAACTAAAATATCAGTGCATTATCAACATTGTTCTCACCCTAAATCCAAAACACAGCACGGTACCAGCTACTAGGAAGGAAATTAACTCTATCCCTGCCGAAACCAGGACAATGGGAAAGGGAGATGGAGACTAGAACATAAGAGGACATTCAGCTAATCACCTTCCTGGAAAATTCCAGGTTTTCCAGCAGTTTCAGGAAATAAGTAGAGCCAGTAAGAGCAGCTGTGGGGAACTGGAAAAGGTGGTGCCTGGCCAGTAAACGTAGTCAGGAACAACTTTTGAGCACCGTCCCATTTGGTAGTTGTCTAGCGCAGCGGCTCCCCAGCTTTATTTAGACCAAATGTCAAGTTTCTGGGAGATTTCCGTGCCCCTTAGATTGTGGTTTTATTGTTGGTTCCGTTTTTCTTTACGTGGAAGTGCTATAGGTAACATACAGCTCCATGGTCAGGAACAGGACGCTTCCTGTGATGCTGTTGGGTCACAACCACTGATCTGTTTTACAGAGTTTTTTCAGACATTTTCTTCTATCCCCCCCCCGAGCCATCCAGGTTCTTATTCTGAATACTGCATCTGTGTTTCATTTGTGAGTCATAAATCCAGCAGGCATGGATTTCATACGGTGATTTCATATAGCTTGCATGGAAAGATACTAAATTGTATCAAGTGCCCTGGCTGCAGTGCCCTGAAATAGTTGTTAAAAAATTGAATTATGCTGGATACAAAAAGTGGTAGCCACATTTGGAAAATTTGGTTCTAGGCTTTTGCAATTAAGAATAATAACAACTGTACAGATAGATAAACATTACTCCTGTGTGGAAAGAACAAGACATTTAAAAGTGCTTTCTGGATTTTTAGTGAAGGGAAGCAAATGAAAAACGATCGAAATGAAAGGCATTTTGTCTCCCAGGCAGCTAAAGCTTTTACTATAATATAGTAAGCATTTTGAATACCTACTAAGAGAAATTTTATATATATATATATAAAATCTACTTAAATGCACCTGATGATTACATATAAATCTATGTTGTAAAATACTTCTTCAGGTCTTTCTTTTACTATTAAAGACAAATGCAAACCAGTTTGCTCTGAGTTCATCTGTTGTTCTTGTTTATGCATCACTTCGATGTGCATACTGAGTATGTAGCATAAATACCTAGAGGAAGTAAGTGCATAAATATTTAGAGAGATTCCCCATCTGCAATCAAGATCTTCAATTGCTGACAACATAAGTACCTTCACAGCAGTTGTGACATGACGTGAGCTGATAAATCCAGGGATAAACAGAAGACGTAGGTGAATTCTGAAGACGAAACCCAATCTATTTCAAAGTCATTGTCCTGATAACTCGAGCGATGAATTTAGTAAACAGGGAATGGCCCTGAATAGTAGAATCAGTTTTACACAGTATGTGCAAAGACTTTATTTAAATTTTTTCTACAAACCATTGCATATTTCCAGATGCAATTTCCCCTATAATGTACTAAAACCTGCATCTGCAGGCAGCTCTTGCACCCGCTACACAGAAATGATGCTGTGCTGTTCTCTTACCGAGAGGAAGTTTGGGAGCTCTTTTTCCAGAAGGGTCTTCAGTTCTGCTTTGGTCAGGGTTTGCCTGTTGCCGTCCGTCTTTGCATACTTGTCAAAGACAGCAATGGTCATTCCCATCGCAGTTTCCAGCTGAGACATGTTGCTGCTGGAGTCCGGCTTTCTTCTGAACAGGAACAGCCTCAGGGCTCTCTCGGAGGATGGAGGCTGGTCTTACTCTGGGGTGCTTTATGCAGCTGTCCCATCCAATCAGTGGTGGCACACCAGAGGGACACTTATCCCTTAGCAAACATCTGTATCTGAGCAATGCTTGGAGTACACACCTCTGTGCTGACAGCTGTTCAAAACTCAAGCTTTATCATCCTGGTGTGGCTGGTACAACCAGTTGCTCACCAACAGAAACCAGCCTCTCCTTCAAGATACACAATGTGACTAACAAACGAAAGTCAGATTTTGATACTGGCTGTTTGCTCAAGAATCAGATTTGTTCCTTCAGATATCCCCATCTGAGCGGAGGCTTGATAGCCCAACTTCGGCAAAGTATATGCTGGCCTGCTCAGGTGGAAGAGGAACATCTCACTTCTCCTTCACTACCATAGTTAGGGGCTCTGTGAGGTGCTGCCTGTGCTGAGCCAAGAGCAGACACAGACTGCCCTCTCTGCCGTGCAGAGGACCTTGTTGCAGACCAGATGGCTCACTAGCAGACTCTGGGGGTGGGATTCACCGGATCAAAAGTAGAGATCTGCAATGCACACAGCTGACTTGGTCCCCCTGGGCTTGCACTCAGGCCAGAGTGGATGTCTGAAACAGGTCTGATGAACCAACATCTCTCCAGCGCCAGTAAAGGGAGCCTTGCAGAGCCGCTCCACAAAGAACTTGCTCAGATGAGGATATCTGAAGGAATAAATCTGATACTTGAGCAAACAGCCAGTATGAAAATCTATCTTGATCTGCAGTGAAATAACTTGTTATTGACCCTATGCAGCGTCAAACCTTGCAATAAAATGGACTGTACTGAAAACAAAAGGTCACTCTGAAGTCCTGTGGTCCTCTGTGGCTTCTGATGAACTTTGTGGTTCGCTTGAAAACCGTGGTCCCCCATCATTACAACTCCAAACACACTGGACCCCCATCTACACACAACAGAGCTGTTTGAGGGTCTGCGCTGGGAACTGAGCGGTACATGGACAGTGTTAGCTCAGGTGATGGAAGCTGATCAGCTACAGCTACACTGGGTATGACAACTTAAAATTTCTGGCCAAGCAGCAGGGTAACTTGGCCTCTGTCAAACTCTAGGTGGCTACGCTAGACCTGGAGGAGCTCATTTAAGGTGAATTACATCTACACTAGAGTCTGCAGAGTGGACACACTCTGAGCAAATTATTTGGGGGAACCTATCAAAACTAGGGCATCATGCATGAATAATGCCGATGGACTCCAGGGTGCAGTGTTCTCTGTAGGAGACCTTGACTATGGATTCCCAAAATTGAACCTGAGTTTGGATGTCCTTGGACATACTCCTGCATTCTTGAAGATAAGATTCCACTCATGTTATGCTATAGACAAGTTAGCAAAAAAAGGGTTTTTAATTGAGAAAAATTTTAAACTCCTTTCTCCCAGATGCCTATAGCCACCTGTTCCCCAGGCAAAATCCGTCCTGCAACATCTACAACATCTCAGAGCAAGACTACACATCACTAGTACATGGAAATCTAGTAACTTTCTGAAACAAAACCCCCACGACTTTCCATCTTACATTCTCCAACAAGGGATTTTGCATTTCCCAGAAAATCACAGCAACATCTCGGGCTGTATGCTTTATTCAAACAGTTGATGAGAACTATTTGTTCCTGTGATTTCAACCTCATGACATAGTTGCAACTGATTTGCACTAAGTGGGTAAGGATTTTAAGTAAAGCTTTGAGTTTTTACATTAAGGTGCATGTTGAAACCTGTGGGGTTCCTTCAGAAGAAGGAACAAGAAGAGAGCAAACAACTGGTCCTTGTTAGCTATGCACATCATCTGATGTTTGCATACACACACAACGGCAGTCACCGGTGTGTCAAGTGCCAGGAACTTTTCTTTGTCCTTTTCTGACGTATATCTGTAACATGAATATTAAACATGGCCATTAAAGAAAAATCAATTCCTCCCCCTAAAGGAAAACCTAACAAAATAAAATGTCTACTTCACGCATTCTCATGACTTTGAATCATGAACATTGCTGTTAGTTATACAGAAGAAGGAAAAAAGTGCCCCGAAAAGGCGGAGGGGAGATCATCAGCTTCAGTCAACAGGGTACGTCAGTATGTCTACACCTTTGCCACATAACCTTGCAGAAAAGGTGTCCTCATTCTTGACCCATTTTCCTCTGCAAACAAAGGTGACACACATTTTTTGAGAAGATGGCTTCAAAAGTGCTAAATCACAAACTAAACCACTGGGCTTGAATGTCTACAAACTGAAAGGTCATCACGGTAGCGCTGCCTGGTTGGCTTTTTTTTTTTTTAAAGTGTGTCATATTTGTATTCATGCATGTGCACACACATCAGTACTGCTCAGACTTTTCAGTTCACACTTCTTGTATTGTTTAAATATTTTCTTACAGTTTGTTTTTCATTAAGAATAACAGTTCTGTGCACAAGGCACAGACTATTACAACTGCTTGCAAAAACAAAGCAGAATACAAATAGGAGGCACACACAGGAGAGCAAGCAATGTTTTGATGCCAACCCATCTGTCCAGCTCCCCAGTGAGATAAGCCATTTTCTGTGGGCTTGTTTAAATTTTGTATTATTATTTTAATGTGAACAGTACCCATTATTTGCTTCTTTCAGGTTTCTTTCTTCGAAGAATGGTATAGGCAACAGCTTGGATGAGTATTTATACAGAATTAGGTCTTGCTGTTCGTAACTTGGGCTAAAAGTTTAAATTATTCATGTGATACAAATATGGACTGTCATACACATAATTTTCAAAACCCATTCAGATATACTCAAATTTTATGGCATTTGGCCAGATGTTCAGGCTTACATGAGATTTGTGTGACCTTGTGCCGATTTTCTCTTAGAGAATAAATTTTATCCTATGCTCTTTGCAGCAGCGTCTGTTTTGGAAAAGTCTGAATAAATACATTTATCAACTCTACTCTAAAGAGCCATTTGTGTCACAGCCAGCTGAATAGCTGAAATGTTAAACTTCTATTAGAGCTTATCATCCCTTAAAGCTTATTCCAAAAGGTGCAGGAAGTTACACGAGAAGGACTTTTTGACAATTTCCACAAATCTGTTATGTATCTGAATGGAAGCAGCACAGGAGGAAGAAAACACAACCCGAAATGATGAACTCGCTGTTTCCCTTAAGTTGTATCTTGGCAGCAGTACAAAAAGCACTTTATTTTTCTCTTAGCAAGAGGATAACATCTGAACCATAAACAAGCATTGCATGTTCCACACTGAGACAAAATTATCAAAACCCTCAAATTTTCCAGTGTCCTGGATTGTTTGTTGAACTTAGAGTATCAACACACTTCTATTTACTAAAGAGCAAGGTTGTCCTTTGCGCTGCCTCTGAAAACTTGCTCTAAGTCTGGTTGACAGTTTTTAAAGGTTATTTCATTTCCGCAATGCATGGTAAATTTATTTACGTCTAGTGATTAAATGATGCAATTACTACATTGTTTTGCAAAACACAGTTAGAAAGATTAGACTAAACAGGCACTGATGAGGCATAGGCAGAAGCGGAGTTTGTGCAAGCATGGTGTGACGTGCAGTGACACACTGTATAGGTTCTGTTAATTATATACGTACAGGTTTTCATCATTTTATTATCATTCACGTCACTTCTCAAAATAGCCTTAAAACGTATTGCACAAATGCAATTAATAAGCTCACATACCGTTTAAGTGAAGTTTAAAGGCAGGTAAAATGGAGAAGACCAAGGTCGGCTCGCTGGCTCTGTGATTTTCTGAGCTGAGAGTTGGGGTAATAACACTGTCGTCTGGCAAAGCCGTACCTTGGGAAACGTACTTCCATCATTGCATATGGACTCTACTCAAACACATTTATTAGTGCACTAGACATAGCCATATTAGACTGTAGAATCAGTGAATATATTACAGCCAATAAATTAATATTTGCAGTGTAAATACTTCTGTCTAGTTTTCAATCCTTGATTGAATAATTTCCTGGATGCTATTCTTTACAGGGTTTTTTATACTTCAGTTTGAAGGTTCATGATATTAAGGCTTCCAAGATTGCTTTTTTTTATTTTATTGTAATGACAGAAAGAGAGGTCACAACCTAAGGTAACTGAATATTGTCCACTCGCGTGCTGTAGTCATGATTTCTAAGTACCGTGATTCCTCAGCCAGTCTCACACAAGCAGTCCAACTGTCATTTGCTCTACCTTAACACTTATAAAACCCTACTCAAATATAAGCCCATCATGCTGAGCTGTGGTGAGCATAGTAAAAAATTGTTCTATGGCATGGTCAGAAACAACAGGAAAGAAAGACAAAGAAGATGAAGAAAAAAAAATAAAACAGAAAACAGAAAAAGGAAAAGGAAAAGAAAAAAGAAAGAAAAAAGGAAAAGGAAAAGGAAAAAAAGAAATAAATCGAAAAGGAAATGAGCTCTGAGAGAAGATGGTCGTTTTGTAAACTTCAAAACAGACCAAGTGGACCTTTTAAAGGAAGTTCCTATTTGTTAGAAAGAGGTAAAGACACGCAGGAATGACCCAGCCAATTCCAAGAAAGCTTTCAAAAGACTTCTGTATGCAAAGAGGAATATTTTGGCCACGTTACGCTCTCATGAACCAAGCAACACTCTTTTTCCTTTATTGTACAAAAACATTTTCTCAGAGGGAAGGAATCCCTAAGAGAAAGTTGCCTCGTGTTGACTGTCCATGCAGGCAACACAAGAAAAAGCCTTTGCATCCCTCATAAAAAATATTTTTTTTGCATTTTAAAATATTAATTTATGCATACGTTGAAGAAATGAGAAGGGCTGACCTGCTATCACAGAACTGTGTGTAAAGTGAGGTGATATCCATATACACTGTCAGGAGGATTTACAAGGCAATTTGATCCAGTGGAAGTTCCCCAGGCACACACATCTCACAGAGCTGGCTGCTTTTCCTTTCCAGAAAGTAATCATGGGGCGTAGTGCAACTGATAAGAAGATGTAGGGCTATTTCAGAAGGCAAACACTGACATCGTTCTGTCATTGTTAACGGGGCAGCAAATGAGCACACCAGGCTCAGAAATACTGAAAGGTGGGGTGGGAAATGGGAACCAGAGTGTGCTTTTGTAACAGACAATTTAACGCCAGGTTTCACTTTCCAGAAAAAGAGACCTTCAACAAACAGGGAAATAAAAAACAGACCCACATAGATCTGGGAAAGTCCTTGACTTGGAGGGGGGCTCCCAACCATGAACAGACTCCTACCTAAAGCCAAAAGATGCTTGAGTGTGTTGAGGAAACGTGGTCATGGTCACAAATATAGGAGTTGCATTATTTTAGCCAAAATTTGTCTTTTAAATGTGTTTAAATCTATCTAGATGGAATACCTACTGGGTGTATTTAGTAGAGTAGCCATTTGTGTGACGATTACTGGTTATGGTGTCTCAGAAAAGGCCTGCGCCTGTCTGAGGTCCTCATGCTCAGCACCCAGGCCCACCGCTCACATAACTTTGCTACTACACTGCAGATCTGAAGGCAAGATGAGAAACCAGTTGTTATTCTTTCTCCCCAGGGGCAATCGGCTCATCTTTTCCCCGCAGAGCTTGAATGAAATGGTAGCTACTTTTTCCATTTCCTTTCTTGCTCAATAGCAGTCCCTGTTTAGATTAGACCTAGACTCTAGGTTAAGCTTAGTCTGTATTTAAAAAGAAACTTAAAAGGACAAATTGTATTTAATATTGTACAGCTGCTAAACTGAGAAAGGAGAGTTATTCTATCTCAGCAAACCCAATCAGCCCACTGGTATTTTTGAAGCATCTGTCACCTTAATACCTGACCTTTTTCTGCTGTCTTCATTAGAGATGCTTATCTTGTTTTTCCTCTTTCCAGAATTAAAAGCTATAAAATAAAAAAGGGAGCAATACCTATTACTTGCTTTCATGTTTTATTTCCACAGCAGTTTCAGAAGCCCCAACCATGGACTGCAATCCTGTTATGCCAGGCAATGTACAGATACAGCATTCCTGAGCCGATCATTCAGCTTTAGGACAAGACAAGCACATCAGCAGGTAACAGAACATAGAGCATTTCAGAGCAGATGTACGCAACAATAACAATTCCTTGTTATTCTTTTGAACCCTTACGTTGTTTAGTTATATCTCTGTCCTCTGTCTTTAGTCTGCTAATAATGCTAAACACTTACTCCCTCTCTGCCTTATCCTTTTTATATTCCTCTACCTCTGTGGAGTTGAATACTTCCCAAGGCAAAGTTATGAAGTAACTTTGATAAGAGTAACTCTGGCTGTATAAGATGTTGCTGAGTCCTGCCAACTGGCTCTGCTCTGGAAAAAGGACAAGGAATTCATTGTTGTCACGTCCCATTGGCCAACAAAAGCCACCAGTGCCCAGCACCAAACCACAGCAACCTAGCCAAAGCCTTGTTACTAGGATGTAGTAGTTCATCAAAACCCTTCCTCCCATCTCAGTATTTCATATTATATAGAAAGTGAGAAGCATTTATACATTATCACTTGTCCTTTCTCTTGGTCAGATAAATTGGTTAATCCTCTTTCGATCTGCGCATTCGTTTGTCAGTTGTATTTGCAGTTTGCTGTTTACAAAATACTGAGACAAGATTGCTTATTAAAAGAAATAATAATAAAAAACCCCTTTACAGCCACCCTTGTTGTAACTACCCAGGACAAGCATGATGACAAAAATAAATTCTGATCATCTTATAGATTTCCTCTCTGGTTTATTTCTGCTGTTATTTATAGAGAATGTGGCAATATACCTTGATTTGGAGTCTGATGGTGAAATAGATGCAGCACACAAAATTGTATTTGGATTTGAAAGCCCAGTTCATCAAGGCAGAATAAAACCAACATAGGGTCCTGTTTAGGTTAGTGGAAACGTGGACCCCGTGACACAGGGGGGTCAACTTCCCCTCGGGTGGTATTTTTCCTTAAATTTGGGATCTAGTTGAAGATTGCAGTCTTTAATAGATAAGCAGGTAAAAACATTTTAGCTCAGACAGAGTATTAATTTCAACTTTTATTTCCCAAGAAGGCTAGGAATTAGGCAAGAATTGCAATTCAAACAAAACCCTTCCTGTTTGCATAGATCAGACTTTCTGTATAGATTTAGCCTATCTCGAGTTGCACCTGCCTAAGGGAGGTGTGTTTTTAAACTGAGAGTGTTCTTAACTAGTTGAATGAAGACATCCTTAAGTCGATTTAAGCCTGGGCTATAGCTGTTGAGTTTTTGAGAATAGTGGCAGTTTTGCAGTGGTTCTTGATGGCAGCAGTGCAGAGAAACCACTTTAGATAAAATCCAGTTTCAAACAAGTTTTAGTCGATCAAGTAAATGTCATTGCTGTTCTGACAGCACCGTTATCAGGCACAAGAACATCAGTCATAGCATCACACACAAACATGACTATTTTGCCAATATGTTGGTTGGGGCACCTCATCATCCTGCCTGCTACCGAGGATCCTTGAGGTAATGGAGCCAGGAATACCTGCTTCGTACTCTTCTTCCACAGATGCTATGACAGGAAAGAACCCCAACCCAGGGCTTGGAAGAAAAGTGTGGTCCAAGTCAGATTGAAATAATCCGTACCCAGTTGCTAAGACTAGCTGCCTAAGTGCTAGGTAGATTAATTAAGCTGCAACTCCTTGGATCATTGTGCAATGGAGCAGGAAGAGAGAGAGTTCAGGGCTGTAGTCTCAAGTTGACTATACTAGCTCTCCAAACCAGGGTCATGAGCATGACAGAAACAGAGAGGGAGCCTCACTTGTAGGACTATGACTAAGCCAACTCCATTGATGAGACATTAAAAGCACGGCAGAACACATACGGGGCTTTAGAATACATTGTGCCAGTCTCGTTCTTAAATTAGCATGTTTTAGCCTGTGCTTAACACAGGATTTTGAACCTCAAATTAAACCAGAATGGAACCATCACTTTGCAGCAGCCTGTTCAAGAGGGAATAACCACCGAAACTGGCTAGAAGCAAAGGCCCAGGATTCTCTTCAAGTTCTGTTATTAGGCAGATGGGCTTATTATAAACTGAACAGTTAAATGGACAGCTAAAATTGAGATCATATTGGACACTAGAACGCATGCTAATGTTAATTACAGAGCTCTTTTTTGTTTTAAAGCTAAGAAAATAACCATGAAGAAAAAAAAGCAGGTCTGCCTGCCCTGGAAAATCCTCATCAGGGTTTGTTGCTTCTTAAGTGGTACAGAAGCAGAGAAGATGTACACGGTGCATAGGCGTCAAACTCTTGTTGACTGAGTAGGACAACCAGTGGAAGCTCTGAAAATACTC
This sequence comes from Pygoscelis adeliae, assembly GCF_000699105.1. NCBI lineage: Eukaryota > Metazoa > Chordata > Aves > Sphenisciformes > Spheniscidae > Pygoscelis > Pygoscelis adeliae. Next base: position 10,257,088 of record NW_008825167.1, read on the forward strand.
TGCTGGCTCATAGCCACTGTCAGCCATAGATAAAAATAGGTCATGATAAATTGAGTGTAGTCTTCAACTGCCAGATGTTGGAAATTACCATGTTAACATATAAAATATGAGCAGCTGTTAATATTGCAGCATTCTTTGCTGGTAGGAACCACATTTAATCAACAATTTATTAATAGTGTTGTAATGAAAAGATGATTTGGAGACTATTAAACTGTGGCTTGGTGGCAATCTCTTCATTTAGTCATTTTCCTTTAACAATTCCCTGAATACTCTACATCTCCTCATTGTGCTTAAATAGAGAAATAACCAGTAATATATGGAAAGACCAGAATTTACCGCACTCACTTACAGTGCTGGTGCATAACTGAGAGCTTCCTTGATCGGGGACCTGGGCTGAAGGTCATCACCCCTTTTACTGGTTATGACTTTCTTGTGCAGAGGACAAAGTTACAGGGTTTGTGGAAATCCAGAGTCTCGTTTGTGATCCTCAAAGGAATATGACATGTGGCAGTATTTCACCATGCAGTAAAGGAAACAAATCTGTAATAATGAGTTTCAGGACAAAACACATCAAGATTTTAAAGTGAATGAATTTCAAAAGGAAGAAAAGAAAATCCTCTTGCTTTATTCAATTTATACATAAATATCATGAGATGTACTATAACAAGTAGTTTCTCTCGTACAGGGTATGTTCACAGTGCAGTGATTACAGCATATTTCGGACAGCAGTATATTCACTGCAGAAGGGCATTCAGGGCAGGTTACAGAACAGCCCAGGAAAGAGGATCCACACCAAACAGTGAGCCTCAGTAATTTGAGAGGTAGCTTTGTGAACTGTAGTCACTATAGCATAGACAGAGCCAGAACACGAGCCATGCTGTATGGCCTCAAAGATTTCATTACAGAATATTGAGTATCAAGGCAGTCACACATTTAGACTACGTAACCTGTTTTTAAGGGCTCTGGGAAAGCTAGTCTGTGTCTACTGCACTGCCCAGGTACAAGCTGTAACAAACCTCTTGAGCAGTGAAGTCGTTTCTCCCTGCTTTGCTGGCAAGATGATCTAACCTCCAGCTAAGCCCTCAAAAAACTTTAACAGAAGATGAAATAACCCTGGTACATAAATACATTCACATTTCAGATTATCTGCTCTTTGTATTCAGCAGTCCTTGGACAACTGCCATTAGCTTTGCTGTCAATACTCTTCACCTCTGTTCAGACCTTGGAAGCCAGGTTTTACTTACGTTTTCAGTTTTGATTTTTCTTCGGTGATTTTTTTTAAAGTTTTAGAGCTGGCAAAAGTGGAACAAGTGTTAACACTCCCATCTCCTCCAAGCACCCCTCCTCCACCAGTTAGACAATAATTATACATAATAATAATATATATAGCTTCATTTAAACCTAGTATTTCATCGTGCGTAGGAGACTACCTTCTCTGGAAGACTTTTCCTAGTGTGTGAACGAATTAACACTAACAGTCCCTTTCCACGGGAATATAATCCTTTCTGGCATACCACTCTGGCTATGATGTGGTCAGCACTGATGACAGTTTCAGAGATCAGACTCCATCCTATGTGTAGTACTGTCTGTTTGGTCAAATGATTACCACCACGTGCATTTTTTCTCTACCTTCTGCTATTTATCCATGGGCTGCCTGAAGAAATGCTTTTGTTGGAGAACGTTGTTCAGTCTAGAAGATTTTTCAAAGTATAATAATACATCCTTTATTATTTCTGGACACGGGGGGAGGAGTTGAAGACAGTCTTCTAAAATGACATACCCTCCAAATTCAGACTCCTTACAGTGTTTTGTTAGTGACAAAACATTCAGAGACTGCTTGGAACCAACCTTTTTTCTTGTATGTTGTCCCGCTGACATGCTTCTGACAGGAAACTCACATAATCCATCCTTCAGCAGCAAATTATCCTATTGTTTTCGGTTTCATAGTTATTTAGCCATATTTTGTTTAGGATGTTGTCCTTTTAGTTCTGAACGTCAAAGTAGACGGCGGATCCTTGTCTCATTCTAGACTTTTCAGCTGCCCTAGTTTGTGGGAGTTGCTTATCTGCTGCATTGAATACCATAGTCGCAGTGGATTTGTCATCTTTTCCTCTTGATTCATAGCAAAAAGAATCAAGTGATTCATAAAGTGTAGACACAGCCTTAAAAAGCAAAGAAAACTCCAGTCAAAATAACTTTTACCCATAAAGTCTATTTAAAATGAACTTTTACACAAGACACAGCATCTAGCACAGCCCAAGCGAACAGAGAGAAACCCAGGCCACGGAGTTATAATTTCAGAGGGAAAGAGTGTCTCAGTACAAACATTGAAAGGCAAAGTCTTCTTATGTTTGGATTCAATTCTCTTAGTTAATTAGGTACCAGGCACAAAGTACTTACTTAGAATACCAACGATGTCAAGTTCCAGTGTAAACCAGGCTCTATGAAATCTGAAATGGCAAAGCTTTTTTATCCCCTTAATCATTTAACTCCAATATTTCCAAAAAGCTTTATCACACTGCTCCTTCTGGATGGATGCTCTTTTGATGCAGTAAACCAGCACGCTGCTGCGGTACTCAGATGTTATTCTGGACTGTACAAAAATCATACTGTTTTCATTTCCTAAGCACATGTAGGATTTGGGATCTTCAGGTAAGTCCTTTAGCAAAACCTTAGAATTGAAGATCTCCCTGAAATGTGCACAAAGAGCTGTGCTTACAGACATATCAAATCAAATTCTCAAGCTGACATGGCATAAAACAATAAAAAGGTGGAAGTCATGAAGTGGTAGCTTTTTGTCTTCACACTTGGACTTTACTATAGGGGTTTACTATTTTTGTTTTAATGAACGATGTTCAGAACAGAGAGAGGTACCTGCTGGCTGAATGTCAAAGAGGAGGCATGGTAGGTGCTGCCAACTAATCTAGATCATGTTTCTATGCATTTCTGCACAACCAGAGCCCCTCAGGAGTGTGCTTCTTGTGTGGTTCCATGAGCTGGAAGTTTGCATTAATGCTACAGCAGTGCTTAGATTTGGGCTGGAACCTGCAGAACTTAGCAATGAAAAAAATCCTCCACTGCTCCAAGAATTCCCTCAAGAGCCAAATTCCCCTGCAGCTGGCAGAACTGTCTGGGAAACACTCCCTGAGCATCTCAACTCAGGAAATATGGGATGAATCTCCAGAGAGGTAGAGCCGAGTGCTATATAGTAAAGCACAACTACAGTGGCCAGCTTTGCCATGGGGTTGTTCACTCTCAGGTTAAGTTAACTTAGATACTTGGAGCTATCTGTTGTCACCTGACCTAATTGCTCAGTGTTGTTATGACATATGATACAGGTGAGAATAAAATCCATGCCTTGATTCAAGTTTTGTGACACAAGATTGCCTTCGCAACCCCAAGAATTGGAAAAAAAAACATGACATAAATTGGAGACTGTAAATAACCTTGCAGAGGCGTACAAAACCTTCATGTTCGCTGTTCTAGAAATGGTGCCCAAACCTACTCAGAATGTACAGCAAATTTCCAAGCTTAAAAAAAAAAAGTGTAAGCAACGTAAAAAACTAGTGTGAACTTTTTAGAGACTTACTTTTGCACAAACAGGAAAAAAAAATTAAACCGATCACGTTCTGCAACACAACTGAAAGGCAATGAGTGCAGCTCCAGAGACACCATAATATTTCCTCATCACTACTGGCTTATTTTGTTTGAAATAGTGTCCATGCACATCATATGTACTGGTTTTACTAATCTACTGGATCTCTTGAATGATTTATAAGATCCAATTATGCTTTAACATTTAAAATGATACCAGTATGAAATCACTCTTTCTGCTTTCATTAAAATAGCAAAAAGGTCTGTTACATGAAAGAAAACACTGAACCTATATGATGACACGTCACTGTGGCTAACAGCTGCTAAATTATAAAGCAACAACAAAAGACCTTTTATAATTGTATTCACACATCCTCTGGATGAGTCTTCTCGTCCGTACAAACCCTGAGCAGTTAATGGCTACTAATGAACTCTTCACTCTGCACCGCCTCTGATGCTTGCTTTCTCATTCTCAACCTCGTTTTCTTACATCTTCGTTAAATATTAACAAGTAGAAGAGTTATCCATTTATAGCTAGTAATTAGAATATTTTATTACTATGACCAGACCATCTCAGGCGTTGTGTTTTTAAAATTTTCTACTACGATATCTCCTGTAAAAGCAAGTCTCTTAGCTTCAGTGGGAATCTACATATTATGGGGAATGAATTTTCCCAGCTATACATTTTCTGTTTTTAGAGTGATGACTATTGCACAATAAAAGATAGATATTACTGTTTTACTACCTGCATCCCGATATTCCCTCTCACCATGATTTCAGTACCAATATGACCAAATCAAGACTGAAGCCAGGTTCTCTAACAGGAGAATTCAGGAATCTATAAGCTCAATAAAACTGCAGTCGTGACCATGGGCTTTAGCATTTTACATCACCTCTGTGTGGCTTGTCCAAGCCTGTCCAGCTGATTGTAATGGAAATTGCGCCTGCCTGTGCAAGAGTTAAATTAGGGTTTCTTTCCCATGTCCATTTTATGTTTTAATGTAATTAAAAGATGAATAACTGCCTGGAAAAAGGAGCTTGCCTGAAATCTGCTACCTGCTCTCAGCAAGCGTTGCCTGCTCTAACGGCCCTATGAGCTGAAGCTTGTCCAAGCCCCTTGAGCTTGGTATACAATTATACGTAAAGGGACTTTATTGCTGCTTTTTACTTCTTCAACACTTCTTTCACTCAGTCTCTATATTGATTATTCTCCACTTTTTGCTGCCCTCTTCTCCAGGCAACTTTAGAGTGTCATTAAATATAACAACAGAATCCAATACTTTCCTACTACATAAGTATCTTTTTTCTTATTTCTGAGTGTTGTCTCTTGCAAGAAAACTTTTTTGCTTTAAACTTTTTGCATGTGTAGTAAGATGCCGCCCCAGGAACAGCAGCTTGTTGTGTGCTTTCTGTTCAGCACACCCCCCCGTGCCTCATTTTGAAAGTCCTTCTCTCACAGCTAGTCTTTTTATAAACCACTTACCCATTCAGCAGAATTGGTAATGCTTCGTTGGTGGATTCATTTCTCCCACAAAGTTCTGCAACTTCAAGCATCTGCTCCTCCTGATGCCTTCCTGCCGGCACAGAAAGTTGTGCAGAACCTTAGCAAAAACCAAGTTACAGTTACTGCTTGCTTACTGTCCATTTCCAGAGTCACACTGGTACTCTGCCAGTACCAGAGCTCTATAAAGAGCTGGTACTCCGGTACTCTGCCAGAGTACTCACACTGGTACTCTGCCAGAGCTCTATAACGCTCTGAAATGAAGAGTGCAGAGCTCTTGTAGAGCTAGTCTTGATGGCAGGCGCTAGAGCGGTATTCAGCTTGCAGATGGAAGCAGCTACCTTCAGGTTTCTGAACACCCCTTAGGCAATGGAGATCTGGTCGATAGAGGTTGTGCCATGGAAACTGATCAAGAGAACTGATCAGCTTACCCTTATGTAGACACCTAAAACAGGTCGGTTCATACAGAGGCCTCAAGATCCATGCCTGTGTCAACTCCAGTGACTGAAATAGGAGCTTTCACTTGCCTAAACCCCCTCCCCCTGCTTGTTTAATCTGCAAGCTGAATTGCATCTCAAGTCATAGATATTCCACCTATATCCCTGACAGCTGACAAGCTGAGTAAGCCTCACATTGCAACGATAACACTCATGCTACAGTTACTGACGAGGCTGCCTTAGGTTATATGTCACTGGTCTGTACCCACCACCTGCAGATGCCCTACATTTACACTTGTCCTGTACCCTTGCCATTCACCGTTTTTTCTTGTGACTTCTTCCATCCTTCATTTCAGGATTTTACAACAAACAATAATTAGTTAAAAAAATTCACAGCTTAAAAAACATAGCTCAGAACAATGTCCCCAGAGTCAGGTCTTTCAGCTGTCACTTCCAGGTGTCACTACCTAGAGTAAGACCGTTATGCAGAGCGAAGTTCTGGCTCCTCACTTTTTCAGTCTGCTAAGAAATTATCAGAATTTATATCCCTCTGATATCCTAGACAGGTCAGTCTAAGTGATCACTCTTTCTGGAAAGATAAAAAATGGAGGCAAGTGGCTGCAAGAACGCTCACTTGAACTACAAGCTGTGCCTTCTGTTCCCTCCTCTCAGCTTGAGATGCCCCTAGCAGATCAGGACCAGGTGAGCAAATGTTATACATTGAAATGCCTCTTAGCGATGCCTCTTAAGTGCACCTGTCCAGCCACCTCAAAACAAACATCTAACTTTGAAAGTATGTGTTCATGGAAATGTTCTCACTCACCAGAAAGTTTTGAGAGCTGTTTCTTTTTGTAGCAAAGACAGAAGCTTCCCACTGCCACTAAGAAAGGAATGATGGCCCATATTGCCAAATCTCTCTTCTTTAATGAGTGAGCTTCTGCAATTATATATTTCAAATAAAGTTATGTACTATTCAAAGATACAACAGGAGAACACCATAGAAAAAAAACCTAAAAATTAAAAGTTACTTCAGGAGTGAATCAGTCCATCCCCCCACCGAAGTGCAAGGTCATCTATACTTCACCGTTCCTGAGGGATGCATGCTTGATGAACAGTAACATCAATCCCTCCTATAGCTCCTGCAGTTTGTCAGTTTTTTCCCCCCAGTGTCTAATCTGAGTCCTTTCTGCTTGTACTTTAAGGCTATTACTACTTGACCAAGAAAGAGATCAGATCACTTAACTCATTTTAGGAGCTCAGATAATTTTAACTCTTTAACAACCTTTTACATTAATTTCCCCCCATTTTGAACACTACTTCATTCATTTTCTGCCACTGATGTTTTCTAAATCTTTGATCATTTTTGTGCGCCCCTTCAGACTACCAGTCGGCCAATAGTGTAAAATAGTGTCCAAAACTGGCCTGTGCTGGATGAACGGAAAGGTTACTTCCCGTGAGTTCACCAGTCGATATACGAGTGATGTTTGATAATGTTAAAGGTCTAGTCAGAGCTAGTCCCCTATATATACATATCCCACTCCTATTGCTGAAAAATTTAACTGTGTTTGAATACTCATTGTATTAATGCTTTTCAATGCTGAATTCAGAATTGGGACCTTAAATTGCTCGCCTGTAAAGGTTACCATATGACTATAATAAAATAAGGAGACACAGCCTATATAAAACATTTTGTCATAACAACTTTATGGACACAAATCCTTATAAATACAGAGCCCATACTGCTCTATCGTCCATATTGATTTATCTCACACTTTTTATTAAAAACTTGTAATAAAAAGATAAAATAGTTAGTAAAGGGTACATATTACTGAACAGAGTAACCGTGTGATTGTTTCAGCCACTCCTTACCACAAGGCAAATCCATTCACTGTCTCACATTCAGCCTACCAAATCCCTTCCGAGAAGGAACTGTGTTTGGGTCTTTTGTGAAATACACAGCTGATGCACAGCTTTTTTGTAAACCTTAACTAATAATTCCTCTTAGCAAACCCTTATACAAGAAAACAAACACTTCACGCTGGGGCTATTAAGGCAGAGAGCTTAAGTCAGTTGTCATTAAGAGTCATTCTCTCTGTGTTTGTCTCATTCATCCTGAGATCCACAGCGTTGGGGGAGGGATGTGGGAGAGGGAGGAAATGTATAAAATAGTTCCAACTGAAGAATCTTTATGATGACAAGTTAAATGGCATGCATATGCGCTTGCTAGCTTACCTTTCTCTTCAACAATCACTGTTGTCCCATTTCCACATAGTTTTTTACAGAAAGGTATTTCAATAATTATCTCCCAGTAGTAAAATCCTGTGTCACTTACACTGGCAGATTTTATCACTAGCACATCCTTGCTTTCATGGGTGACGTTGGATACATAGAAAAGTTTTGATGATATAGTTTTGGTGATGTTCTCTTTATTAACAAGATACCAGCTTACTCTGTACCTCACAACAGATTTTTCCCAAATACAGGCGATTTCAGTGTAGTCTCCAATTGATAGATGTATTTTCGTTGGTGTTTGGATGACTGTTAAATTATTGGGATCTGTAGCTAGTGGAGAAATACACAGATTTAAAAGTTAAAGCAGCAAAGAGGTGACATTACAGCTGTAATGTCTACAATCACAGTACTTAGAATGTTAATACTGTAAAATCATTATGAGATTAATTTTTAAGATCAGTTACTATTCACTTCTCCCTTGAACAATGGCAAATACTTTCTGGCTAAAGGAAATTTTTAATCTGGTGTATTAAAGCCCTCCATCATTGTTTGTGTGTAATAAATGAAGATCTGTGTGCTTGCTGATATACTTATTTTTTATTTTCAACAAAAAGCTTTTATAATAGAGGTTGAGTCTGAGTATTAAACACTTTATCTGCCAGATAAAGAATGACCAAAAGGAGTGTGCGGGTTTTGGCTGGGGTAGAGTTAATTTTCTTCACAGTAGCTAGTGTGGTGCTGTGTTTTGGATTTCTGCTGAAAACAGTGTTGATAATACAGGGGTGTTTTCGTTATTGCTGAGCAGTGCTTACACAGAGTCAAGGCCTTTTCTGCTTCTCACCCCACCCCACCAGCGAGTAGGCTGGGGGTGCACAAGAGGTTGGGAGGGGACACGGCTGGGACAGCTGACCCCAACTGACCAAAGGGATATTCCACACTGTATGACGTCACGCTCAGTATATAAAGCTGGGGGAAGAAGGAAGGGAGGGACGTTCGGAGTGATGGCGTTTGTCTTCCCAAGTAACCGTTAGGCGTGATGGAGCCCTGCTTTCCTGGAGATGGCTGAACACCTGCCTGCCCATGGGAAGCAGTGAATGAATTCCTTGTTTTGCTTTGCTTGCGTGCACGGCTTTTGCTTTACCTGTTAAACTGTTTTTATCCCCACCCACGAGTTTTCTCACTTTTACCCTTCCGATTCTCTCCCCCATCCCACTGTGGGGGCAGTGAGCGAGCGGCTGCGTGGGGCTTAGTGGCCGGCTGGGGTTAAACTACGACAAGGAGTCATTCAGAATGATTCATCAGTGAATAGTGAAAGACTCATCAAGATGAAAGAAAAATCCACTACAATTTTTGTCACCATGTAGGAGTTCCTGTCCTGCACTGCTTCTAATTAGTGAAAAAGTACAGCATTTTTAGGGTGGGTTCTTTAATTTTTTTTAAACTTCTTTCCTTAAGTTTTTGCTGACAAGTAGTTCATAGCATCAAATTCACCTCCTTAGTTTAATAAGTATACAATGTACCATTCAGACCACAGTTGTCTCATCAGGTCTGTTGCCTGGCTTTTAGCTAAGGCTGACTCGGACAGTATCAGAGGAAACTTTTTACTCTTTCCTGCTTTGAATCTCTTATCTCTCACTGTCCGTATGTAAAGTGATCTACATGAGATACTGCGCAACACTGTACAAAATATTTTCTTCTGAAGTGAAACCACTGTGTTAATATCAGATAACTTTTTTTTTATTCTAATGACATTGATGCTCATCACAAAAGTACTAATCCTATAAAATCTATCCCTGTGACTGCTGAGACCATTAGTTTCATATGCTGCGTGAAGAATTACAATTTTCTTTTTTCTAGCACTTATACTATTAAAGTGAGGAACTACTAATAATGAGAGTAAACGGCATGATTTTCTTCCAAATATTATCCTGTTTGTAACTCAGGCACATTTCACACCAACATATAAGTAATGGGATGATTTTGCTCCTATCTGGTCCTAAAAGGGCATCTGATAAATTTTATCAGAATTATGCACATAAACTTTTTCCTTTGCCCTTAGAAAAGGTCACATATTTATCATACCTAAAAGAGTTAGGCACCTCTATTTTTTCCTCAGTGCAGCACTCAACAACTTGCAGAGAACAATATGGACAGTGTAGGGGTAATAAACAGCAGAAAAATGAGGGAAAGAATTGATGTAGTCTGTAAATAACAACTTAGAAGCTGTTCATGTGTCAGAGAACTGATCACTAATTTCAGTTGTTCTGTTCATTTGGTTTGTCATTTAAAATACAGTTGTGCTATGGGCTGTGCTATGTTTCTGTCTTGTCACTTTATTCTCTTTCTGAAAAACATCACTGAAAACATCCTTTTGCCCTTGCTTAATCTCTTAATCTCTCCCTCTCTTTTATTCCGTTTTTTTATTTATACTGAATGCCTTCCGTATTATCCAGTGCAATTTGTACTGAATAAGAAACATGAAGCCTTATCTGCTTTCTATTTCAGTACCTACATGATCTAGAAGAAAACCTCCTTAGCATTTTAAAATTCTACATTCAGTGTTTGTCACAACAAATATTCAAGTCTGAAGGTCTAAGAAAAACAGTGCTTGCATTAACCTAACATCATTTAGGGTGTCGAAGTGTAACATTTGTTCCTCTACACTTTTTCTACAACAATCTCTTTGTGAAAAGGCTTTTTGATTCCCCACGTATTTTAATTTTGATTTCAGCATTATGAAAATATAGTTAACATCCTCCTTGTCTCTCACACAAGTCTATTTGAGGTGGATACACTGTGAGAAGTTTTTTTAAATCCAGCTCAAGAATTACAGGGAACTAACTATAAACAAAACAAAGCAAATAAACAGCACTTACTAAGGAGCCAAAACACATGGTTAAAAGAAGTTTCAGTGAAATTATGATCATCATGCAGGATTATTAGCACTTGCATCAGGGTGTCTTTGTCGAAGATCAGCAAAACAACAAATGAAAGCATGTCAGATTCGTAGCTTAACTTCCTCTTCCCTCATGTGGTGAGGACGATAGAAACCTAAATGCAACCCAGATTTTCCCTAC
>NW_008825167.1:10267962-10272305 GCF_000699105.1 Pygoscelis adeliae
CTGGTTTAGAGCCCAGCTACCCTGTCTGAAATCAGAACATTTCTCCTTCAAATTTTAAATTGTGTCCTAACTGGTTACCTTTCAATACTAGATTAGCCCCTCTTCTGATATGACATAAAGAACTGCTTTTCCATACTTACAGTGGTCTCATGTGAACGTTTGCCATTGCACTTCCGCAGTCCTTCATTTAAAGGCATTTTATGAAGGTGAGACTTCTTTAGCTACTGTGTACGTGCTTGCCAGCAGCCTCTTCAGCCAACCTGATGAATCTTACCCAAAGCCAAAGAGTCAATGGTCGCACATAGGTTACATTGATGCCAAGTATTACTCCTGTCTTTCCTTACCACACATTTCATTGTCATCTCACTGAAATCTTGCCCAAGTTCTTCCCTCCTGTGAAAAGTACTTTCCTACTTTTGCCTTAACAGTAGCACAGCTCCATTGGCAGGGAGTGGCAATGTGCAGCGGCCCCGACATCCCGCAACATCAGCGGGAAACAATCCAGGACGCTATGCTGTGTATGCAATGCCTCTCACTATTACCTCTATGGGTGCAATTGCATTAATGCAATACCAGTGTCATGTATATTAACTAAAGCTTGTTTCAGGAAGACTATAAGCATGGGTTAAATAAAATGATCTACAGTTATGTCATCAAGTTAAGAGCTATGTTGAAACTCATTTGCCTTCAATTATTAAAAAAAAATTTCTACAAATATAGATAACTGCATGATTTTTAAAGTTCTCCAGTACTGATTTTTGGCTCCAACCCAGAATCACTTACATTGCCTGGCCAGAGAAGTGGAAGACAAAACATTGCTTCTGTTTTCTCAACTTATCCAGTCTTATTTCCTTGACAGATGTTTCAAATGCAAAGGTATCAGGCCAGACAAAACTGTCCCACAAACTTGTTTGGTTGGATAACATCAAAATTGCAGTGACAGAAGTTAAAAAATAAATTAAAAAAAAAATCAAATAGAACACGCTGAGAACATAAATCATTTAAATTAAGAACTTGGTAAGAACCTGTCCCTCACAAACTTTCCTAGAACTAACATCAGTTTTTAGCAGCGCTGGGCAGGTGTGCAGAACAGCTGAACTGCAATTTGTAATGAAGACACAGCCACATTTAAAGCCAAAAGCATTGTTCCTTTCCATTTGTGAGCAACAAAAGCATGATGCATCAGCTCACCTGCTTCTCAGTATCTACCTTACAGAAGTAGTTTTCAGTGTCACTTAGATTGCCAAGTAAAATTAAAAACGAGACCATAGCAAAGACAAATGTCACACAGTGCTGTAGGCTATCCCCATCTCTGATGGTACCCAGCTCAGTTAGCATGTTTTAGAGCTAGTGAGGACATAACAAATACCTTTAAATTCAAGTGAATGAAAGGATATATTAAAGCAAATAATTTATACTTAAGAATATAATTTAATTATATTAAATAATTCTGTTAGCATTGAAATTCATGTTATCTGGTACTACTGATCAAAGATGTAGAATAAATGAAGTATGCATGTGTAAATTCAGGGGAAAACCTAGTTTCTCTTGTATTTAAATATCTACATTTGTGCATTTAGTGTTGAGTTATGCAGCTGGCAGCTCCAGCATGCAGAATATTTTGTCTAGAGACTAGGTGAAGCTTTTTCAATAGTGCTGATAGCAGCTTATATTTACTTTGAAAGATGCTTTGGTTCTTATCCAAAGCATCTACTGTCAGAGATGAAATGAACTAGCACACAGAAAAAGGGGATGGGAAAAAGGTTTATTTTTAGCCCAGGTTACTTCATTGTACCGTTTTACAACACAACCCCACAAACTCTCACCACAGGACTACTGAGTGGGTGGAAAAATATGGTGACAAAATTTCTTAAGCCAGCTTAGCTGCCAGGATAAGCGCATCACACAAAACGACTATGTGGGTCAGGAAAGCATCTACAACAGAAAGATCCTTTTAAATTTTCTTTTCTTCAACTTAGTCTTAGTTAACCTTGGAAACTGCATGGATGAATTTGGATTCTGTAAATGTGTGATGTGACTCATCTGTGTGCTGGAGATGATTGCAGGGCAGCTGCTCGGCGCAGAGGCACTCTGTTCTTGGAGGGGCAATGACAGCTATAGCCAGTCTCGTCTGGCTGCTTTGCACAAAGCCGTCTTCTCAAACTTTTTCTTCACGGCGTTCAAACACCACCAGCGGAGGCATACTGAAAAATACATTTGAAACTTTTAAACAAAGAGGACCTAAACCCCCTCTCTCCTCCTTACCCATATGTCAGACTTACTTGAGAACTTGTAACACAAGCATTAATGAGACAGCAGCATTTTTGAGGTGCTACTGACAGCTGGGAAAGTTTATTAATCTACAGCAGCACTGACAAGAGTATGTGTGAAACTCAAGGTAGTCAAATGAGTTTGTAATTCTGCTGCATTGCAATAAGAAGGTGGAGCAAAAACCATTTACATTTATTTGTTATGAAAACTTAATCTGAAATTTTTGTACTTGAAACAAAATTCTGAAGTACTAAGTCAAAGACATGTTATGAGATTCTTTTAAAAAAAGGCTTAATTCACATTTGCCTTTTCAAGATCATCTTCAAATCATAACAAACACTTTAGAAAGTTGCAGGTATGCCAAAAGAAAGTTCTGGCGTCAACGGAAATTTGACTTTTGTTGTGCCTAACTCATGAATCTTCCCCTTTTCTGACTCAAACACAAGGTGGAAAGCATGCTATCACTTGGGCTTTTTATCCACTACCTGACTTCAATGTAACAGACCTCATAACTTCTCATGACAGTCAGTGGCATTCTACGTGCTCTGTATGATACATACACATTATTAATTTTGTCCAGCTATGACCCAAACAAAACCACCAAAACCTTAATTTGATATTGACTCTAGGACTCTTAGCACACTTATTTATTAGCACAGAAAAAACACGCCTAATTTATTTTCCAACTGTGAATAAGAAATTACGTCTCTGTAGGAAAAACAGCTTTACAGCACAAACGGACTGACAAAACAAATATGCCAATTGTGGATACCACAATTAATTTTCAAATTATTTTTAAGAGAACAAGTGATTCTTTTACCTGATCTAGTCATTAAAGTGATCTATAAAAATTTCCTTTCAAAAGAGCAGCTATGTAATTCTTATGCAATAGAAAAAAAACAGTCAGGGTACTGGCATCAATACATTCATCAGCAGGAGTTTCTCAAACAAGATAAACGCTAGCATGAAAGAGGAACTATTTTCCTTAGCTTTAATTTAGGTTTGCACCTGGCTTAATGTAAAATAAAGGTTATGAATTAACTTTTCCTAGAAAGCACAAAAACTAACAAAAAAGTTATTGCTCTTGTGAGTCCGAATAACTAAATATGTACATTTCAGCAACAGAAGTATTTGAGATCGAACAGGGCAATGGGAAGGAAAGTGGAATATAACAAACCCGACGATGTGTTTGCCAAGTAGGGATGAAACCTGTCATCTTCAGTGGTTGGAAGTAGTTGCCTTTCCATTTGTAACCGAGGCTCACATTTTTGCTACCCAAGCCATATCAGATGCTGAGCAACGCTAGAGCCAGCGGAGCCTAGAATCAACAGAAAAAACAAGAGAAAGTGGCCTTGGGCACTGGAAAAGGAAATGGTAAAACAGGGGTTTTACCGAGAGCCACTCTTTGTCCCTGGACACAAATAGGACTCCGCCAGCTCTTGAGGACATTCAAGCTTCTGCTCCTCAAAATTACAAAGAATGATGGGAGGAATATAATTTGGCTTTCCGGGCAAAATGAACTGATCTCCCACAAGACCCAGAACAGCAGCATCTCAGAGGGTCTGCAGCCAGGACTGGTGGACAAAATGAGTTGTTACCGAAGATTCCTCATTTCAGACTCCTTACATCGTTTCACTCTGACTGCTCTGCCACATCCTCTCCTTCCCCAACACCCAAGTGCTTTGCTATCTCTTCCTAGCTCTTCTACTCTATAACTGCTACTTCCTTAACTCCAACCAAAACTAAAAACAAAGCTTGTTCACCGTAGCACAAATATACTGCGTGCATGCGTGACTTTTTCCTCTGCTTATAACATTACATCACCCTCTTTTATGTGTCTCATCTGATGTATGGTTTGAAGTAGTATTTAAGTACAGAGTGGCCCGATTTCTATCAAGTCTTGATGTAGCACTGCAATATTTCTCCTCACTATCTTGA
The DNA here is from genome assembly GCF_000699105.1 of Pygoscelis adeliae. NCBI lineage: Eukaryota > Metazoa > Chordata > Aves > Sphenisciformes > Spheniscidae > Pygoscelis > Pygoscelis adeliae. The sequence continues at coordinate 10,272,172 of NW_008825167.1, forward strand.
TACATGTGAGGGAAGAAAAAGGATGATTACTAAACGGGTCCCTGTACAGAGATTTGAATGCCTGCAGGCTTCCATTTGCTTGGGCTCAGATTTCTGAGGAAAAATAACATATAAAATATGCAATGACATCTTCT
>NW_008825167.1:10272335-10288452 GCF_000699105.1 Pygoscelis adeliae
GACCACAGTCTTGGATGCCTCCGGTGCAATGCAAGATTTGACTCTAGCAAATTATTCCCTGATGGCCAATTGCACTGAAATAACTCCAGATAAAATATTCTGTGGTCTTTTTTTTTTTCCTTGTTCCTTTTCTTTTAAATCAGAAAGTCTCCACAAATTGAAGTAGAAACCCCCCCAACAGATAAATCAGCTGGTAACGAGGTATTCCTGTTTATAGTATCCTGCATACAGAAGGTTTTTGTAGGATTTGTTCTAACACAGCCTACTAGAAACATAGCAGCCTGACATCTGGGAAAGCAGCGCCCAGCGTTAGCAGCTGTAGGATCCTTTACTGCTTGGCCGGGATTGACCATGCAATTGCCCACTGAAGATACAGTTGAATTTTTATAATCTACCAGCATGACTTGCTGTTACCAGCATGTGTGTTAGTGAATACCACTTCAGTCACAAAAATATGAATTGTAATCATACCACTGTGTAACCTACGCAGCATACCCATTATACTACACGGCATAACCAAGTGGGGAATGAGAAAAGATGTACAAGCAAGGAAAATGACTTCGCCAAACACATTTCATTTCCCAAATACATACACAAAACGAAAAATAGCTGCCATCATGCTTTACTGCATCCTAGTTACAGTGCTATATACTCCCCCTTTGGGCTTAATGTTGCAGGAAAATGGCTTTCATTGCAGCAGGGCGGGTTAGATTGGCATATCACTAAATATTTATAGCCAAGTATGAAAAAAAACAACAGGAAATATGAAACAACCTTTCTTCAGTAACTGAATGTGGCAGTTTCTGCGGTGATTTTAATGAGATGCAACCAGTTAGTATACACAGGCTGCCTACACAGAAAAATTGACCACCAGTGCAGCTCTTCCAGCATAACTACTTCACAATAGCTATTCTGGGAGAGTCCTTTTCACTGTTTCCTTTTTTCTTGAACAGTGTCTCCACATGGAAGAAATCATTGCTGAACAGTTGAAGTAAATCAGAACAATTTCCATAGTAAAATGTCATTTTTACATGATTCTAGATCTGGAATTATTAATTGACAAGGCACCTATTTTCCTCTTTTAAAGCTATATATTTCCTCTTTCAGTTTTACGTTTCACTGGTCAGAAATACAGTTTTGTACAGTGTTGCACCAAGCATAATTCATCATTACCACTGCAGTGAAGTGACCGACTTGATTCTCATCTCAGCTATGTGCATTTTCACGGTGAACAAGTAAAATAAGTAGAGATGCCCAATGGGACATGAACGAATCAGATTCTACAGCTCCGCATCGATTAGAGCTAAGAAGAAAAACAGAAAAATGCAACTTTTCTTTTGAACATAAATACATACCAGCTATTAGGAAAGCTAGCCGCTGTCCAAGTTTCCTTCTGCTGCTGCTCAATCAGATCTGCTTAGAATTTGCACTTAACTGCCAGTTTAACCCTAAACACAGTCCTCCATACTTAAATTCAACTTGATGCTAATGAAACATTTCCTGCTACTACTGTGCACGTTCTTTGAGCCTGAGAAGTATGAAAGTTCACAGTGTCATAAGAACGGTGTTCCTGCTTCGGATTACGTGACGAGCTAGTTACTGGCCATGTGGCAATACACTTTCTGTCGACAGACTAGCTCCAGTTTACCCAGAACACAAGACTGAACATCCAAGACCGGGACACTGTGAAGCAAAGCCAATCAGTTCTGAACCTCAAAAGACACAATTTAAATGAACTTAGTGCAAAGGAATACAAACAGTACATTGAATTTCAGTTTACAGCAAAGCAGAAACTTTGCAGTTGTTGCCCAAAAGACAAAGTAGTTGAAACACGCCAGGCATTCCTCCTTGCAGGTAGAAACAGAACGTCACTATTCTGTGATTTGGAAGTCATCTCCTCTAACAATAAAAACCCTAAGAGAAGACTCCTGAGATCACCGCTAATTACAAAGACAATTCAAGACTGTAGGACTAATTTGACTTTGTCAGTGCTCAACAGTGAAGCATCACAGAAGCAATCACTTTAAAACCACCCACAGCAAGCATGACAATGTTCAATATGCTTGCACTGCAACACCAAGGTCATTATTGAATTGAACACGTTTCAGAAAAAAAATGAGTTGTAAATAATTAACCAACAAAAATACCCACAACTCAGGCCAACAGTTTAATTAAATTTAGAGTTTATTCCAAAATGACTATTTCTTTCATTAACAGCAGTAGAATGTTTTTCGAGATCATCACTCATATCCTGAAACAAAAATTGGAAGCTATTACATATTCACTCCTGAAATACAATGTCAAACTTTATTGACCTTGAAAGTATACAAAGAAAGTCCTTATTTCCTTTGGGTGAACAGTTACTATACAGTTTTCTGAGGTCTCTGTGCTGTTGGAGAGTCCTGTAAAACACAAAAATGTTGGTAATTTATTAAAGAAGAAGCTTTACTCAAATGTATGTATTATTCTATCTCAACAGTTTTAACTCATCCCTTCCTTAAAAGCTGGTGTTCGAGCAGATTCTCCTCCTTAAAGCTGTAAGAAGTATGAAGCCTAAGAGGCACCCATTCATAACATTAAAATATACAATTCATCTGCTTTTCACACACCGACTCACACAGAAAACGTGAAACGACTCCCCAGTCATGCATCTTTTCTTCATCATGAGCAAACAGCAAGCAAGTGCCTAGCTGCAGGTCAAGTAGAGCTCTAAACTCTCACCTAGCCCAGCCCAAAACCTCTGCAAGCTTTTTACAAGGCACGTATATGGATGTAAGTGACAGTAAGGACAATGTCCAAGCAACTAACTGGAATGAGAAATGAAATGAGGTCACCCACAGCATTTGACTTGAGTGTCAGCCCTAGCTTGCATCATATCCACACAGTCCTTTAAGCTGATTACAGCGAGGATTTTCAACTGCAGCTGTCTGTTTTTCTGCAGCACAGGCTTAAGCTTAGATTAACACAACTCATCAGCATCTAACAAAATCAATCTGTGTCACAAGTATGAATTCATGAAGTAGCCACTTCTATCTGGACAAACTCCAGAACTCCAGAAAGATTTCAAGCTTTTTAACACTTCTAGGCTAAACAAGCCATCAGAGAAATACAGCAGTCTAGTACTTGCAGGGAATCTTTGCTAAATGCTACTACTTGCAGGTTGTGCCAGATACCAGGTCTGTCATATAGAGCAACAATATATTTTTAATCTTGCAAATATTTTAACATTTTTAATTAGACTATTCATCAAGCTTCAACAGTCAACAACAATACGGACACCAACCACCTTATTCCACCTACCTTTGCTTGGATATTGTGCAGTCTTCCATTTCCACCGCTTCAAAGTGTTTACATCCCAGGTGCCTGTGAGCGATCGCTCTTCCACTACCATCACTGATCCTAATCCCTTTAGCAAAGACTGTGAGTAAAGAAAACACAAGGAATCAAACCACAGTTTATTGAGAATAGCATCACGCTCACTGGTCTAGTACACAGTTAGACCAGAGTAGAACTTTCATCTCTAGCATTGGTCTGTTAAGCAGAGCAGTAGAGACTTTAAAAATCTGCTAGGTCATGCAACATAAGGGCAAGTACAGATTCACCAGGCTTCAAACTAAGAAGCTGAGGTGCTGAGAGCTTCCTCTGTGTTGTAGCAAAGTTCAGAGACTACTAATCTCTCCATTCAAGAGCTGAAACTCACACTGCGCTTTTTTAAACAAAACAGAGAATCCTACACCTTGTTCCCCGTGTTTCTGTCATCACAATCAAAATTTTGTATTTTAAAATAATAAACCCCTGCCATGTATTATAAATTAATCTACTTCTATATGAAAGATCAAATAAACAAGAAACTGAAAATACACAGTACATGATGGAAGTGACCAAAGTTTCAACAGCTGACAGAAATAAACTATAGAGGAAAAAAATATGTTTCCTTTAATCCTGTCCACATTTCATTAACTATAGGTACAACTTGCAATAACTAAAGAAACAGCAAAACAGAATCTCACTCTGCACTGGTTAAGGTACTGCAGGAAGTGTTACACAACCAAGAGCTCAACAGAACCAGTCCTACCGGTATTTATGCAGATCTTCATGCTGTGCCTGTGGCAACTTCAACTGAAGTAATGGGCTTCTATGTTGCAAAGCTGAGTAAAAATAAGACCTGCTTCCCTCTGAGGTTAAAGTTATACTACTATTTTTGTATCCATCTTTTATGGAGTCTCTAGCACATGGGATGTTTCGTTGCAGAACCAGTTCTTTCTGGAACAAAACCACCTCAAGTGGTATTCTGTCTCGAAGGATTAGATTTACCTTCAGATTTACCATCACAGGTTGCGACAGCACAGGATCCTCTCCAACTTCATACAAGTGCCTAATTCTTAGCAGGACACGACTGAAGTCTGCATCACCTTGCTTCTGTTTACCTTTAAGAGAAAACAAAATGCAAACATTTTCCTACTTTAAAAATAAAACCAACTTTTAAACTTTTTTTTTTTTAGCTTTACATTCTTATAATTTGAACTTAATTCCCATTTTTTAACATTAGCAAGAGGACTAACATCAAGAAATACCGAGCTCCCACTGTTGACAGGAGTGTCACTAACAGGCATGATGAACTCATGCAGGAGAAATATTTTACTATTTGAGTAGAGAAATCATACAGTACAATTAACTGTCTTGATAGAGGAATTTAACACTTTGAATAAATAAAAGTACTAGCCAGAGAAGATAGAAAGAAAAGAAAGCCAGCTTCTTTAAGTGTAACATCCATTTGAAGGCATTCAAACATAACATAACACCATTTTGAAGGCACCTACCCATGCGGATGCTGTGGACCTGCTCTGCATGATTAGAGCTGTATCTCCACCCTGGAATGCTCAGAGTCTGGAGATGAAGATTAGGTGGGACAGTTACAGGTGAACCATGGGCTGAATTCTGCTGAAGTTGTCTGGGTGGCTTTGGTTTATCTCCTCCATGCAAAGTGAAACAAAGCAAACATCAAACATCCATCACACACATGAGCCTGGCTAGGTACTGTGGAAGGGTAAAGAGATTTTTGCTTTTTCTGCCAAGGCAGATGCAAAGCAGATGCTATGCTTTCTCCTCCAAGGCCTTCTGAGAAACAAGGCAGAAAGCAGCATGATTTTAACTGCTGAAGAAGTGTATTAGAGCTTTCCATAAAGCAAATTTCACTGCAGCTTGAAGTTGCTATTCCACTACCAGGCTTCAGTTTTAGTTAGTAAGTCAAACAAATAGTTTTAAAAGAATGACTCAAAAATGGTCATTAAGGACTCGGCATCCAGGAAGCTGATATATGGTGCACTAGCTACTTTGCACTAATTCCCTGTGTGGACATTTTGTTCTCATTAGATGCCTTAAAATTTATTCTCCTCTGAAAGTAGAGATAATTACATAAGAAGAGAAACATTTCATACACTTGGACAACATCCATGTTTGAAATTAATGCAAAGTAATTAGCAGGCTCTAAATCTGCCTCCTAACTCATTGTATACTAACTTTGCCACACAGGAGGCTTGAAGTCTGCACTTACAAACTTAACAACATAAATCAGAGCAACATAAATAAGCCATTCAGATGCTAAAGATAGGAGATGGAATGAGTTACCTGATAATGCTCCAAACATTACTACTGGCCTGTGTTCTAACGCCAGTCCACTTGTCCGATACAAAATATTGGTGACAGCCTTGGTTCCTAAAATAAGCCAAATCACAGGGCGAACCACTGAAGAGTCATTCAAAGTGAGACTGTAATTCAGGTCCCATTGAAGGTTGTTCCATAGTCTCCTGTGAAGCATCACCTGTATTGGGAAGGTAAATGTCACAACAGTAATCAGCCATCATGCTTTACTTATATTATCAGCAGCCATGAAATTACGCTCTCCTAGAAAAAAAAGAAATTTTTATGTTACCTCCACTTGTCCATTTCCTTGACTCGAGACACCATGAGCTCTTTCTGCAAGCAGCATCAGCCTTGTGGTATCATCTTCAATGTAGGCAGTCTGGACCATAGGATAATAGTTCTGAAAACACACAGTAAATCACACAGTGATAATATTAACCTAGCTAACAGTAATGGAGAACGAAGATAGGACACAATTGACTTTGGATTACACCTTTGTGCCTACCCGAGCCACTGTGTTATTCACGTATGCTTTGAATGGTCTCTTCTGAATCTGATATCCGTTGCTGTCGGTGTAGAGGAGCTGCCTAGTGTTCAAATTTGTGCTTGTTCTTAGAACTGCTTCACGATTTAATTCCAGAGGCCCAACGCTGTATTCTTGCTCTATCCTATGGCAAAGCAACTTCCCATCATAGCCTTCTGGTACTGTATACATCCTGGTATACACTGCATATATGTAATCCTGAGAAGTAACATTACTATAAAAATAAAAGGAAAGATATGAAGAGTTTATAAGGTGGAGCACTTGATTGGCTATGTCAAGACTTGCAAGTCATTCATGATGTCATCCTACACATAGACAACTTTCTTCCCTGTTTTCTATATATTTCATGTACACGTACAATTATTTTTAACTTCAATTTAATTTTCAAATGTACAGATATTCAAGTGGAGTAAGTGATATCCTACAATTTCCTTTAGTGTTGCAAGTGTAAAGAGGACTCTTCATTTGATTAGAGAGGCTCTGTTTTTCTCAAAATTAACAACAGATTTTAAAATAATTATGACCCCCTAAGCAATATATTTACATTGTACAGAATACATGTATTTTTTCCATCTTGGCAACATTACTTTTGATGCAAGAATTCCACTGTTTTCCAAAGGTCCTTCTCAACTACAATCCTTGTACAATGCCACGTAAAGCAAAAGGCTTCAATCAAATAACCAGATTTAAAAGAAGGTGAAGGGGTTATAGACTGTTATAATTTTAACACAGAAAAGCAGCTAGTTCATCAGGGGTCAGAGTGACCTTGTGTAACATTCATTTCTCCTTTCTCTAATTCACTTGTAAGAAAGATACTCATAGTTACAAAAATGAACCATTGTGCCCAAGTTCCACCCATGTAAGATGTTAGCTGCAATTTTCATTGAATTGTATGGAACCAGGATCCCAACAGAAGCTGCACTACAAAACGAACCACAGAAGATAACTCTGAACAATCTTCACCTCCCTCCCTGCAGCAATATGTGCTATTTAAAGGAGGTGCTTCCTCAGCACTACATTTAGCAGGATTCTAAAGCTAGTTCGTCTAAATCCTAAACAGTACACAGAGCTCACTGTTTAGGAGTAACTATACAAAATTAATCTCATACATATCTACAGAGAATTAAACATTCCAGTGAAGTGAAGCTGTAATGGTGGTGTACCTGTAGAAATACTGCCGTATCTCTGTCATCAAGTTTCCAGAAACCACTTCCAATCCCACTGCTTTTGATACTGGAACAGCTGAAGCATTTGGGGCAAATAAGTAGTTATCTGAAATGGGTCCTTTCATCACATCTCCATTCACATGGTACTCAAGGAATTCCTGGGTCAACTGGACAGTCTGGTTAGTCTCCCTGTGAATCCACAGAAGAGGAAAAATTATATTACTTACATAGACATTTTGTACATAATAAATGCAAAGCTGAACTGCAACAGGAATGAGGCTCGGAATGTAAGAAAAAAAAAAAAAATCTGTTTCCTCAAAGTGTTTAACTGGTTTTATAAGATTTAGGAAATGAGGACAGCAGAGAATTAAAGTGCTTCCTGTTAAGACATCTGTCAGCGTGTAAATAAATGGAGATTCTATGTCATTTTATACTTTTGTAAAACAGAAACATCTTAAGACAGAAACAACATCTACATTAGCTCATTGTTTTGATGTGAGAGCTGCTACAGGATCAAAACCTACCCATTGCACAAAAATTAGGTACGTTGCACCATATTAATGAATAATCAGGTTCATTTAACTGACTTTGTAGTTAGGTAAATCAGCATGATGCAAGTTACCATATTTAACAGTGGTAACAAATACAATGGCAACAGGATAGCAAAATTTACATTTGCTCAGTACCTACTTTGTCTCCTCCTTTCTCCCCTGACGCTTACAGTTTAGCTATTCATGTCTCCATATCGTAGTCTTTGGAAAGTCATATGAAGGCAATCTGAGATGCTATTGCCCTCAGCTACCTGCTCTGCTCTTCTTTTGGAGCCTTGCTGGCAAAATCACTTATAGGAAAACTCACTTATAGGAAATAGGAAAAATCACTTCATCTGGCATATAAATTTAACACTAGCTAAAACGGTTGGATGTTTAATACAGGGACCTACAAATTGTAATGACTGAGGAGCAAAATATATCCAAGCCTTTTCTACTACTCCTGTTCTGGGGCATTTCCAGTGCAGGGGCAGGACCTAGAAGTTCTAACTGTTGCAGCTAAACTTTGTAAGGCTTCATAGTTGTAGATACCAAATTTTTTTTAACCTTTCTTCCCATTCTGCCCTGACGCCTCGCTCTTTCCCATTACCCCAAAGAAAACTTGCTGAAACTCAAACATTCTGGGCTTGCCTGAAGGCTAGTGAAGAAAGTGAATATCCCATTTCTCCTACATGCTGAATTCCTGCTCTTGCTGCCTGCCAGAACAGGATGGAGAAAAATGGAATTTGAATTTAGATTTTTGTTCTTCCTCATTATATTCCTCATGGCATCTGGAAACAGTTAGGATCCGGAGGCACTTTGAGAAAGTACTTACTCCAGGGCTCTTAGTTAAGGCCCATCTATACTTTTAAAACTGATTTTTAACTATACTGGACAACAAGTTCTTGCTCTAGGAGGCAGAATTATGAACAAAAACACAAAGGTGAAAGAGGTCTAGTAGTTACTAGGCTGATGTCAAAGGGGTCAAAATCTTTCATCAGTACATAGCTGACAATCTGAATCCTGAGCAGGCAAAAAAGCAGCACAGCTCCCCTGAAGCTGAAGGAATTGGGCCAATTCGCATCAGCCAAGAAAGACAATCTGCAAACCCCAAATCTCATCTTGATTGTTCTTTCATTTTATCTGCCTGATTAAATGGAATTTCCTTAGTTGTTTCCTTTCAAAAAGTTTTGTAGTTTTCTACCATAGAAAAAGTGATACAGGACTTGCAAAACACTGCTGATTAGGAAGAGAAAGCTCTTGCTTTATCACTTAAGGCTCATTGTGTAGCCATAGTGTATGTGCTTGCTTATTTATTTTTAATACAAACACACACTCATAACCCTCTTTAGTCCTAGAGATTCTGCTGATCTACTAGTTAATACTGGGATATGTCATCTTAGACCAATTGCATGGTTAAACAGGGCAACAACATTACAGAAATAGTATAGAATCACACCTATGCTAGTGTTGATGTTTCCTGTAGAAAGGAGGACATGTGAACTGGAGATAAAAAAGAATTGTAAAGAATGTAAAGAACATTTTGCTAGTTAAGTCTCAGAATTAAGGCACATGATATACTCCTTGGACTTACTTTTACAAAGGGTTTTACAGAATCTGAAATATTATTAAAAACAAGCAGGCAATCTCACCTCTCTGTAATGCTGTGCATTAGATTTGTGTTTTGGTCAAACAAGACCTGGTAGCAGTTATTAACCACAGGAAGCAACTGTCGACTTTGTTGATCTGCACGAGTTATGTCTTTTTGTTTGTATTTGACTGATCTTCCAATAAATGCAGACTGCTTACCGTTCAAGGGTTTAACATTGTATTTTCTGTAGCTCAGACCACTTATTGCAACTAGAATATACAGATCATAGGTTGAATGGGATTCCGCCGAGATTTGAACCTGTATGTTAACATACACAATAATGCTCCATTACAGAAAATTTATTAGCAAGGCAACTATCTTCATGTGTTGCAAGTCCTAAAGTATAAAAATTAACTACTACTACTTTAAAAAAAAGTTTCTTAACATGCCATTCTTATAATTCTCAATTATAATGTAGATCCGTGCTGCTTTTAATTGGGAGTTTGGTGAACTTGGATTAAGCTTAGCGTTTCTAGTGAAGGAAAGAGGGTCACTAAGCAAATTACAAAGTTAGATCTTATTTTAACGTGAACATGGAACCGTAGATTTTGATTTAAGATTGCATTGCAAAATGTCTATATGAGCAGAAATAATCACAAATTAAACTAATCAGTCAAATGATAGAAAAGAGACTGAAACATAAGGGACGTGACTAGTGCAAGTGTGAGGAAACTTGTGGCAAGAGGAGGAACCACCCAGATGTGCCCTCGCCTTAAGCAAGGCACACGGAGAGGGAGGTAGAAGCATGTGGCATACTTTTGAACAGTAAACAGAACAACACTGTTACTTAATATCAAAATACCTTAAACAACAGTTTTAATCATCTTTCAATTACATGTATCCTGTCCGTTAATGTTATATAATTTAGTACTACTTTTGGTTTGGGGCAAGAAAATGGGACTAGATAAATACTGTACAGATTACATGGACAAGGAGGATAGTTATGACTAACCAGAAATTAAAGCAAGCTGTCTGTATCTTCACACTGTGGGCTGGCATACATCCAGTTACTCACACCGCCACCGCCGACCTCCTAACCTGAGTGGTATCAACGGGGCGTACTCCCATTCTCTCCCTTCACCATACAACTCACACATGCGGTGCAGAAGAAGGCAGAGCACTTGCCAAGCCTCAATTCCTCTCAGTCACATACTCACATCAGGGTTCCGAGCTAAAGATTTCTTTCTCTCAAAAGGAAGGAGTGTGTGATATGAATGCACTTTTGAACAGTACATACTGGAAGAAGACGACCCCAAACCACTCTCTCATTACTGGTTAAGAGATTTCATTTAGCCTCAAGTGACTATCCAAATGCATATATAGGTAACTTCTAGCAAAAGAGAGTACAGACCAACTCTAGAACAGAGGACTTTGTCTTTTTAAAATAAAGAACGACAGCTTGACTTTAAAGCATTTATTTCAGGATTTAGGATGCCCTAAATACATGTCAATCTCCTCCTTGTATCTTACAAGGCTAAAGTAATTCAGATGGTGGGACTTCTGGGAGGTAAGTGGCTAACAGGTAAGCATGACCATGTGCTAACCCAAAAGACTGATGGCTTCCAGATAAAGGCAGTATGGTCTCGTGCCATTGTTATATATATATATTTTAAGGAACAGGAGATAGCTGTTGTGTATCACTACCTGACTACAATGTGCCTTGATGCATGGTGATAGTCATAAGCCACAGATAAAAGAAACTCTGTCTAGCTGGCAGAACTTGCTGAGCTATCTGGCGTCTCGGAGACAGAGGAGAGCATCTGGAATTGTGTCAGACCTCTTCAGGCCTTACACGCAGGAGGCATTCCTACAGGTTTATCAAGCCATTGATGATGATGCACTCTCTATAGCAGATGCTCCCGAGAAAGGCTAGCACTAGCTTTCTCTTGAGGCCACTTTCTTCCCTCCCAGGGAACAGCTGGCTTTGCCTTGGAGCTTGGCTATGACAGAATGAGCTGTCATATGGCAGCTGACTGTCACCAGTTTCTTTTGGGCTTGTAACTAAGACCTACATTTATTAAATCTCTTCTCCTCCCCAATCTGTCAATTGGACAAACAGGACTGTCAATTGTAGGGCAGGGCTTCAACCAAAAAGGTTTTATTGGAAACAGTGTTTTTTATAAAAAGAAAAGCAAGATAGGAAGTGCCAGATTACACACAGCAGGCATGCAAAAGCACAAACCAAACACACTAGAAGAGCAGGAAGCCCTTTTGGACATTGGGGGGGAAAAAAAAAAATATCTAGTTGAGAGAACAGGCAAGTTAAGGAAAGAAAAAAAAAATCACTTGAAGGAGGACTAGGAAAATCCCAGCTTGAACCGATACTTGGTTTTCACTGTAATACTGTATTTTACCACACTTTGACAGGAGGTAGGATCAAGTCAGTGATCTGATCAGTCAGAAAACTGACAAGTGAAAGAAAAGCAACAGAAAGAAAAAAAGCTGAAGTACCTGTGCTGGTACAGGATGTCCCAGTTCATCATATACACTCATTGCCAAGTGGCTGACAGAAACCGTGACAAAGGTAGTGATGTTCCATGCCAGTGGATTATAGACAACAACATAGTGGTCAACATCCATTGCACCTTTGTGCATGCAAACAAAGAAAGCTATCAATCACTAAAACTACGTATTTTTAAAATGTGATATTTGAGAGATCTGCCTAGATACAACCATCTTACAAAATCTTAACATAAAACCCCGCAGTAAAACTTCATGACTGAAAAAAGGAAAACATTTTATAGTACTTCATAAAAACCTCTTCTACTTTATTCTTCTATTCTTTACCCAATAAAAAGAGACCATGTATTCAGAAAATGACACCTCAGTTGAATGTAAATGCATTTAGTGAAAATAAGCAGCTTACCACAACTTATTGTCATGCAGTATTAACTTTATCAGAGTTATACAGAAGATCAAATGAGAAGCCTAATCTAAAAACAACCCTGTAAAAAAACAAATCAGTCTGTTGCGCAGCGCACAGCACTGCTTACATTTGACAGTTTAAAAAGTTTCCAGAGTAAAGATAAAAGGGAATGTACAGTCTTTAGAATACACTCCTTTAAAATTCTTTTACATTTTTTTTTACACAAGCTGGCAGTACACTATAGCAAAAACATTTCCTAACTGTGACTGTGCTTCTTACTGTGTAATCTTATGTTGCACAGTAAGGTTAGTTTAGTAATTACCCCGATCAGCACCTCTTCCTCCCCTCTGTTTTACAATTGAGGCCTGAATCTGGGAGCCAGGTCTAATATATGCACTGGGGTAGGGTTCTGCCTAACATCAGTCTAAAGGTCCTGGTTTCAGATGCTTGAGATCTGAGAGCTCATGAGTTTGCCTCAGGTCTAGCAGGTCTCATGAGGCAAACAGGATTTTCCAGCCGGTTCACAGAACTTAGGTGGTACATAGCATGTTGATTGCTTTCCTCCAAACCATGATAGCTTTCATAAGCTAGCCTGAATATTGGAAGAGCTGTGTTAAAAAGTACCTGGTATTCCTGAGTCTTTAACATAAACGGAAGAATAGACCTCTCCGTTCTTCTTCGCATTGTTCATGTCAAAGATTATGGAAGCCATTAGCTTCTTTACGTTGAACATACCATACATCAAGTTATTCATGTACATGTCCTTCACCTTGGGAGATTCTGTGCCTGTTATACCATCGTGGTGCTGGACCTTACATTTAAGAGTAGTTTGAAAGGTCACAATTCAACAGGATGACAACTTCAGGTTTGCATTTGTATTAACATGGTCCACTAACCTTCAGACTTATTACTTAAAATAATAAGGTATTGCAGCTATATTCACAGATTCACATTTTGTCTATTCCAAATTGCTATATACAGAATGAAATGGTCAAAGACAAGATGCACAGAGATTTCCCTCTATACATATTCCTCTTTTAATATTTAGAAATTACTAAAGTTACACACTTAGAGGACAAAAAATACAAGTTACCAAAAAAGAAAGAATGCAGCAAAAATACCATAACAAGACAGGCTTTTCATTTCCTTCTAAGATCTCGTGAATAACTTAGCCGACAAAATATTTATTACTAGCAAAAGCACTGAGGCCTGTAAATTGTTAATGGTATAAGGCTGATCACTTAGCTGCTGAACTTTGAAGAAACAAATCTGTCCTTCCTCTTCTAACTTGCAGAAGTAGAGATTATCAGTAGTGTTCAGTTTTTGTTTTTTTTTATTATTTACAAAATGGTTTTTAAAATTAAAACTAACATTAAGAAAAGGAATTTCATATGCAAAACTTGAAACCACATACTCTTTCACCAGCAGAAGAAAACATTTGCCAGTAACCATGTCTTGAATGCATGGTTAAGGGGCTGAAGTCGTGTTTCAAGACAGTTTTTTGAAAAATTGCTTTATTTTTACTTATGACTTGCTAAAGGGGAAAGTTATTTCTAAAAACATAAAAGCAACCTCGAGACACTCCAGCTGAAATGCTTAAGCAAAGCTTTGCCTTTGGGCAATAAACATTTTCATTCAAATTAAAAAATAAATCAATCTTTACCTCTGAAACTGCCCATCTAAGGCTCTGAAGTTGCTTTAGGGCTCCACATTTGCAAATAGAACTTGCTGGGTGTTTCCGGACATACTGTGTGAAAAAGGACTCTCCAGCATAAAGCAATGAACTCGCTTTCCTTGCGATTCCTTTTAACGTGCTCCGAGAAGTATAAAACCCAGTCCATGCTTGAAATGGCTCTGTAAAGAGTTGCACAGATCCAATAAATGTCAAAATACAATTTCAGCCACCACTTATTTGTTAGACTACTAATGTACAGCTTCTTACATGAAACCTGGTGTGGGTTTACACATCAGCCATCAAATGGAATAGTCATAAGCCCTACAAAGAAACACAGCCATAAAAGTGCACTTTGGAAAACTACAATCTTTCCTACCGGCCTAGTAAAATGACTGTTGATACAAAGCCGTTACCGACTAAGTTAACCTGTGTTTGCAGAAATTTCTTCTTTGTGGATCTGCACAAACAACTTTAAAAGTTTCACTGAAGCATATTTTATTACTCATCAATAAAGAAAGTGGATTACAATCCTTGGTTACTGCTTGATACAAGCCCTCTATATTCCCCCTTTTTAGTCAAAGGGATTTATCTTAAATTTCATTTCCTCAAAATGGAGTAGAAACAGTGACATGATAACATGACTCCAAACTACTGCAGCACTTCAAACTACATCAAAAGATGCCCTCAAGTGGTCAGTGGAAAGTATTTCAACAGTTAATTTGTGCTAATATCTTCCAGTATCCCATAGAGTAAACTAGGAAAACAAATATTTGTTTTTAAAACCTCTAAACCTCTACTTAGTGGTGGGTTTTTTTTTTTGGGGGGGGGGGGGATTTTTTTTTTTAAATATACCACTGATAAATAGTTTTTCCATAGAGAAGTTGCAGAAAGTGCATATATGCAACTGTAACAATCTGCTATCAGCTATCAGCCTACAATCAAAGGCAACAATCGGAACATAGGATCTTCTGTTCAAAAACTCTAGGACAAATTCTTTTTGACCTGAAAAATGCCAGCAGTTCAAACAGAATTAATTCCATTTCAGTTTTCAAGGTTACAAGCAGAAGAGTCACACATGCATACTAGCACAGTACAATGAATGTAGAGTAGAAAAAGGAAATACTTATCTGGGACTTAAACTTGAGTTTCCAAGGCATATGTCAGAAGTGACACTGAGCCCAACAAGTGACTCATAGTAAAACGGCATAGAACGAATGAGAGAGGATTAATCATCAAGAAGCAAAACAGTATGTGGGAGAAAGTGCACTCAAATTTATACTGCAATTGCAAGGCACAGTAAGCCATTTGGGAAAGAAATTGCATCTACGTGTGGGCACCCACCTGGAACATTGAAGGCGCTGATATTACGCAAGCTAATGGCAATCCACTATTGCCTGTAAATTATGCCACAAGATACAGGTAAGAGCCCAGATGTAAAAAGATATTAGCAGTTAAAACTGGCAGTGCATTTATCAGTAAGTCGTTAGATATGACATGATCCCTAGAAGGAGGTGAGTGAATAAGGGATCAGTCCATGCAATGATTCACAGGAAGCAACAGTTATTTTTATTCATTTAAAAGTTAACAGACACGTTACAGAATATCGGATGTATAAGCTAAATTTGGGTCATAATAGTTCGAGATATACATCCACAGTACCAAAAAATGTGATGAAGTAGTGGTAGCTACAATTATATAGAGAAGTATTTTAATGACACCAATGTTATTTTAATGATAATCCAGGCAATGAAACAAATTAATGAGTTTAGAAACTAAGAAGTTAGCTGTGTCTTCTCTCTGCGTACTTCAATACGAGGCCTAAAAGGGTAAATTTACTGGGGAAAAGGATTAAAGGGATGTTGGGTATGGCATGCCTTCTTTCGTATCCCCCCAGTACTTTTCAGCTCCGCTTGAAAAGCTAAGGTAGTGCAGCAAGTAAGAAACAAGTTCATTGCAGCTGCTGTTGCTTGCTTATGTCGCATCATAGTATGACATTTCAGAAATACAGGCAGTATTTTTACTTTTTGAGACTTCTGTTAAAA
>NW_008825167.1:10288476-10305743 GCF_000699105.1 Pygoscelis adeliae
CCCCGAACTTAAAACTGTTTTCTTTAATGAAAAAGACAAGACCTTCTCCTAGAGCTACAAGAGACTTTAGGGGTTCATCTACATTAGTGTTTTGTTTGGACCAGGAACATGGTCCAAAAGTGAAGTGAATCTATCAGTCATCCTTATCTAGTATGCTTTGTGTTATACAAAAGATTGGTTTTGGAGCTCACAAACTGGATTCCTGACAGTATGTAACAAGCATTAATGCACGTTCAGTCCATATGACCAGATTATATCCAATTTTCCTGGAATTACGTAGAGTGTGGACGTCAAATCCTCAGCACCAACTGTTTGGCTTTCTAACCACTGCTATTCCACTGTACGAACAAAGAAGTACCCTAAGAGCTTTCAGATTGCCTTGGTTACCTGCCTCGCTTCTCCTTCAGACATTCATAGATTACTCCATGTCGTGTTTACCATCTCTGCTCTAATCTATGCATAATCCAGTTCTTTTAAACAGTAACAATGAGACATGGCTCTATTTGGCCATGCATCCATTTCTATGTATCTTTCAGTTCACCAGTTTCCTTTCAGTTCCCTGGATCCTGGAGCGACTGTGTCCTTACTACAGCTCATTTTTGGGGACGAGGAGGAGAGGCGTAATATGCATATCTAATACTGCAGAGTACCTAGAAGACTACAGGTTATTTGTGCATGCTAATGTGTGGGAGGCAGAGAAAAAATGAATTCCAACTTAAATGTGCAAACATGAAACAAATAGTCAAAAGCTATATTTGAAGCAGAATGAGTCCTAGGATCTCAGCTTTAGTGTTCGGACAGGCCCCCTCCAATGTCATGAGAAATGACTTGTATTAGTTGTGCTGGTACACCTCTGCGAAGCACCTTTGCTATCACTGCTCTCTGCTAACCACTTTGCACTCTTTTTTTCCTTCATCCATCCACTCAAATATCTTAGTAAATTTCAGCCAGGTGGCCTAGGCCTACAGGTTTATCTCACCGCTCACTGTTTTCACTGTAACAGAACCTGATTAGTGCAGTATCTATACGTTTCTTCAGGTCATTAAAAAAATTTGGATGACATTACACACTCATGAATATACCTTGTGCTTAGCTTTCCTTTGCACTCTCTATCGTTATTCAAAGGCAGCAAACCAAAAATCTCAAGTTGGGTTTCTTGCCAAGTTTGCCTATTTCTGTACTCTTTCTTTCAGGGTCTCTTCCTCCACCCACTGCTTCCAATGGTCCCAAAGAAATATTCCAACCACTGCCCTACCATCTTTCTTACACCACTACATTGGCATCAGCTTGTCTATTTAATGACACCTGGTAGTGTAAATAAATGTTGTAAGGAGATGGTGTTTTTCCTCTTACTTTATTTCCCATTTTCTCAATTTCCCTTTATTAACATTTTAAATATGTACATTTGAGGCAGACATTCTGCAGTTCTGAACTTAATTACCTGTTGAATATGGAAGAAAGTCTTGAGAGTCCCGAATTTCCCATGTAAGATTTCTGCTATAAACTGCTTGGAAGTAATCACCAACAGTGGCATACTGCACAGTCACTCCAAACTCATCAGAATGCTTGTTAATATAATCCAACAACAGGTCCATGTTGGAGTACTGAACAGATGCGTTAAAGAACTGTTTGTCACAACCCTGAAATACAGAAAACAGAACAGCCAGATGACTTTGGGTCATGTAATTTAGAAGGATCTTTTTTTAACACTAGTCTATGTTAAAGTGGTATTTCTTGTGATCTTGACTGCCCATGTAAAAGTTATTTGTTACAAAAATGTCCAGAACGGGTAGGGTTATTGCACGTATCAGTTGATAACCAACCAGCATTACAGATAGGGAGAAGTGTGTTGACACACCATATTGTGCAAGAGCACGAAATTTCGTGGTAGCAATTGGAAAATGCATGCATACATGCCTGGAAAGACAACCTTTGCTTCTTTTCACACTGCATTTCTCCCACTTAGCAGAAAATATGGAAGTTCTTATTTCCTGCTCTTAAGAATGCTTACAGCTTTAGGAAGTGGTGAGGACATGACGTGAAACAAAACAATCTGACAGAGATCCCTGTAGTACAAATGGCACACAATGTGTTGCTGATCCCCCATCACGACAGTAGACTATAGTACTTCTGATGCTCATGCAAATAGTTGAGAGAGGTGATAACACCGTGTATTAAAGCCTCTTTTTTTTTTTTTGAGCATGCTTGCACAACTTCTGCCTTCTGTTGGAGGCGTCTCAATACAGACTATCTGCACATACAAACAGTTAAAGAAAGGCATAAGTAAGCATGCTTTTGTTCAACTACAGTAGCTGAACAGGAAAATGAGAGTCAGTCAGCCATGGCACCAAGTATATTCTTACGGTATCAGTACTACAGTATAGGCATCAAACTGAAGCACAACAATATGCTAAGAAACCTTCTCCACATAAAAAGGCCTAATAGAAGCCTTACAACACTGACACTAGCTTAATACATCCTCATCTTCATGTTCCTGTGCCTGAGGTAGAAAACATTGCCCAAGTCAATCCTGATCTCATTTTCAAAATAAAGATGCTCTCAGCAATTTGTCTTCAAAGCTTCGCAGATGCTGGAAGAAATGGCCAAAGAGGCTCTATTTTCGTTGCAGTCCCATCTTCCACCCCAATGTTTACCTGATGAGCTCAATGAGTTTAACCTGATGAGCTGAACCCATTCAACTCATGAATGAGTTGAACCTGATGAGTTCAATTGAACTCAGAGGTGATTACTCTCCCTTCTTTCCCAGATATGAGTGCCACCCCATCCCTTCCCCATTTACTAGGTGTTTCAAGTAAGGTCACTGTCACATCCTTTATGAATCCTAGTGCACATGCCTGTCCCTCAGACCTAACAGGGTAAGTCACTGATCAGAAAAGTGGAAATTCTATTTTCAAATGAGAAAAGTTCTTCTGAGATACCCAGAGATCTTCTGCATGCACATAGCAGAAACTGCAAAACAACTTCAAACTGCAATGAGCTACTAAAACATATCAAACCAAATATGAAAAGTGCGGCAGTCAGTGCAAACCAGACTTCCTAATGTTGACTCCAATTAAATTTGTGGGGAAGAAGTCATATGTTTACCAGTCAAAACTACTTCATATTTGTAGAGCACTACTTTCAACTCATGATTCAAGAAGACTTCCTCATAAAAAGTAGATACTTTGCACCACAGAAGGGGATGTGCTGGGCTGGTAGACTCCACTCACACTGACACAGAACACAGTACACTGAGGAGCACTGTAGTTCAGTAGAACAAGGATGTCCAGGAGAACCTGCTCTAGTTAGTCATCACATCCACTCGCTACCTGAACAAAACTTTGCACAGGAATGCTATACATTACTGTACAGTTAGTTCAACCACACAGGCCAAAAAACAATCTCAAGGATCAGTTCCAGCCCTTAAGACAATTCCATACCCCCTGCTACATCTGCTGCTATGGCCTCTAGAGAGGCAGGTTTGAACTTTTACACTGCCCCACAGCTCAATGCATCCTCCTGCACAACTAGGTGCTTCAGATCATGAACAAACACTTGTTTGTCCATATAACTCATCACAAAAGTGCCAATAGTCTGGATGTGAGGCCTGACCTTAAGTGGGAAGGTGTGTATTTCCTGATTTTTTTAACTGAAGGAAAAAAAAAATATCCAAGTACTCCAAACTATTTGTAATCACAAAAAAATTGCTAAGCTTAACTAGAGAGATATCTGTATATCTATTTCTCTCTACTTCTTTACATAGCCCTACGAATGAGGAACAAACTTTTATTACTTTGTATAAAGCTCATTATCACAAGCACACAAATCAGGAAGTCAGAGACTAAAATTTTCTTACGTTATTGCAAAACTGCAGGTTTGGATCTAGACATTTGGAATTTATTCATACTATTCAAAACTCCCTCCTCCCCATTTCAGCGTAACTTTCACTATAGCACTACTACAGAGTATTATATCCCACTTCTCCCCTCACCCTCTAAAAAAAAAAAATTCAATATAAGCAACAGTGTCACAAACACAGGAGAAAAACAAATCAGTGACTCAAAGCTGCATCAGTCAGAAAATGTTTGTTCTCTTTGCAAACAGATATTGTGGTGAAATAGCCACCTTAAGAACCACATCATCCTTTAATATGGTAATTATGAGACCTACAGCATCCATCAAAATTCAAAACCAGACTCTACATTCAGTTTAGGCAAAGTTACTCTTTCCTAAGGACTCAAAAATAGCGAGAGCATACCACTGCTATGTGTACATGTAGGACATAATTAACACAGCATATTGCTGAAAAAAGTGTTTGAATGACCATGCTGGGATATGCTTATGTTTCTAACTAAAATACAAAGACTGTATAAGAAAATGATTACACGTCAATTAGAAAAGACATTATCTACCTAATGCATAATACATTTTCTTGTAACGCTATTGTTTTTGTTAACACAGAGTTATGTTGTGCTAAGCAGTTAGGTAAAGAGATCATTTAAATAGACAAAACAAGGAGGGAAAACAGGAAGCAATATTGCAATATATAGTTTCGCAAGAGGTTATCTTTACAATTTTGCCATACTTCTTTCTATATTAAGTAGGGTCGAAGACTTGGTAGACAGCTGGCAGACTGCACAAAGAAGTTCTAGTTTTTAAAATCATTACTAATGAGACATTTGGGCCACACTTCTTAGAAAAACACTCTACCGACATGTGGTTTCTACCTGCGTTTTTGCACTACATACTGTAGCAAAGTACCATCTACTTACTGTTCATACTGTAGGTGTACTTGCCGCTGCTAAAGCAAATGCTGATCATGCACTTACCCACGGCCACAAAACATCACTTGTTCGGAACCAGGCTGCTCTCTCCTTAATGTTTGCCACCATGGTTTGTGCATACAGATGGATGTTAGCATCTGTAACAGGGAGACTCATGTTTGGATAAACACCATCTTTTGGTGGATCTGGGAAAGCTGCAATTCCATTCCAATAAAATCCTGATCTAAGTAGAAGGAGAAAGCAATAGGCTATAAACAGGATTTATTCAACTGGGAAAAACACATCAAAAGGTGCTGGGATAAAAGGCAGACACACAGGGAATAAGCAGCAAAAAAAATCAGCTTATATTCATTGCTAGTGTTTAGCATTTAGTGTTTATTTGTGGGTGGAGGTAGGGGGAAGGTTGTCCAGTTTTCTTTTCACACTGTGAAACTTTCCAAGTCCCTGTTGCTTGCTGGCACAGAACAAAGAAATCATAGGACAAAACAGCAAGCTTTGTAACAATGAGGATGTTCCCCAAGTAGATGTCGTTTACAAAGAGTATTGTACTGGATAAGCCAGTGAGCAAAATACAGTTTTCAAAAGCTCTCGGATTTTTTCACAAAGTAAATGGAAAATTTTAGTTGCTTTAGTTTATACACAGATAATATACACAATCTCAGCCCAATATAATGCTGAAAATCTCCCACAGAAAATCAATTAGCAATAGCCAAGTCCATACTGAGCTTCCTGGAGTTTTTAAATCTTAACTTTCCAGGCAGAGAGAAAACAACCCAGTCCTGCTTTGGACATTTTCTGTTTATAGCAATTGATTTGTTTCACATTTTTATCCTATATTTTTTTGATAAGGACTGACATGATATATATATATATATAGATGAAAGTTGTACCTGTGTTCCAAGCCTCCCAGTGCTAGAAAACTATTTTTAAAGTCTGTCAATATTTTGAAGTATTTTTAATGCCTGTCAGTAGTAAGTGTCACTTTTTGACTCAGATCTACAGAGTCTAGACATCTCCTTGACCTACTGCAGGTCAGGAGAAAGCAGTAGAATACTGTTGAAAGAAAACAGTCAAAGAAAATACTTAAACTCCAACAATATAAACTCTCAGAAGCGATCAATATTTCTGCCTATTTGGGAAATCTTCAGACCTGTTTGAAAAAGGTATTTGCGATGGGGTACAGTAGCTGTACTGATCCATAACATGGGTGAAGATCTCCTGTCCTTCAGATAAGGAAGGAGAGCCCTGCCATACAAACTGAAGCTTCTGGAAAACAAAAAAGGTAAAAAACCATTACCCTTGATGACAAGCACAGAAATACCATCATTAACAGCTTAAGACTTCAGAGTGCCCATCTTCCATTCCACCACTTGAAATACTTTAAATGTTTTTACTTAAGAGCAGCCAATGGTACCCCAAGCAAGGTCACATACTATATATAGGAGGCTATAGTGTTGCCTTTCTATTCAAATTGATGGAGAAGGAGAAGAGGCAGCACACTGCCAGCTGCATGCTAAAATCCAGATGTAAGCCTAGCTTATCACAGGCGTTACACCTCACTTGTTTCAGTGGGAGCTGAACACCTCTAAGCTAGGAAAGATCCAGATGTAGTCTGGATTGCACTGTAGTCAGTGGGAATCAATGTTTAAATCAACTGAAACAGAATTTTTACAGTTTTGGAAGCCTCCAGACTGCCATGTGCTAGAAAAAAAATTAGATGGGAAGAGATTGTCAAAAGCTCAGAAGATTTTAGCAGAAAGGAAGTATTGGAATTCACTGCAAACATAAGGTGGTAGGTCCTGGCTTCACCAAATTCAACAGGAATTCTGTTTTCTTCTTCAGAGACGCTTGAGTTTCACCCAAGATTCTTAAAAACTGCCTAATGGCCCACTCATACTTGTGAAAGCCCCTTATTTTCACATAATGATGACAGATCAGGGTCCAACATTGTGATATGAAAAGAAAAACATTTACTGTGTATGGGACACTGTGCAAGAGAAGGCAGAACATAAAACAAAAACTGAATTCAGCAAACAAATGATTAGCTGCCGCTCTGACCTAGTATTATTACTTTTACAGGCACAAATAAGTGTTCCAAGCATGACAACCACTGCACCCAAACATATACGCTACACTTTAAAACAACCTATAAAAAAC
Organism: Pygoscelis adeliae; assembly: GCF_000699105.1. NCBI lineage: Eukaryota > Metazoa > Chordata > Aves > Sphenisciformes > Spheniscidae > Pygoscelis > Pygoscelis adeliae. The sequence continues at coordinate 10,295,418 of NW_008825167.1, forward strand.
CCAACCTATCTAAGATTTTCTCAAGGGAAGCTGAAACCCATTCTAGATGCCTCCAGTTCCAACACTCCTAATTCAACGCCCACTTACTCTTTGCCCAACTGTCCACATTTTGTGTCTTCTTCAGACTAGACTATATTTTGTCCTTGATCAGAAGTCACAAAGACATTACTGACCATATTACATGGATTCAATATATTTCACTATTACCACATGCAATCAGCATGTCACTTTTAGAGAAGAAATACCTATATTTTCTTGCACAGATCAGAGGGATGCTTATCTTAATGTCATGGTTTAGACTACTGTAAGTAGAGGCTGTCAATGGGTTCCATTCCTAATGGTATTTTTACCTTGTTTTTCTGCATGTCAGCCTTCAGATCATAGTCAATCCGAGAAATAAGATGAGCATTAAAACCAGCCAGAGCAAAAAGAGTTGGTGTTGTAGCTGAAGCTCCAAAAGGATCAACGTGCCAAGAAAACTGAGGCCTGATCCCAAAAGTTTCATACAAAAATCCATGGCCTTCTGCAAAGCAAAATTTGTTTACGTTAGGAACACTTTTACAAGTTCATTTCATAAATTTAATAGGCATACAGTATTACAGATAAGCACTTAAAGGATAGCTCTTTGTTGCTGTTTTCCAAAGCATTTAAAGTTTCAGAAATTTAATGATTCACAGCAGAAAGTTTCACACTGACAATATTTATTTTGCTATGCCAGGTATAACTTATTAACATTACAAAAGATGAATAACAAAGAGGAATTATGACTAGAGACAGGCCTGGGAAAAAGTACTTAGATACAGATTAGGTTAAGGCTAACAGTCTGCATGAAAACAACAAGCTGGGTTTTAGTTTGTGTTCGCTCAAATCATACCACCCATTCTCAGAAAATTTCAGTCTCGTATCAATGACAAAAGGACAGGGAAGCCATTCAGTAAAAAAAACTAATATGAATATGATCCTCAATCGTAAAAAAAGAAAAAAGCCAAAGGTTAATAGCAATCTTGATACATGATATTATTTACAACCAACGTTATTAATTTTGTATTGAAATGAGTTTCAAAAAAAGAAACCCTCAAATCAGAAAGACCAGACAATAGAATAAACTCAGATAAACTATTTAAATGAAAGTAAGACAACCAGCTAAGCAATAGATTTTACTCCGAACTCCAATATATCACACTAGGAGGATCCTCATTTAAAAAAAAAAAAAAAATTGCAGATCTTAATTTTACAGTTCTGGAATCATGCTCAGAACTATTTGAAAATGCAACCGTATCTTCCCCATTTTGGGGAATGGACTAACTCCACTCCAAATTTTAATATCATGTTTGAATAACTGAGGTTGCAAGGCATTCTCTTTTCACTTCATCTTTCCCATGGTTAATGTCTTCTCTAGTGAAAATATTCACAAAGTGTTTATTTTAACTCTTCTGACTGAAGCACATTTTAGGCAGAGTTTGCTAGGCTCTTCCAAAACACAGAAGGACAGACATGAGAAGACACGAAATGCAGACCCCATATGTCTGCACTGGCTTTGTCTCCTCAAGATGAACTCCACACATAATGCAAGGATACATTGTTTTGTTTGTATGTACTCGTACTTAAACTGAGCAGAGTGCTTTCAGGAAAAAATAAATAGGAATTTTAAAATACATTAATACTTTTGTTATAAATTACCAAACTTGAAATTTCTTTTTTAGAAATATTATGTTTATACACAGAATAAAATATTAAATTAGAAACAATGTTTTCTGCAGCTAACTCGAAAGAAAAAGCTGTAGTTGCATTTAAACAAAAGGACTCTTCAGTCAATATTAGTGATTTCTTTGGAGAAGTCCTGGGTTCGGTGTACTAAGCCTATATAACAACCTTTACACACAGGAGTCAGATGAGAAAAAAAAACCCCACATTCATCCCAAGAGGAGGAGATCCCCTTGGCCAGAGTGTGATGTGGTGACTCACTGAGATGCAAAAGCATCTGCTATCCCTGCGCTCCTGATAAACACTGACAAGCAAGGAACAAGGCCAGTGGTGCTGCGCAGTTAGATTCAGCAAATGATAAAAGTGTTTTCTGACCCTTTACTCTCCCATGTAGAAAGCTGCCCAGAGCGTAGCCCTGAGACGGGCAGGGTTTATATCGGCCATAATAGACAGCTGGTGGCAATACATTCCCTCCCGCCCCAAAAAAGCATGCTACTCCCTCACGGCATATTATGGGCATCTATAGCACAGTGGTGGCATGATTTATCCTGTTTCTTTTTTCATTAACCAGATGGAGATAAATGTAAATACTAGAAGACTCTTTAAACCATCAGATGGAGAGGTGTAACACACGAACGTCTGGAAGCAGAAGCTAGAAGATTAAAATGGGAAATAGTGCATCTCTTGGAAATATGCACCTATTTCTAACAGAGGCCACTGATAACAATTACAAATGGGGGTTTCTTCATCAAGCAAGTCTTTCAACTAGGTTCAGATGACCACAGTGACATTCAGTGGCCCATGTTCTGCAGAAGACTTAGCCTAAACAATACAACCTCCCCACACTCTGAATTGCTACCAGGTATTTTCTTCCAGAGCATTTCATACCCTCAATTTGACCATAACTATCTTCCCAGGCGCTTAAGCTCACAAACACACACACAAACACACAAATACACACACACACAAAAGGCCTCTGCTCCAAAGGAGTTTGTAACTGACCAATTAAACTGCAAGCCAGCTTTCATTAACCCTTTTGCTTACTGCAGAACTGTTGTGTTTGGGTTTTTTTAAAGCAAAGATTTTTATACAGATAACCCACCAGCAAGTAAAAAATAAAAGATCAGTTCTTAAAGAGTAAGAAAATAATAGCAATCTTGGAGTGGAGAAATGAAAAACAAACAAACCCCCCAAGGTCATAACAATGAAAAATAAAAGTTAAATGCAAATATGCATACCCGTCAACTGTAAAATTTGATCATCAATTAGTGTCACAGCTTCATCATGCATCACTTGCCCTCCAATGACAAATTCCAATTGTCCCTCCTGAAGCAACTGATGGACCTATGACATTGAAATTAAGACACAGAACATAAACATCATTTCAGTCTTATCCCAAAAGGCTGCAAATTCATTTCAGATCACAGCACATTACCTAGACACAACACTTGTCACGAAGGCATCCAGGACAGAAGTGGGATAAAAGGCTGCCTGTACTGAGTGCTATCAAAAGGAGAAGGGTGGAAAAAGCATACTAATGTGCTGTACAGTGCATTGATTTACCCAGCTTAGACTGAAACCAGGTAGTGAGCACAAAGGATGCGCTGCCAGGTAGACCCTGACCTTCCTGTGCTTCTCAGTAGGGCTGTTACCATGCCTTTATACCATCTAAACACCAGACTTGTCCCCATGTACTGCACTGGCAGCAGCCTAGGATCCTGCCTCAAGGCAATTAGAGCTGGAGGATTAAAACAGAAGATACTAGTGCTTCTCCCAAAGTCTTCCTCCTGCTGCATCTGTCTTGGCTTAGGAAAGGCACTGGGTGGCTGGATGAGAGAGCAATATGCAACCCCGTACAAGCAGCAATGGCATATGGGCAATATGCAACCCCAGGCTCCCGGGGTTTCCTTTAGTCTACTACCTCTATAACAATTTGGAGACTGAGATCTGTGGGATCCAGGAAGGAGACAAAGTGTGCCATCACACCGTGGCCACAAACACATCCCTTCTACTCTGTATGCATCTACCTTGCCTTCAGAGGATGGACAGGTTGCTCAACTTGTGAGAGACAGAATGCTTTATTAAGAAGTAGTTATTCCACATGTAGCAGGTTCGCCTGCCTGATAAACCCACTGCTAACCTTCATGTCTGGTCTCTTTTTCCTAGTTTAAAAACTGTCAGTATATTACAACCTGTTCAATTATTCACAGTTTTTCTGGGGTTTTTTTGGGTTTTCTTCAGCCACTGGAAACAACAAGTATGCCGACAAGTACAACTTTCAGCAAATGTGCTGGATGAAGGGGGGGGCCGGTGTTTGGAGGGAGGGAGTAATAGCCTGTGTCCCTTTCTAGAAGCGTTAGGGAGTCTTCTGTTTTTGTTAGAGTTACTTCGCTACCTAGAACTTCAAAGATACCTCAAACTTCCAACAAAGAAAGTCTGTATAAATATGTATTTTAATCTCCACACACACACTTTTTTTTTTTTTAAATCTGTCATGTAGGATGCCAATTCCAGAGCTATGTTTATTTCCCTAGGAACCTTCAGTGAATGCCCCTGTGTCTGCTCAGATACGATGCCAGATTGTCAATTTTGATTATGATCATTTCTCTCTTTCACAATGTTGTGAAAACGCTTCAGGGCTCAGCATTCATAAATTAGTTCCAGCCAACTGTGGTGACTGATTAGCATGCTGGGAGACCAGATAACTGATATCTGGTGTCAGCACAGAAATGGTCCTGACCTACATGAAAAGCATCTCTGGCTATTATTCCCCATTTGGATGGATGTCCAAAAAAGATACCTCTGATCCAAACTTTGGGCCATGGAAACTTTTTTTTAATATAAGTTTTGTGGAACCACTGAGAGGCTGAAAACACAAGAAAAATAATTCAAGTAATTTAAATAATATCCAATCCTAGAAAAAAAAAAGAAAACAATATCTCTAATGACAAGCACTTTTGCTGACCAGCACTGGGCAAAAGGAAGGAGGAACCGAGGAAACAGACACAGCAGTACTACAAGCAGCAGGCTGCTATGGTAGTAGAACATATCTGTGGTCCTTGGGACAGCTACTACTATTCTTACATCAACTCACCCCTACAAACCAGGTAGAAGTGGCTACACATCTTTTTTCTCCAACTTAAAACACCCAGACATCAAGCCAGGGTAAGGTGATAGGAATGGTTCACACAAGAAAATACTGTGGAAATAACATGCACTGACAACTTAGAGGTTCATATCTGGCTGAATACTGCTGCAATACATTTCACTTCTACATATCCTCATCTGAATTGCAAAATCAGCTTCAGTACCCAGGCTGTACCTTTTACTAGTTTTTAATGCTACTGCTCTAATCCAAAGCGGACATTCCAAAAGAAACTAGAATTAAATCCTGTATTCCAAGTGAAATACTAAATTAAGAAAAAAAATGGCAAAATTAAAACCAGAGAGCCTGTACTACAGAAAATCACTAATGCTAGAGCTCAAGTGGAAAAAGCAGGACAGTAACCAGAATGACCTAATTTCAAGGTCCAATATTTGCAACCTGCTAATGTTAAAAACATGTCACTTATCAGCAAGCATCATAGCTCTTAAATATTATTAGAGATTAAATGTTTGACACACAGGTTTAAGAGGAATTTATTTTTAATAATTTTAATTTTCAGAGAAGCAACTATAAAGTAACCAGAGAACTGACTAAAAATGCATAAAAGCAACAATTATTAGTAATTAGGCTAGGAAATTAAAGGCTGAATCATATGTACTAGTTTTGTACTACTGAGGTCAAACGTGATACACATTTACTCTTCTGGATTCCACATAATAGCAAGAATAGATATTAGAAACACGGGTCTTTACATTTGGGTTACAGCAGCATAACATAGTTGAAATAAGATCAACTTACCTTAGAAAATTAGAGCACTCTTCTGTCCCTGCACAAAGTAGTTCCCATGCTATTTTCTTTAATCCCCCCACCCCAGACTTACAGTACAGTTTTCTAATTAAAAACAGACAAGAAAATTGTCCTTCAACAGGCAAGTATGGGCAAAACGCCCACACAAAAACAGTGGACTGCCTATACACAGCAAAACCTCTCATACAAAGGTCAGCTGCACATAGGTTGTAAGCTATTATTTAAATACTAAACATTACAGAAAATTCAGAATTTAGTGAAGGACTAGGTTAGAAAAAACAGGCAAGAGGTGTCTTTTTTACGTGATGCTTTGAACAAACTGAAATGTAAAGTACTGTAAGTAATATGCTGCTGTTGCCTGAACCCTGGTAACAAAACAGACCATGGAGTTCTGAGTGAGTACCTATGGGAAGCTGCACCTACCCTCTGGTTTTAGGGTCCAAAACTTAAACATCTTGCACTGCAATGCAACACACAACCAGCTGCTAGGGTAGCAGCGCAGTCTTTGATTTCAGTTTGTTTCATGCCAGAGGAAAAAAGAAGTGACAAATAAAACTTCACAATGTCTTTACTAGGAAAAAAACCAATCCTCAAATTAAAGCTCTGAAGACTGAAAGGGATCACAGCTTATAAATAAACAAACCCAAGAAACAGTTATTGCTGTTGAATCGACAGTCACCTCTTTGCTGCATTTTCCTTGTTTACAAATGACAGGTTTTTGAGCAGTACTTAACTGGAAAGAAAAAACGTTCCTTCTTGTGAGCAGCGTTAGGCAGCAGTTCATAAGCTTCAGATGTTTAACAGATATTGGTACAGCCTCTTTCAGAATCACCCACATCTTATGCTAGCATGCCCCCAAGTAAGAGTCACTGACGAAACAAGAATTGTAAAGTGTAAAGAGTCTTCGGTGCGAAGGTTACTACCTCCTACTGCTCTGATCTATAGTTGGGGTTTTAACCTCTTGCAACCGCCTTTAGAGTTAATGTCCTTTCATAAGAAGCACCAGATTCAGAGACAGCTTACACAAGACCTGGGTAAAAAGAAAATGGTAAAGTACTTTGCCCCTCTTTGCCCCCTGAAAAGAGCGTGGATTCTTTGTTAGCAGGAAGTTTGGCTCTGGTACAACTTACCTGCTGCTTGTACCTATCTGTGGCTACTGCATCCCACCAGAGTCGAAAGAATTCCTGCTCCACAGCAATAAATTTGCGCTGCTTTCCTTTCACTAGCTCTTCTACAACAGATGTGTAGACATTTGCTGCATAAGCATGCATACTTTCCTGAAAAAAAAAAAGGTAGAAAATAAACTCTATGTTTTGCCCATATTAAATGGGCTGTTTTGAACACTTACTGGGCTTGAGAAGAGACAGATCAAAAACCTCACATTTGTTGCACACTTCTTTTGTACGTGCAGAAAGACCAAGTTCTCTCTGGTTACATACAGCCTGTGGGCCCTTCTGCTCCAAAATACATCCTCTGACTGGGGACCTGACTAGATCATAGCGTAGCTTTCCCCAGGCTGAGCAGACACCAGTACAAGCTTTCTTTTTGATGTACTGGGAACAGCTTACCCTGTCCCTCATTGCTTACCTTAAATCAACAATGCCATAAATGATAAGACTTTGCACCAACATAGTTAAAAAACGCACATGTACACTTTATTCTTCCATTTCTGTTCTTCTTTTGATGGCCTGAATTAGCAGAATTGGTTCTTCAGAGCGAGTATGACTCTGCGCTGCAGGTGTGCACTGCCAGTATAATACAGTGATACATATACTGTAAATTATACTATTATGGCCCTAGAAGCTTCAGTCACGAAAAATAACTCCATTTTGCTTGATGTTTTACGACAGAGTAAAACCAAAATGGCAAAGGACTCTTAGAATGAGTTTGACTGTTGACATGGAAACATCCAGTGTGAGAATTTGTGCATCTATCCCGTCTATGCCATTCCTAAAGCCACCTGTATTCCAGAATGAGGCCTATGGGTTTTATTGGAATGCAAACATGACAACTGTATCCATCAAATAACCTATCACACTGTTATATCCTATAATACGGTATCAAATGAACATCACCATGTTATTTTTAAAGTTGCGCACATCAAGATATTTTATGTACACTTATCCTTCCCAGAACAACTTCTGCTGACCAGATACACCCTTTACTTAATTTCAAAGTGATACAGAACATCTAAAGACAACAGCAGAGATCCTAGAATTTCCTGCTAGGATGTCCGTGTTTTCTTGTAACAAAGTTATCTGCATGTTATAGCACAGTTATTTTAACGCTTCTCTACTTAAACTACTGGTACTTGCTTAAGAACACACACCGCAATACATACACGTACATCTGAAAGTGATTGACATACAGATATCTCACCCACCTAAAAACTAATGGGCATGATATATAAAATATGAATCCACAGTTTTAATTTAGGCTAGTCTCCTATACAAAAATCACATTTTGACATAAGAAGGGGACGATGTGATCCAAATCAGAAATGAACTTTTCCTAACCCCTTGTTTTCCACAACTGAAATCCAGCTATCTTTGTAAAAATGCTAAAGTATCATTAGAAAAGGGGAAACATTTGAGTGTAGGAGGAATGGCTTAAAATACTGTAGTGCTTATCTAAATAATTACTTGTTCAATGATTTCTCGATCAGTTCTTAAAGGTTTTTTAAAATCAAGATTATGATTAGATGCTTAATACAGTGTGAAATTTTAACTAAGGGAATAGCTTTTAAGTTTTACTAATACTCAACAGTGACACACTCAAATGATTGCTAAGGAGTTTTCATTTTTCACTGGCAACTGGCTACAAACAATACATCCTAAAATTCAAGTATAAGTACAATGATTACAACATCAGGCTCAATTTTAGTTCTTAATAGTTAAGTGGAATACACTAGATTTTAAGAGTTGAACAAGGACTTTTCAAATTTAATACAATACCAAAATATTTTGTGTGGTAACTTACTGAAAATACTTTCTTGAGGTATTTTGGACATTAAGGCAAGCCAGTTTTTATTCTGACTCAAACTACACTGGAACTAAGCAGTAAGATATTACCCAATCCCACAAAGTTTATAAACTCCAGTCATCTGGGTGGGAATTGAAAGCAATTGTTCTCACAAACCAGGATACTTGCAAGCAACAGTAAGAATTTTCTTTCCAATTTATATCCTCTATCAGCTAATGAGATACTCTGAAACAATAAGCAGTGACCCAGTATAAATAATCAGGTAAGATTTCACTTATTTAAATACAGATTTTAAACTTCTACCATGATGTAAAAAATTATTTTGTACTGCATTCTAGACAATGGTGAAGTGTCTTTCACACCTATGGTAAGATACATCAGTGAGATGCCACGTCTCACGTAAGTTATGGTACCACTGCTATTATCAGATTGCAACAGAAAGCTTTCTTTGAGAGGGGAAAAAAAAAGTTTTATTACACATCCAATGCTGGAATTCTCCATCAATACTATAATTTCCAGCACAAAATGAAGATTGCTGTTCTGATACCATAAATAAAATGCTTATTTTTCACATTATAAATGGAGAAATGAAACACTAAAAAAATAGTATGTTGTCAGTCATGAGTGAAGCCTAATAACTAAGCAAACCAAAAACGTAAAATAGGTTGGAATCACATTAGTATCCCACAGAGTGTTACCTTCAGGTTTCAATTTAGTACAGAAACATCTGAAACCACATGTAGCCTCTGTGGTTTTTGACTATAGGAATTGCTGATGCTTGTGACTTAATAGCAGAGGAACTGAGGCTTTGAGCAATTGCATTCTCAAAAAAAAAGAAAAAAGATAATTACGTGTTTCATTTCTCTCAGCGGAGATCTTCGACCACTAACTGACCCAAAATAAAAATTAGTTTTGTGTTCTCTTATGCAATTTCTGAGTAGGAGTTTGAAGTATTAAAGGAGAAATTCACTAATCTTTCCTGAAAAGGGAAGACAAAAACATGCATGGCAGAGATTCTTTGGTGAGCCATTAGCTCTTTTTTATTACAGTTACTCTTAACTGTCTGATGCCATATCACTCTATCAAGTGAAGTATCCACAGCATCTTTCACATAAACGAAAGAAATTAATACTAATGAAGAATTCAGGATTTTGACTAACAAATATGAAAGGTATTAATGCCCCACCTAATTTATTTTGCTCTACATCTCATTTATTTAGCAAAAATTACTTCGCTACTACATTTCCATGGCACTAGGCTCCAACCACACCCCAGCCATCGAGGACCTGGGATCCTGCTCTCCTCTCTAAGAACAGAGAGTTTTCCTGGGGTTTTAGCTTAGTAACAAAAAGACCAAGAAAATCTGCCACATAACCAAAGCACACCATCAAACAGATTGGAGATTTTACTTTAAAAAGAAAAAAAAAAATCCATCAGGACCATCCTGCAGAACACAGGCACACGCAAACCCAAAATTCACGGGCAAGAGCTCCTCAGCTAACCATGCCGCCTCCGAACGAGCGCGGGGATCCCGAAATACCAGGCGACGGAGCACACTCCAGGACGGACTCGGGGCAGGAGGTGCACCTTACAGGGATTTATGCGTCTCTCTGCAGGCGGGTAGGTGTTAGGACAGGGGCAGGCAGACCCCCCGCTGCCAGCGTTACACGACTCCGGGTAGTTCTGCAAGCTCGAAGGCGCACAGGGAGCTGAGCTGAGGTCGGGCA
>NW_008825167.1:10306144-10308493 GCF_000699105.1 Pygoscelis adeliae
GCCGCGCCGCGGCAGCGTCTTCACCGCGCGGAGGCGTCAGGCTCGCTCGTCAAGAGGAGCCGCTTTGTTTAAAACAAAACAAAACGCCAAGCTACAGCGGTTTTCCTTTAAGTGAGCGGCTTTCGAGGCACGAGGGGTGACTGTCTCAGCCCCCAGCTGCTCTGCAGGTACTTGAGATCCCTACAGCAGGGTGCAAGAGCCTGTTAAAAGCACAGCCCCCGAGAGGTGCTGGTGGCTCTTGTTGATAACGCCAGGGTTGACTTTCTTATAAAACTAGGTTGCTCAGAGGGACGTTGAGTTCTGCATCTCGGATGACTATAAATCCTCAGGGGTTTTCTTGAGGAAATTCTTTTGAATTGAACATGACTTCTTTATTTCAGGGTATAATAGTTCATTACGGATTATTGTCTGCATCTTTGGAGTTTTGAAGTTGTAGCAAGATTAAATTTTATTTTATGTAGCTGACCCTTCTGATCCCATTTAAATTGGTTTTCTGACTTGTCTTATCGCTGCTAGCAAGAGGTGGACCCTGTGCAGAGAACCAAAAAGGTAGACTCTTGTGTCTGCAAAAAGTCCTACTGAAAAGGAAAAAAATCCAACCCATAATTAAAAAGTTATAGGGCAATCCAGCCCAAACAATCTCCTCAGAAGTTTTGTCTGCAGTTGCACCAGTTTCTGCCCAATCTATCATCGTGATATTAAAAGCCAAAATAGTTTAAACTATTTTTTTAAAACTTAGTATCACTGTAAGCAGCCGGATGAAGCTTTTACTTTAATACAGCTCTATGATACTCTTTTTTTTCCCCAAATCATCAGCTTAAACCTTTTCAGTTCCAAGAAAGCTAGTACACATCCAGCAAACATACGGCTTAGGGATATATATACACACGCTGTCTAAATGAACTGGTGATCTTTTACCTCAGAAGGCATTATGGTCTTTGTAATTTAGGTGAAGTTCCCAGGAAAGCTTAAGTGTTGGCATTTTGCTTTGTTTCTAAAAGCAGCTGAGAATGTTTGCAGAGTGTTATTCCCATTTTAAACCTATTTCCTTCAGAAAGTGTAATTGTCCTCCTTATTCTTTCACAAAGGCCACAGTGTGACACTGTCTTGGATGCAGTGGAGAAGAACATAAATATTAGAACAGAATACTTTTATTAGGAAAAATTGAATCAAACTGCCCACAGTTTACACACCTAGAGGCGGCAGGAGGGTCTTCACTTGTGGCAAAAAGGGATGAATCTAGGTATATCAAGTAGAATTTATCCTGAAAATAATGCTTCCCCACCATTTACATACCGTTTCACAAATAGCAAAAAGCTAGATGGAGGAGCCAGTGTAATTGTGCCATGACAGCTGCCTACATTGGTATTTTATCCTCTTGTTGGCTCCTAATCTCTTAGTATGGCTTGATTATAGTCTTCCTGTATTATTTCTCAAGTTTTTCTCATTTGCCCATACAAAGTGTGTTTGCTCTCTTTGACATGAGCTGTGCTATACGTGGGCCTCTGACATTGTCACCTCAAAAAGACAGAAGACGTAGGCAGGATGCTGCCAGCTAGAAGCTAAGCAGTCACAATTGTGTTAAATTAAATACCAAGAAAGCCACCTGGTGAACAGAACAATTAACACACCTTTGCATTTGCCTCCTGTGGTGTTTTTGGGGTGGATGTCTGTAAGAATAAAGGTATTTATTAATATAAGTTCGCTCTAGCTGGCTGTTTCAGTGTTTTAAAATTTGCCATTCCCCTAAACATTTTCCAGCAGAGGCAAAGGTCACTACACAGAGCACTTAAGCTTACTTGATAACAGGTTTGCTTTCTTACTTACCTCTCATGGGTGCTGTAAAGTCAGTTTGTGGATCCACAGGGGTCCATGGACCAGATGAAAACCACTCTCTAGCCTTGCAGTGATTTCAGCGTATATAAAACCTGACAATTTACATGGTATTTGCAGCCTTTATCCATAAGATAGCCTACACGGCCTAGGGAGGGTAAGAGCACCGAGGTGAATGTCATGAGGAAAACAGCTGCTGGCACTTGGTGTGGTGAGCCAGGAGAGGCCGTACGGACGCTAGCATGGGTGACACCGGCAAGGCCCCGGTGCATGGTGTTCTCCAGGGGTTGCGTGTGTCCAGGCTCCTGGTGCAGCTGGGGATACCCACCTGTGGACGCCAGGCGGGCCGCACCGCGGGCACGTGTGGCTGAGGCACTGTGGAGGGGCGCTGCACGGTCGGCGGCACCTGATGGGGAGTTCAATACTGAAGCTGAACCAACAGCAAGAAGGAGCCTCTACTCTGGGCCGCGGAGGGAGGCCGGGAGGAAGGCCAGGCTGCGGCATCGCATCCCGCCG
>NW_008825167.1:10308682-10356940 GCF_000699105.1 Pygoscelis adeliae
GGAGCCTTCCCTCCTTCCCGTCCTCCCTCCCCCGGCTCCCTGAGCGCCCCGAGGCAGCGCTGGCTGCCTGCGCCGCCCGCTCCGCTGGGAGAAGGAGGAGGCGCCCCGAGCTACCGGCGCTGGGAGCAAAGCAAATAACAGTTCAGAGCACTGGGCGTCTTTCGGAGGGCAATACACATGTCCCACAAGCAGGGTATTTGGAAACGCTCTCCCTTCCCCCGGCCCTCCCTGGTCCCCTCTTATCCCTCCGTTCCCTCCTCTGCCCCCTCCATCTCTCCTCTCCACTCCTCCGGCTCTGTCTCTCCCCTCCGCCGCCCTCATTCCCTTCTCCCTTCCTCAGCCTTCTCCCCCCCGCTGGCCCTGGGTGCCCCCAGCTGACTGTGCCTTTCCTCCCTGCCCAGTTGGCGGCCCCCCAGGCGAGAGCACGGTTGACTGGTGCCTCTACCAGCTCAATGGAGCAGCTGAGTTTGAGGTCTCTGAAGGTGAGTACAGGGGTGCTGAGGCGGGGCGCGTCCCCTCGGCCACTGCCCCGGCTGGCGGCATGGGGAGAAACGTGGCTCACTGGTGGGAGAGGGGCTGGGGGAGGACAAGGGAGGGGGGGGGCGCCGTGGGGCCTGTGGGGCGGTGAAAATGGCATGTGGGCCCAGTGTAGGAGGGAAGGTGGGCTGGCAGGGGGTGGCCGCTGATGGTTTGCGTGCACCAGGCCTCGTGTAAGTGTCTCAGCTGGTTTTGTTTTGGTTTTTTTTGGAAAAGTCGGTTTCGCAGCTAGCAGCCTAGGTGGCATCAGCCCTCTTGGCCTTGGCATCGGTGGCTACTGGTGTGAGGGAGGCGGTGTAGTACCTGCTGGAAAGTTTTCTGGCCTTTTTTTTCCCCCCTTAACTTTGAAGAGAGAGGTAACCTGGGAAGTTTTATTTTTGAATATTCTGTGATCAGAAAAGGAACAGCCTTTGGGTGCTAGGGCAAGAAAGTCTCCCCTCTGTCTCTGAACCACGTATGATTCTGAACATGCAGAGTATTTAAACTTAGATGTCAACCTATATTTTCTAGTATGCTAGACATATAGTGTGCAGTGTCCATGAGCATATTGCAGTGTCTGTTTTCCGTGAGTTGAGTGGAGCTAGGACCGTATCTCGACGTTTTGGTCTGTTGGTGGTACGCATTTCTGAGGAGTGCGTTTACTGTTTGTAAGGGCTTAAAATGCATCACAAGTTCAGCTGGACTGAAAAACTTTCCAGTGCTGAGGAAAGTGACACACTGTAATAGATTGGCTTCAGGTTAGACATTAGCGAAAACTTTTCAACAGTGAAGCACTAGAATATATGAGGTAGGTATACAAGGAAATCTCACTTGAGATATTTAAGGTTTGTTTCACAAACATGGTTTGAAGTGATAAAGCTACAGATCTTGCTTTGGGGCAGGTAGATAGACTACCTGTTTGGGGTCTCTTTTAGTTTTATTATCTGTGATTCTGTGGGATGTGAAGTTTTGTGTTATGTCTTGTGTTTTGCTGTTTGGAGAAGTGATTTAAACCGCGGTGTACTAATAATAAGCTACAGCTTGATCAAGGCTTTGGAGTAAGTTATCCCCCCCCCAATTATTCCATGGTGGTTTATATTTCAAGGTGTATTTAATAGTGTGTGTAATTACACACACTTGCGTACTAAAGCATTTCTCAAAATATGTTATGATTTTGTGCCCAGATTAATTTTTTTTTTTTTGTGAAACTGCATACCAAACCAGATGTGATGACAATAGGTGGGGGTGGAAATTACATCCGTGTGAGGGAGTGTAATGAGTGACAGCATTTCTTAAGTGTCACAGAATGTTGAAAACAAGCTTTAGGTTGGCATTTACTTTCATTTAAAGATTTGAATGAGTAGAATATGCTTCTTAACTTTACTTGTCTGGCTAAATACCAGTGTTTCAGCACTGCTTTGAGACTATAATGTTTTCTTCTCAACAGGTGTTTTATTCCTTTGATTTTTTGGGTCATCTTTTGTCACACGACATAATTTTTAAAATTAGTTTTCTAACCCTGACTTCAGTTCTCTAACACTGGCAATTTATGGATGCCCAATTTTACTCCATTTAAGTCAAATGGAAATCTTACGTGTTTTCTCTTCTTTACTCAGCATGGGAATATGTGAAATTCAGAGAACAGGAAACAGGCTGAAGCAGTGTAATTTGGTCACATAAGCTATAGAGTCAAAGTCATCTGCAGGTAGTAAACGCTAGTTATATATAATCCTATTAACATAAACATGACATGCATTTTCCAGAATACATGTCTATTAGATGCCACTGCTATCTAGGAACACATACAGCAATATAATCAGCTCACTTTGCAGAAGTGAAAAACAATATTTAAAAGAAAGGACCACTATCGCAGGTGGCTTGACCTCTTTTGCATGCCAACGTTTTGGATAAAGTCCAAACCTCTTCCTTTGCTGAAGTTTGACTCTAAAATAACTTAAATTAGACAGAGCCAAACAGAACCCTTAGCTTAAAATGGATTGTTCCTATGATTTCCAATGCAGTTTTTTTTTTATTTCTATCCTTATCCCAGTTCTTTTTACTTTTCAGAATGGCTACAACTGTTGTGATTGCTGCTGCACTGGTTAGGACCACCTAACTAATGGACAGAAGGACTAATTAATCTATATTAAATATTATTGTGTTTATCTCTATATATATGTATAGATAAACATTTACATATTAATATTCTAAGTTCAATGAGTCCTCTGGGCACCTCTTGCTGCTTTTGCTATTGAATGCCTTGCAGTACTCTGTCAGTTAGACTTCAGAATTGTGTTCTGCAACATTTCTGTCTTAGACTAGGAAAGAAAATTATTCTTTTTCCAAAAATAGATGTGTTAGATGAAAAACATGCATTTACATAACAGAAAAGCAAAATTGCATATTTCAAATGCAAGGAAAAATAGAACATAGTAAGTAAAACATCACAATCAAAGCCAAGATAATCATGTTTGATTTAGTCTTGCTGCCTTGAAACAAAACCCTGTTTCAAATATTGCTACTTCTGTAATTAACATCTAAGTGCAAAATATATTTTATTCATGCTAAAGATCTCAAAGCACTTTGCTCACATTAAGTGCAGCCTCACAAAAGCTGTATGAAGAATAGTATTAAAGTATCCATTTACAGCCTAGCAAAATGAAGTATAGAAGTTAAGGATGTGATTTTTATAGAAGCTGAATGTCAGCTATTAAGCAGTTAGTACCTGAGACTTCTGAAAAGTCAAATCTTGTACCGTGTGCCCAGACTATCTAGTGGACTGTTAACAGGACTCCTTATTCAAAAGGAACTTAAAGCACCCTTTGCTTTAAGTTCCAAATCACATTAACTTCTTGCAAACTTTGTATAAGTTAAAGCATGTTTGAAATATTTTATGCTGTGAATTCTAAGCTGGCATTATGTTACTCTAGATAGCATTACATTCAGTAATGATTATATGGTTAATGAAAAGATTGAGTCAAAAATCATATTTTTAGTTTTCACTCTCATCAGAGACTTGAAATTGGTTTACAGTGTAAATTTTCTTTTCATCCATTTTGTAACTTTATGCTCTTGTGTGACTGAAAGCCCTGTTAACATTGGTGCCTTGTGAATTGTGATGTGAACTTTCCTGTTAGTTACCTTATGCTGTTCTAACGTTCTCTTTTATTTCTGAGTGATTTGAAGATAGATTTATTGAGAAGATAAGATGGATGATATACTATTTTGTTGTAAAGGTATGTTTGAATAAGATACCATTTGAAGGAACTAGAAGACCCGCAAACTGATGAATATGAATTTAATCAGTGACAGGTTTACCTCCAATAGCTTTTTGTTTACTTTGGTTTACAATCAAAGCAGTAAGTCTGGATTTGGTTCAATACTGTCTTTTCCATTATTACATGAATTCCATGGAAAACAATGTGATTGCACAAGCTTACAACTGAAGTAGTGTCCTTGTGAGTCATGCCTTCATTAGTAAGGTCTAATTAAATAGGAAGTCTCTACATGTGGATGCTTTTGCATCTCAGTCGTTTTTTTGGCTGAACCAAACGATTTTTCCTTGGTCTCTTATAAAGAGGCATGGTAGCAGCTCTTTTCTTAACACTTCACAGTTTGCCAACATTTCCTTTGAAGTATGATCACCATGAATGGATGTTGTATTTCCAAGAGGCCTTATTTGGACGGGTATGCTTTACAGTTCTGGGCTCCTAGTTGTCCAATTTGGAGATTTAGTGAACTGAACTGTGCCTCTTGTGCACCCCACAATTCTGGGTTTCTTCAAAGGAAACCAAGGTGCTTGGAAGGGACTGGTATACACCTTGTCTCACCCCAGTGTACATTTAGGACGCTACTAGCTTGCATACAGCACTGCAAGGTGCGTCACAGCACACGTGTGCACCCTAATACACCCTCTGATGCTGTGTATGTGGATGATACTATTATTCCAGTCCTACTTCATACATCCCTGTTTATACATTCGGCAACTCCCTGTATTTCATCGCTCTTTATTTTACAGTCACTTATGTTGGTGTTTGGTTGGTTAACTATCACTGATGTCTGGGAGCTGCTGAAGCGCAGGGAAGGGGCTCCTGTCTGAAAAGTGTTATCATCATACTTTGCTCCCATTATGATATTATATGTGGCTGCGTAAGACCAGACCCGGTAAATGACTATTTGCAAGAAAATGTGGGTATTTGATTATACTTCTATTTGTTGCTGCACAATCTGACATTAAGTTTCAATATGAAAAGTTCAGTATGATAGACAAAGAGGCAGGATTAAGGTATACTGAAATTATATTTATTCATATGATAGCTTCACTTCTAGTGATACTTACCTACAATAATAGTCCATTTTGTGATATTTTTATCTATTGTTTATGGAGTCTTTGTTTATACATGGCATGGGTTTTGTAAGAATCTTTCATTCAAATATTTCTGTAGATTACTATAAAAAAAGACTGAATGACAATAAAATACTGGAAAGTATATGTACTTGTTATGAAAAGGAAAAGGTGAGTGGCTTATTTACATTTCTCATTTGTTGTTTCCTAGTTTTGTGTTTTGATTAAGAGTTGGTTTGATTTTTATGGAATAAATTAATTTAAGTACATTAAGATGATTTAATTGCAATGATTTATAAAATCCTTGCTTTCATAGAGTTTCTACTGGAACTTAATATGGGTGCTAGAGTGTGTTTTCTCCTAAGAGTCAGTATGTGTCATTTGACCATAAAACAAATGCTTTGTTAACATTTTGTTATTTTCTTTTGTAAATATCTGACTGAAGATGTTAGCTCCTTTTCAGTAACCTGAAAAGTGGTGTTGCTGTTTAGATGAAGCTTGAAAAACAGACTAAGCTTTTTTTTAACTAGGTTTTCAGATTTTCCTGCCCTTTTCAAGGACTCCACTCACTCCCTCTAACATGCTGTACTTGTTTGGTTAATTCTCTGGCTCTTTGACACCAGAAGTTGCAGTCTTCATCATCTCAACTTCCAGGATGTGGTCTTCAGCCGATTGCCTTTTAACTCTCTAATCTCCCATTGATCCTTTTTCTTTCCTTCCAGTCTCCCCCTATTTAATATCTTTACTTACATACTCAGTCGGATTTTCTAGTTTCTGTTGGTTTCCTCAGCTTTGGTTTTACTTCCCATTGTCCTCTGTAACTCTTCTCTCTGCTAAGGGGGTTGTGGGGGGGTCTCAGTGCATTGACTGTTGCAGAGTCTGGCAAAGGGGTCTCCCGTCTGTGTTGCTGGAAGCATGCCATTTGCAGCAGGTGCCTGCATGGCAAATCTTAGCTCTTTTCCCTCTGTCTCTCACTATTTCCAGGTCTACAAGGCTTACCATTTTAGATGATCCTTTCAGTTCCATCCAAATAACTCCTGGCAATTTTGGTTTTATCTGTGCTTGAATGATCAGAATTTCCTTGGGTGTTTCAGTTGGCCGCATCCTTTAAGATGCACTCAGTATACATATGAAAAATGAAATCACACTGTTGTGGACCTGATTATGCGGGTATTAGCAAGTAAAAAAATCATGCTTTCAAGTTATCTAGTCCAGAATTTAACAGGGACATCTTTTATGCTCCCTCTTTCTCATTAAATATGCAATAATTTAATTTATGTCCTGATTTTGTTATAAACAATAACACTCATGAAGTAAACAGTGATTTCATTGGGGCCACAACTTTGCCATTTATTTTGTGTTTAAGTCAAACATTATCATTCAGCTTGAATAGTGATGGACAATTTAAAGAGTACAGCATTGCCTGTGGTTCCAGCTGAGATGCAGAAAAATCACCAGGTTTTCACAAAGCCTCCTCTTCCATTATAGGTCAAGTCAGAAAGCCAGGGTTCCTTTATGGAGCTGAGTTTAATATAGGGGTAGAGAGTACCCATTTTCTGATCTTTCCAATTCCAGTTTATAAATGTGTGCAGAAATTGCCCAAGCTGCCTTGGAGAATGTCTGAATAGCTGATGTGCAGAGAATTTTCTCCTACTGTGCAGTTTTTTTCTGTATGAACCTGTTAAAGCTGAAAGAAATTCCAAGAAGATAAGATTCTTCTGTTTCAAGAATTACAACCCAGAAGCTTAACATCTGCAAATATGAATTCACAAGTCATATTGCAGGCCATATGGGTGGGAAAGTGACCTGTTTTTAATATTCTTATTTATCAGTTCTTTTCTGTAAATGCATTTTTCAGTAAAATGCAGAGATTTAAAGCAGAAGTCAATATATTTTCTTCTGCATGTTTGTACCGTCTGATGAAAAAACTCCAAAATGATATCAAACTATTCAGGGGTTTCAACTACCTTTCTCTCCTAGTATACTACTCAGATGTAAACTCCTTATTCAAAATAATGATCAGTAGCTCGCATCTTTAAGTCTCTGTGTCATTGCCTAATGGTATGTGACAAAGCCCCAAAATCATAGAATCGTAGAATGGTTTGGGTTGGAAGGGACCTTAAAGATCATCTAGTTCCAACCCCCCTGCCATGGGCAGGGACACCTTCCACTAGACCAGGTTGCTCAAAGCCCCATCCAGCCTGGCCTTGAACACTTCCAGGGAGGGGGCATCCACAGCTTCTCTGGGCAACCTGTTCCAGTGCCTCACCACCCTCATAGTGAAGAATGTCTTCCTTATATCTAATCTAAATCTACCCTCTTTCAGTTTAAAGCCATTATCCCTTGTCCTGGGATAATGGCTTTATCACCTGGGAAAGGTGTTACTTACTAGCCAAATTCTGCATCTTGCCATTCAAGTTGAATTGTCATTGTTTGGTGATCCAGAAGAGGGAGCTACCTCATAAATTTCTAGCAGTTTTGAACTTGACAGTCTCTTTTAAAACCCCTCATGGATTTTTTTTTTTTTTTTTTAAAGACTGAATCCAGAGATTTCATGTGATGCCTTTTTGGTCACTCAGTTCATAGTTTGCTGATTTCTAACGACATTCTTAGAGACTTAGTTCTTTGATTTCCTTCAGTTTTCAGTATCAGTTCAGTGTTTGTCTTTAAACATGGCGTTTGTATAACACCCTAAAACCTTTGGTTGATATAACGATGGCAGTGCCTTTTATTTAATCTGCTGAGTCTTATTCAACATAGATGTTTCTGACTAGCATGTCATGGATATTTATAGACGTTTTCTGTAGCATGCAGGAAGAACTTTGTGGTGGCTGGCCTTCCTCAGTAAAATAGCAAAACTAATGTGCACACTATGATGCGTGCGCTCGCTCTCTCTTTCAGAACTGCAATGCAATTTATAGTGAGTTAATACACCATTTACGGGCTATAAAAGTAAAGGACCATGAGGTACTGGGAGAAGACATTATAACATGAACTTATTAAAACTTGTACTGATGGTCAGGCAGGAGACCAGACTTTTCTGGGCGTATTTTAAAGTGCATGATTTAGCTAGGTTCTGGTATTCCTTGGTTGACGGAACTCTAGATTGCTACCTGCTATAATGATAAATCATGTCAAAGCTGTCATACCTCCAGGTTTATTGGTGGTCATTTTGTGTTAAGAACTGATGCAGTGATGGGACTTTGTTTCCTAAGGTAACTAGAGTACTGAGAAACAGGTGAGTCTTTTTCCAACTGAATAATATGTTTCCTGGTTTTTGTCATTAAGAGCTAAGGAGGATGCTCTTAGGATTACGAAGCTTGTCTTTGTTTTTCATCAAGAAGAGTGAATACAGCACTGTGCTGCTTATTTCTTGGTGGGTAAACTATCCTTATACATATCATGCGAATTTTGAGGTGTCAATGGAGCCTTCTTTTTCTGCAGATAAGTACAGGATAGTAAAAGTCCTTGCAGTGCCACTGAAGGGTGAGAATGAAGCATTTCATTTGTTATCAACATTGAATACTGCTGCATGTGGTAGTATCCTGCTGTTGACTTACTTCAGATTTCCAATTAGCAAATCTCTAAATATGACTGCTTTCATGGAAAGTACCACTGGATTCCATTCATACCTATACGTGGTATTGTCATGTGGCCTTCAGGTTACATATACAAACTGCTCTGTTAGAGCGTTTAGACTTTACATTAAGAAGTTGTGTACAACATTCCCAAACTTACATGTACCACCATGGAGAACTCTGTGACTTATTTTGAGTTATCTTGTAAAATACTTCTGAAAATTCTTTATGTATATTTTACATGCACACAAACGTACGCACTCACATACTTTTTTCTTATGTTCATGCAAGATTTGTATAAAAATCAAAGAAAGTTGAATTAGATCAATGTACCTGTGTTTGACTTTTTCTTCCTTCAGGAGGTTTCAGAATAAGTACATAAATAAATACTATTTGTTTTATATACATAATATTTTGCACATGTGTGATACATGGCTTTTATAGTTCAAATATATATTTTAAAATATTTGTATGTTCTTAAAACTGATGACCTATTTGTATGTTTTTAAGTCTTCCATTAAATACAATTTCTTTTCAGAATGTATTTGTTCCCTGGATGTTTTGGCTATGTTTATTTACAAGCACATTGTATAGAGGCTCACGTCATAGTGGATAGAGTTGACAGTTGGGCTGATTGCAGGAATATGCAAAACGTTAACCTCATAAATCTTTCTCCAGCTATCGTATTATGTAATTTCTACAAAATATTGAGAAGTATGATGCAAAAGACAGTTCTGTTATTTTAGTTGGAACCATTTTGGTATTGCGGTTGAAGATGATGTATTCAGTTCAGAGACAATTATGTCTAGGCACTAATAGGGGCCACTGAGTTGATGTTCTATTCATAGAGAGGGCATGTGTCATTCAAAAGGGAGTTGTAAAACTATTTAGGACGGTTGCATTGTTAGTGATGTGCCTTTCAATTTCAAACAACTACCATAACTAATTACCATATTTAGTAGAGTCTTCTTGGAATCCTGAAAGGAAAATAACCAACAATTTCTTAGGGAGATATGAATTATATTAATATTCCTTCTCTTTATACCCAGAATAAACTCCTGTGTTATGACTAGACTCAAAGATGCAAAGTGGAAGTGTTATTCTTGCAAGACTTAATGGTTTCTTGTTAGATCTGTCTTACTGAGTAATCTTCATGATCTTTGAAATTTTTAATACAGAGGCTGTTGTTTGTTGATACCTGTTTTTGTCCATCAGATAACTCTTATTTTTGAAGGTTCTCTGATAAGCTCTTGTGTTAGCATTATAAACTCTGCTTTGAAATTGAATGTTTATTCTGGAAATACTCCATGCTTCAGATTTTATTTATTTGCAAGAAGCCCTAATTTTGAATCCTTCATAATGATATGCAAAGTAGATATAATCAATTTAATATAAGAATGAGCTCACATTTTAAGAATAATTCTTATTTTTCATGCACTACAATTTGAAAAATTCAAAATGTGTTTTTTTTTTCCCTTGAGGTTTTTCATGTGAACAGATTTTTTTTGTTTCTTAAGCTTGGCAAGCTGTTATTTTCAGTGCATACTGTCTCCTTTATTCTAAATCAGGAAAGCACAGCCATATTTCACTTAGACTGCTTTTCCTGGGTTTCTTAGAGATTTTGCTCCCTAAGAACACTTGCCCTAGTGGAACGTCCACCTTTTCTAAGTGGAAGCTAAGGAGACCTTGCGGGTTTGCCAAGTGCATTGAGAGTGTAGCTGTGCGTTGATGTTTCTTCAGAAAGGTGCCACAGTGCCTCAGGAACTTGGTGACTTTATGTTGTTTTCTGATTTCCCCCTCTCCTCATGCTCCTCCGTAGTAATTAAAAATCTTACTTAAAATGTAATACCTACATTGACTTTTCTGGAAGTAGCAACTGTGCAATGTAATTTATCTCAATTTAAAAGTACTGCAGTATTAACTTGGTATTTCCAATTTCTAATCTGATGATTTTAGAGCCAGAATTGTTCAGTGACAATTCCAAAAATACACAGGGATGTGTTAAAGGACTGACCCTCTTTTTCCTGATGATGTCAAAAGATAAAATGTAATAGTGGGGAAATAGCAAAAAGAATATTTTGGGTCAAGGAAACTGACCTCAAAGTTTGAGCTTCTTGATTCTACCATAAGACAAATCACCTCTGCTAAAGAACATCTCTAGTAGCAGTAAGAGGCTGGCTGTCTCTCCTATGCTGAGGTGAGTCTCTGTAGCAGCTTGTGACCTATATTACACGTCAAATGTCAGTCCTCAATACTCTTATGGCAGAAATCGCTTCCTTTTACTGCATGTTCATAACGTACCCAGAGCAATGCCTGTGCTGACTGGGGCTAGGCAATACTGGCTTTGACAGCCCTGTCATGCTTGCAAAGCACACTCATTTACAAAGAAGCTGCGAAGCATCTGACAAATGTATGAATATATATATCCTCTCACCAAATACCTGAAAGAAAGCATGTACTCAAACTTTGTGGTTAAAAAGTTAAACAAATAAAGGAAGATTGCAAAACCCCAAACTTTTAATGACATCATCGCATACTACTATTTCTATAGGTACCCTGCCGCATTTGACTTGCAGGTTTTATGTGGCTCTATTTTACTGCTTGTGTATGCAGTGTGAGAATAATTAGAGATCTGTACTTCTCCAGACATGGCACTGTGTGTTGTTTCTTTAGTAAGAATAGTTAAATACCTAGCCATCCGTGTAAGTTCCTTTTTCCTTTTCATGGAAAAAACTGGCAAATGCTTACCTATGTTAATGTAACATTTGAGTTCAGATGATAGCACAAGTCAAGAAATTCAAAAATATAGTTCCCACAGCAACCATAATTCAACCTCATTGCTGTGAAAGCACAAAAGCCCACACCAAATACCATGTGGAATACTGCATATATGCAAGTGTGTGAGATACAGTTGCTAGGAGAGCCATAAATTTTAATTTTCAGAGGTATTTAGATTCATGTTTTATATCTAATACTATTATTATTTGTATTTTATTGAAACAGTGCAGTAATGAAAAACTGATGAAAAGAGGCCAGTTGGATTAGTGTATCTTTTTGCTTTCTTGTAATGTACAAACAATAGATTATATTACTCTCTCTGCCTTTTTGTCGGGTTTTCCTTTATTTCTAAGTGAGTAATATTGAATGTGAAATATAATCTGGCCTGCTTCCTTATCTGATTCTATTTTTTCTCTTTGTTTAGCCCTATTCCTGAACTGCAGTTAATGAGGTCTATTCGTTTGCCTACCAAGGATAAATAAACCAGATATTTATCCGCGTGTAGTCATACATCTTGTTATTCAACCACATCCATAGCTTAAGGTTCCATTATAAAATAACTCAAAGCACATGGAATGTATTTCTTTTCAATTTCTATTAGAATTCTTTTGGTTTCTTTGTTTGCCAGCTAAGTCCTTGATTTGGTCATGTTAGACATGTTTCATTATTATCACAGTTAATCAAGAGGTGGAAGTGTCCTTGTTTTGAAATTAGAAATATGTAAATATTTCAACTATGGTACTTGCTTGGCACAGAAGATGTTTTATAAATAATATTTACAGGATTTCCAGAAGTTGGTTGACTGGAATATCTATATCATATGTTTTACTTAACCTTTCAGATCTGGCCAATGGAGAGAGAGACTATGATGTTTGAAGATTGGTATATTAAGTCCCATTCACATGGGTGATTCTTATATCTGTAGGCTGGCTTGAGCATTCATGATTATTTTGAAAAAAAATTCCCTTTGACTGAGGCATATGCTAATACCTCATAATTTATTTGAAAAAAGATATCACAGTGTAACTGTATCTCACCAATCATTACAAAAAAAAAAGGAAGTGACACAGGATAAGAAAGGTTAATGATACGAGTTTCTCTTCAGTAAACTACAAAAAATTTAATTTGGACTTCATCTAGTTTCTACTGGACTGTTTTTTCTCAGCCCTCCGTCACATCTTAGCCTGCAATATGAGCCCTTTTACGGCCAGTCTGGGCAAAGCTGAAAGACTGATTGGATGTGAAAATGTTCTCCTTGGGAAATCCTTGGATCCTGCCCTTCCCAGATAGGCAATCTGCTCTAGGAAACCTGTTTTGACAGTGCCTGTTATCTCTGCTAGGCAGATTTCTATAGGGACCGTCACAGCCTACCTCAATGCCAGGGTTAGGGGAATTCACTCTGCAGCCCACTGCCTTCCCAAAGCTTTTATTGTTCTGTTTCATTTTGTTCAAAAGCTAGTTATGAACTGCATGCATATTATTGTACATGTGTTTAAAATGAAGTTGTTAGTTTATATGAAATGCGGGTTTCCTTGTGTAAGAATTTATGAACTGAAGTTTGAACTCCATCTGAAAATTAAAACAAAACATTCCCAGTGGCTCAACAATTTGTTAATAGATGAAGACAGCAAGATTAGTTAAATTCTGGCTACCATCTGATCAAGAGTTGGTCTAGTCTTTCCACAGGGACTTTACTATTTCTGAAATGAGGAAGGGGACTGGGAGTTGTGAATCGCAGGAATTCTTCAAGGAGCAGGCAGAGTGCTGGAATTTGAGTGGGATCCCGGGTAAGAATTTGATGCATAAGGCTGTATGTACTGCTGAAACAAGACCCCGTTCAATAAAGTCAGTACCTAGGATATAGGTCTTGTGTAAGAACAGTGTTGTGGTCATAAGCTTGCATCAACATCCTGACAACGTTTCTTGCTCCAGTGTATCTAGCTAGTATTTTGGGGCTTTCCTAAAGTATGAATAGTTACAAGGGTGTTTTTATTTTCTTCTGTTTATCCTCTTACACCTAGTAGTTGCGGTGTTAGTATTTGAACTGAAATAAATAAGGGCAAACTTCAGTGGAAACTAAGAACTGCATTGGGATGATTAGAGGTAACTGGAAAGCAGCAAAACATTCCACTTGAAATTGAGCTATTGCTAGTAAATAGTAATATATAAATAGACACAGAGTCTAGAAAACACTAAGTTTACATTGATGTTTCATTAGAAATTGATTAATGACAGTGTTGCTGGATGATTTGGTGCAGCGATATGCTGTTATTTTATACAATTAATTGCTCTGTTTTTAGGCCTGGGGAAGTGAAATGCACAGTCAATACTACAAGGGAGTGCTGGTGATCTTGGCGACCTCATTTTGTTTCAAGGCGATGGGGATCCTGTGGGAGAGAATGGCTGAGCAGGGAACTGCTTTCTGTGCAGTGGCAAAAGTTTCTGGCATTGTGAACAGGGTCATAGTTTCGACAGTTAACTGCCATCGGAAGGGTGTAACTCTACTAATGCATATATTTTTCCTCAAGCATGTGTTGTCCTCTGTGTGCATATGACCCCAGAGACTTGGATTTCCTAATGGAACATAGGACTTTGATGAAAGTGGATGGCCATGTCACCTCACAGTTCTCAGTGGAGAAGAAAATCTTCCTCGGTGGGATTAAAACCATCTGCTTGCGTCATGGGCTGTTAGGTGTGAGATACAATTTGACTTTCATTTATTAGTTGCCATTAGTAGATGGAGGGTTTTTTGGTTGTTGTTGGTATGGAGAATACAATGTCCCATCTGTTAGGGATTTTTATCATTCCTCTTCATTTAAAAATAAGTATTTTTGTCAATTACAGTTAGCTGGAAAGAATTAATGGAAAGTTTTTGCAATTTTACAGTTTAATTTTTCAGAATTTAGAGTATTTTACATCTATCTGCAGTCACTTATTCTGTCATCCAGTTAAAATTACCACAAAGAAGTTTGAATTATACTTGTTAACTCTGATAGAAGTTTTCTGGAGGAGTTGGTAGTGCTCTCTTATTGAAGCTGGCAGTACAGTTCCTTTTGCAGGGTCATATTTCCAGTTTCCAATTTTGACCAGCTCCTAACCATTGAGGCTAAAAATAATAATGATTCTCTTTCTGGGTTTGCCTCAGGCTGATTTTTCACAGAAAATTCTAGTCAAAACTATCTACTTGGCTTTGAGCATAAGCCTCACAAGAAAACGCCTGGTATCCTTTTGCGCATTAAAAAATGAAAGAATTCCGTCAACCTTTCCCTTCGAAAAGCTGTAGTACTTGCATGCTTTGGAGCAGGAACATCAATTTGACACAGTGAATATAGTCAATTTGACTATATTCAGGAGTGTCTTTCACTATCTCTGTGAATACCCACTCTGCTTTGACCAATTTATAAACCTCTGAAAAATCACAGTTCAAATAATCTCATTTAAGTGTTGCTAGAGGTGGTAGATAGATTTCCGCCCCCCTTCTGGCAGTTCTGTATACAGTGAATGTTCCCCAGTGCAGAACTGAATTGACCTTTCTCTAATTGCAATTCTGGTCTGATTTGCATCAGAGATGTTTTTGGTATTGAAGTCCTACAACTTTCTGTTCTGTCTTCTGGATGGCGTTGGAGCTTTCTGTCTGCTGGAGGAAGGCAGAGTAAAGGAAGAACCTGTGTCTCTTTTGACACAGAGCAGGAACCGGCTGTCAAGAGTACCTTGGAAAAGGAAACTGGGGAGAAGGAATGGACTGGCACTGCGGAGCTCAGGTGGAAAGGAAATCAAAACTCATGAAAGCAAATGTGGAGGAGACTTGTAGTACCTGGTAGTCATGGTTATGTGCTGGCGCTGCCTGAGCAGAGACTGGGAATGGGGTCAAAGTACAGCATCGGGGAAAAGGCATTACTAGAAGGGGAGGAGAGACTCAGAGATCAGTCTCCTGCAGAGCCTAGAGTGCAACACAGCTTACTTGAGTACTGCTTCACTTTTGATACTAGAAATCTGCATGGCATCATTGCTAGCATCAGAAGTGAAGTAGTACTCAAGTAAGTACATACTTTGGTGAAGTGCTTGTGGACCAGCTCTTCATTAAAAGCACAGACTGATAAGTTTCTATAGCTAACAGTGACCTCCTTGGTTCAAGGGACAGGGAATTTTCCAATAGACTTTACAATTTCAAACTTGCAGGGGATCTGTGAAGGTATTAAGTCTCCTGTCATCTAATGGAATGTGTTTGCTTTTTTAAGAACTTGGAAATTTTATACCTTTGAATACCTTTTAAAGAACACTTCAGAATTGTCATATCAAGCATGCAATTGCCTCTGCAGCCTAATTTAAATGCCCTATGTGTACGAATTGTAGTATAATAATTATATGATGAGTGCTGTTTTAATTTTCACCCTGTTGAGCAGATGAATTCGAGTAGTGAAATGAAGAAGACTGTTCTGTAGAAGCCCTGTCTGATCCATTGCAAAAATTGGAAGACATGTTGTCAGCGAAGTAGTTGATTGGTGTTTTGGAGAGCTGAGATCTATGACTGTCCCTGTAGTGAGGTTTCAGTGTAAGGTGAGAATCAGCACGCTTTTAAATGTGTTGTCCCTAATCATGTGTTTTTACTTTTTAGATATCTAGGTTGGGATGCTGAATTGCTGAATAGGCACTCTTACAACTGAAGTCAGTGGAAATCTGTCTGTACAGAAGGGTATAAACAATATAAAATATGTAAGGGATTGGGCCACATTCTGAGTAGGTGGAGAAAACAAGACAACTGCAGGTATGACATTAAGTGAGCTATGTCCATTCTGTGTGTTGAATAAAGTAAGGTAAAAAGTTTCAGATGATCCCAGCATGTACCAGTCACAGAGGTATGTACATTCTTGCACTTCATAGTTCCTGGTTGTTTGCATTTGCAGTGCTGGCAAATGACTTCTTAAGAATTGCGTGTATGAGGGAGAAAGAGGGACACTTCACATAATTAAATAAATACAAAATCGGTGTTTGTTTTGGTGAAAATGGTTTGGCTTTACAGAAACATTTAGCATGAAAATGAGTATATTAAAGAAATAAGTTGAAATAGTTATCTTCCCGTGTAGTCTCTTGCCGATTAAAAAAAATACTGGTTTATCATCTTAACTTTTTTTCCAACTGCCTTTAGCTGCTTGGAAGGTCCATGCAAATACAGAAAAACAACTGTGTGAACATGGAAAATAAAAATGAAAGGTACTGGAGGTTTTGAATAAATACTCACAAATTGCTATAAAAGACGAGTAAATGAAAGGGATATAATTTTCACAGGTCTATTTCAGAAAAAATAATGTTGTGTCATGATTTTAAGTGGTATTAAAGTTATAGCAATAATTGTGAAAAATACAGTCAAATTCAGGCATCATGCTTCACAGTAGAGTAATAATATTTAAAGTTTAGAAAATCTGAACTCAGTTTCCATTCGTGAAAGTTTAGCTTCTGTTCCAGTCTTGAGGCTTTGGACTCATTTCTAATTGAATGCAAAATAGAACTGAAGTGAGAGATGAATCTTTGGATTTAAATGAGAAATAAAGACCTTATCACTGCATTCAGGAGGTTGGCATACCTTCTTTTACAGCAGAGTCTCTCCATTCCGCAACGGTGAATACTTAATACATAGAGGAACGCGAGTGAAGGATCTGAAAACTAAGATACAGCATAGCACATTGACTAATGCATTGTGAAGTGGTATAAACAATTTAAACTAAACTTATTAAAGTAGTGTTGCTTTCCTATTGTGTTTTTTCACTTGATTGCTAATTTGCAAAACTCAGTGTATCTCCATGGGTATCTCTGTTGTTATTACGAAGTCACAAGGTTCTATTGTAGTTGTCTGTGGCTGATAATAATTAATACTAAAAAAAGTGCATAGTTACTTTTGCTTTTTTTAAAAAAAGGAGAAAATCTTTCAAAAATGAATTCTATCCTAATGGGAGTCAATTTAGGACCTACTGAATGCTACAGTAGAACTTTCACGGACTTCAGTAGGAACAGAAATCTGGCTTTTCGTATCAATTCTTGCTGATGAGCCAACAGCTGTTTTTCTATAGGGAACAGTTGTAAAGTATTGCTCGAAACCGTGAAGCTGCTGTCTTTGCTCCCCTTTTTGGGGTGGGATTTGAGGATATAGAACATAGATACTTCTCCTTTCTGGAAGTACTGAAATGTCTGTTAAATCACAGCTTTTCAAATCATCCCAGAGGAGATTTGCTTGGGATTTTTTTTTAATACATGTAGTAGATGACAAGTAATAAAATCAGAAGGGTTATTTGTTGTATTTTTATGGTTGAGTCTGTCATATCATATTTTCAGATTTGTCAGTGGACAGTCAGCACTGCCTGAAGTCTCAGAGGTCAACGTCTGAGCACTGTGGAATGGCTGTGCTGCTGATTGTAGAGAGGGGACTTAGGTTGCATTATGATGATTTACGTTATTCAAACAGGAATTCTGATTGCTACAGCTCAGATGACTTATAACGTGACAGGCTTGTCATGTATTTAATTATTAGATGTGCTGATAGAAGGAGCTGGGGTGACAGAAGTGTAATATAGCACAACCAGTTCCGCAGTGTGGAATGCTTGCTCTTGCCAAACTGCGTTGTGCTGACCCACCGGGTCCCTTTGCTAGCCCATTCTGATGCAGCCGATCAGCTAATAGGAGATTTTCTCTGTTTGATTTTTCCAGATCAGGTGCAGTGATTTGGCTTTTAGCAAAGTAACAATACATCATGTATAGAAGGAAAATCTAACAGGTAGGAGGTATGTGGTACGGTTTAAGCTGTGTCCTTCAGATACTGGGAAAATACAGCAACAGATGTGCAGGGTTTAAACTGGTTATTATTCTAGTGCTGTAGGTATACGCAGATAATTAAAATGTCATTTTTACAGTGTCTTGAGTAGCAAAGAGTTTGATCTTCAAATATATTTTGATATTGCATTTGGTTTTTGTTCTTACATGTTATTAGGTGTTTGTATTCCTTGAGGCATGTTTCTTCTGAATTACATAAATACTTGTTCAGAATCTTATGCTTTACCCTTTCTTATTCTTCAATCTTTTTCATTCTTCATTCACTGTGGTTAGAACCGTGCCTGTAGCCACTTCTTTTTTCCATGTTGGCATGTAGAAGATGTTATCTTTTCTTGAGTCCATCATAGTGACACTTCTACTCAACAGTCAGCATGGTTTCTTTTCTTTATTCAAAGTCCTGTGAAAGTACAGTTTCAATGGCATGGGCTATCACAGGTCTTGTGATATGTACAGAAAATGGAAACTGCTGACCTAAGGCTGCAATTGTTATACATTTTAATTGACTATAAAAATACTTAAACTTTTCTTAAAGACATGATTTCTTTGCAGGCAGGTAGGATGATTAAAACCGTATATAATGAATGCAGGTAGCACCCATACAAAATTTCGTCCAGCTCTATGAAATCCTGTCACTCTTTGGATCCAGTTGAGATATATTGTCAGACAATGATAGCTGTCCCCATATGAGATGGGCTTTGTGCACATAGACCTCCAGAGGTGAAAAGCAGCTGTGCCAACCCACCACCTCGATCACCTCCAGCTGCTCAGTATGATTCAAATTCCTGACAGCATCATGTGCAGGGAAATCTAGTCTAATTGTAACTTTAATGAGCACTACTCTGACATTATTTAAAACTTCCCTCTCAGCATGAGACTGTGTAAATATGCATACTAGATTTTGTGCAAAGACTCGGGGCTTAAATCTCCAAACTTTTCTGAGTACACTGGATTTCAAGGGCAATTGTCTGCTTTCGCTGTCATGGTGTTTTAAATATCGGGGACAACCTTTAATAGATTTTTAAAGGTTTTCAAGGTTTATTTTTTTAAAGAAATAGCACAACCCTTATTTTACAGCTTTTTTCTATATATACTGTGTACCTCTGCACCTGTACTTTTTTTTGTTGGTTTAAAGAAGTGGCGTGCGCCTTCAGCTTTTCTGTTTTGCACAGAATAAAAGAAAGTGTTTGCCATTTATGCTGGTAGGGGGAAGAATGTGCACTCTATTCTTTAGGGAAAACTCTAGCCACGCCTAGTTTGAAGAGTCCTTTAAGCCTGCTTATTTGGTGCGCTCACTGTGCCTTGCCTTGGTCCTGAAATGTCTGACAGTCATCAGAGATCAGGCAGGTGAAGATGTCAACAAAAAAAAGCAGCCCTTTGTGGATCTGTACATTTGTTTTCATATAAAAAACAAAGTAGTTCCACTCAGGGCTAACAGTCTTTATAGCAATACTTTTAATTCTATCTGTAGGCATTATCAAAGTCTTACGTTAATTTGGAAAATGCTTTTTTGTTGCTTTTTTCCAGTCCTTTTATATAGTGTAGTAATCTTCTGTGGATAAACATGCCGCAGAATATATATTTAATTGTACTCTCTTTTTTTAATTTTTTTTTCCTCTTAGTTCTGTCATTTGCCGCTTGACTAGACATGCAGTATTTTACTGCATTGATTGCAGTTTTTCCATAGGGATATTTATGGGTAAAATTTAGAAAATACTCTATAATTGTAGATCAAATGTAGAGTATGAGCAGAATAGATACAGACTTTGCAGTTTTGGTTTTGTGTAATGTAGATTTCATGTATACAAATTAGGAAAACATTGTTATACTACCTAGGGGAGATGTGTATAAAATTAAAGTGTTGGAATGGTTGTGCTCAGTGTAATTGCAAATTGTCACTACTTGAAAGTTAATGTTTTTATTAGACAAGTTTAAAGAACAGCATGAAATTGATAGTAACTCGCTGTTGAAGGGAGGTGTTCAGTAACTTTCAGGAAAATTAAAAAAACCCCACACGCTTTGTTGTTGCCATTCTGTGCGAGAGCAAGTACATAGTTAGGAAATACCGGTTACTCTGGTTCTTCTGTGTAAAGTGTTGCTGACATTGTTAGGGTACGTACAGTGAGTGACCTTGGATAAATTAGAGGCTATAGCTGGAGTATTTTGGTGACAGTTGGTATGCATTTGATCTATCTAAGCTCTAATATTAAGATACTACTAAGATAATTTAAAAATAGTTAATATTTGAAATATTTATTCTGCTTTTTGTTTCATGTTTTCATTTATGAAAGCTTCTGTTGGTGAAAGCTGTCACTTGTTGCTTTGATGTCACAGCACCAAGCTTGCAGAGAGACACTGAAGATCAGAAAAGGGAGGTGATTTTAACGATTTAGTCTGGCCTGTTTCAATGTCTACCCAGTGATTGCAGCATTAAATGAATAATTTTTGATGGAGCTAGGGAATAATTATCTTTCTATGAAGACAACTTTTAGGCCCCAAACTACATTATTCATCCTACTTTCAGTAAGAAATAGAGATCTTAATTTTATGGGGAGGCCTGTGTGGGAACAGCAGTTCTCCTGTAAGCTCTAAGTTTTATAACTAAGGACCTTAATGAGCAAACTGTTGTTGGCTTTATTGGGGATTTGCTTGAGTGAAAATGGAAAGGATTTGGCTCATTTACTTTCAAATACCTAGGTGTATAGACATAATTTTTAGTGTATTAAGATGCTTTATGATATTTCTCTTTGCTTTTATCCTTTTTTATTCCATGTACATCTGTTCACTATAATTGTACATCCTGGATGCTTAACTGAGCCTGATTCAACAACTGATTGCTCACGTTGAGTGGTCCTTTACTTGAATGAACAGTTTTCATCCATAAAAGGAGAAATCCAGTTCTGTGCTTCCTCATCGATTAAGGATACCACAGTATTTTAAAATCCATTCTTAAAAATTTCTTCTGCTATAATGCCAACTGATAGAGAGTGTAACTAGTGATGGACAGTCCCCATATGCCATACTGTTCCTACATATTGTACACCACATCTTTGTGGACACAGCCTAATTTGGATTACGATTACCTACTCTTCTTTGTCCCATTGCTCTTTTGTTATGTGCTTAAAGAGTTACATATGTGACTGAAACTGTGTTGTGACTGTGAAGTTAATTTGAAGTGTTGTCCTGGTAAAATCTAATAAAAAATGATGTTTACTTCCATAGGGATTGTTTTGAAATTTGGAACATATGTACTACATAGCTTCCTATTGGAGACTGTGGGAAAATGTCATGGATTTTAGCATATGTTTGAGGCCAATTTGTAAAATAACCTAGTCTGTGGATAATACGTGTTTATTTGGAAGTTCTGTCTGATCTCTAGCAAGAGAACATGGAGCTGCAAATCATCTTCTTCCAAGAAAAGCCCAAACAACCTTGGTGCCTCTGCCAGATATCTCTGATTATCAGCCAAAATCATCAAGTCTTTGCCAGGAAGGTCATAAAACTCCTTTTTGTCAGGCTTTTGCCCACAGCCTGACAACAGAGTGCTTCAGAGCTCTCCCACAAATGAGTACCGATCTATTTATTTTTTTCCTTACCAAATGAACTTCAGAAATTAAATGAAAGAAAGATTTAATTGCTGTGCGCTGAAGCCCTTTGCGCTTGCCTTAGAGCAACTTACTGAGGTATGGAGGGGTTCTTATTTCATGGAAAATGTCTTTTCCAGTCTCATCTCTGCTACAGAAGCCTATCACCTCTGGTTCCAATTCTATGCATTAGTATAAAAATTTGAGAAATGCAGCATGAATGCAACATCTGTCAGCGTTTAGCAACATCTTGCTAGTCTAGCTGATATTAAACCCACATGATGATTTCAGACTTGCCCATATTGGGCCAATAGGGCATTAAGGAAGAACTGTGCTAGTTTCCTCATAGTAACCACTTAATCATTAGACTCTTTCTTTTTTTCTTTTTTTAATTAACAGCTTAAAGGGTGTGTGCTTAGAGAAGCCCAAAGCTTCCTGTCCTGTTCGTATAACTGTTTGTCGGTTTGTATTTAGAGCTTACAGTTCTGTATTTGAATTTTAGAAGCTGAGAATCGAGATGTTCTTAAAGTGGTGTTGACTGTATTTTCCTGGCCTAATCTCAGTGGTGTGATAGCTGAATCACGTGCATAAATTAGCTGTTCTAAAACGAGAAAAAAAAGCCTTGTACAGGCTGAGAGGGTTCATATTGCTATTTCTCAAGTGTGTTAAAAGGAGAAATTATACTAACCTGTTTTTTATAGTTCAGTCTAGCTACTTTATGTTTCTACTCAGAAACTGATGAATAAATCATAAGTGTTACATATGCGTTAATCTAACCAGATCCTCAAGGAAGACTAAGTAGAGCAGCTGTTATTTTTACAGCTGTAGCTCATAATTTGAGTGCTTTCCATTTAGCTAAGTATTCAAATGCTGTCTATTTAAATATAGTGTAGGATTTAGACTTGTGGTAAGTGTATTGATACGATACGTCAAGCCTCTGCTTTTTTCTGAAGCTCTAATTTTATATCTGAAACTAGCATTTAAACTAGTTTAAAATTAACTTGTACCATGATCCCTTTGGAGAAGGCTTACGTCTTCAAATGTCTCTGCAATGCCTAGTTCAATTGTCAAGTTGAATCTGCGAGTTACTCTCTCAGAATAAGTATTAAATAAAATTGTTAAACTCTGGCTTACATGCAGATCTCCAGTCCAAGGACATGGCTTCACTGAATTCTCAAGACCTTTGTTCACTGAGTTGAATCTGTACATGTTAAAGAATTGACCTCATAGATATTAAGGGAAGTCTAAGTTATTCTCCCCTAAGTCATGGATAAGTTTAGATAGGTACAGCGCTTGCTATTTTGCATTAGGAAATGGTTGTGTTGGTCACTTCTTTCACATAAAGAGCAAAGATTTTGGTGTTTTGGCTAGGCTTTTTTGTTTCAGGACTTAGATGGTGACCCTGCAAATTGATTTCCCTAAAAGCTATTTATGAAGGAAAATGAGATAATCTATATGCACCACATATGGTAAGTAATTACTGGTTTATTCAGATGATTTATGTATAAAATATTGTTATTAATTTTCTGTTTAATATTTAATTTGTCGCAAGTGAAATATAGTTGTAAATGCCATGTGAAAACTCACTTTCTAGCTGTGTCCTCCTCTCATAGATACTGCATTTTTTGATAGTACATTCAAGCTTTTAGAGGAACTATCAGTAACTCTTCGTGGTAGAGATAAAATGCTTGTGTGTGTTTGAACAAAAAAAGAACAGGCTTAGAAACAATTATGGCAAACTAAATTTTTTTTACTAAAGTCAAAGGAAGGAAACAATTCATTATTCCAAAGATGCAGTGTGGTGGCCTGGCATATTGGGACACTAAAGAGGTTTCTGTTTTAGTTTGACAGGTGGTGGCATTAGGGTTATAATTCTGTTATTAGTCAAAGAAAGGCTGGGAGCTATAAATAAAATTAATTTGCTAGCAAACGTGCTACTGAAGTACAAATATTCTTTTTCATTTGGTTATTTGGTACTCCTCTGTTCAACTGTATAAGTCATTTAAATATAATCAGTAATTCTTCAGTCTGTAGGAACTCTTTATGTGATCAAAATGAAATATTGTTACGATCGCTTTTGAAAGATGAGGATTTAGAGCTAGGAAGGAGGGAGAAGGCCCTCAGCCATTTCCCCTGGCTTCTAGTAGTCAAACAGGTAGCACGAGCAATTTGTTGATGAGTGATGCCCTACGTAAGTACACTTTATGCCCAATTAGGTAATGACTGTGTATCACTTTATCAGTGAAGGGAGGAACTGTAATTGATTTCAGAGGGTTGGTACTGCACTCTGAATACCTTTAGAAGATATTTTTATGCTGGGCCTGTGAGTTGGTAGCGCCAGGAAGAACTTCACTGCTGATAAAATTCTGTCTGGGACTCTCTTGCAGTATAACACCATAAAATCAGCTTTGCTGGCTGCAAGTGCTGTGTTCCTCCTATTTCACTGGACTGGGGGAAGCTGGGACCATCAGCTGCCCTGTCGATGAGGGGGATGATCTAACTGTGACCTTTTCTGTCCCAGTCTGTGCACACAACAAAGTCCCTTCATATCCTGGCCCTTTGTGAGTATTTATTAAGGGGACACATGCACATTGGTGGAAGTGCTATATGTTTTCTAATTAGCTGTGGAAAAAATCCTATTATTTTGCGTAGCTTTGTGCAGCTGTGCTTCAATTCTTTGGAGGGATAACTGTTTCTGTTCCCTTCAGTGACCGTGGAGCCCTTGGCTGCTTCTTGGCTGGCCAGTTTGTTTGATTGACCCATCTGTTTCACTGCACTGCAAGTCTTATGGCTTTTAATCATCAATACATGTGAAGGATAATTCAGTGGATGAGAAAAATGAAGCTTGTTGAAAATATGCCACAGTTGTTGCTCTCTGAGTCTGAATTATGTCCCTGATCAGATATTCGGGGTTATGAAGCCTTCTTCCATCTAGGGACTCTCAACTGAGGTACCGCATTAGAAGGTTTCTGCATCAGCTTTTTCTGCTGTCAGATTTTTCTGCAATCAGACCTTGCAGTTGTTACTCAGGTACTCTAAAGCTATGTCACCATAGTAGGGAGCTGGATTAGGATGGAGTCTGAGAGGAAGAGACTTCTGTATTCTCATTTTGGCTCTAATCTATGCTTTGATCAGAACTATATTTTGCTGCAGCCATGGTTGCATTCTTAAAAGCTAAATTTTTGGTGATTTTTGCACTTTTGTGATTTCATTGGGAATTGAAGTGTTACCGTAAATCGGCAGATAAAGAACTCTCTAAGACTCAGCATCTGAAAGGCCTATCTCAGTCTTTTTAGCACCAAAGTTAAAAAAAGTCAAAAAGCCCTTAAAAATGGTATCCCTTAGTACTAAACCATCAGAAGTTCCTGTTATTTTGGTGTGATTGTAGGATGTGGTTTTCATTATTCCACAATATGCCTTGGCAGTTTACAGTGTTGTAAAGTCCAGAGGAACCTGGG
This sequence comes from Pygoscelis adeliae, assembly GCF_000699105.1. Classification (NCBI taxonomy): domain Eukaryota; kingdom Metazoa; phylum Chordata; class Aves; order Sphenisciformes; family Spheniscidae; genus Pygoscelis; species Pygoscelis adeliae. The sequence continues at coordinate 10,333,761 of NW_008825167.1, forward strand.
ACCTTAAGTGTCTGTCTGCCTGAGGTTCACAAGCATGAGGTTTTGCAATGAAGACTTGGTATATGGATCACAGAGGGTTTTGTTTTGCTCTGAGGGGGAAAAGGTCCAGTTCTAACCGGATTTGGATGTAGGTTTCTGTGGGAGTCTTATTGACAGCTGCCTCTGTTGCGGACGGAAGCGAGACTGCACTTCACTCATAAGAGAGAAGCAACAACACACTTTATTGATAGAAAACAGTGAGTTAGAGTTCAATGGTAAATGAGACAGTGATTTAACAAGATTTGATGGCAAGGTACACTTGATTATTTACCACATAGAGGACAGGCTCAGACAAAACTGTCAGGGAGACCCTCCCATTGAGTCATGAGCTTCAGAAAGGACCTCCTTGCTTTCCAGACTCCTTCTCAGAGAGGAGTCTAGGTGCAGCTGGATCCAATCCTAGTCCCAGACTTGGTCAATGGTTTATGTCTAAAGGATTATATATACGCAATCAATCCTTTATATCACTTAGCTAAGATTTCAAAGTTTAGCATGCTATTAGTCACTTACCAAGTATCTGTTGCGGCAAGGAATCTCTCAACCTCGAGGCGTAACCTCGAGAGGTGTCCCTACTCACAGGGAGATCATGCCGTGCAGGAGAGTTCAATGGGCCCTTGGGCTGCTCGCTATTTACAGGGGTAAGATGATTGACTCATAGTCATATTTGTATACTGATAACTGTGGTTAGGTGGGCGTATTTCTCACAATAACCAAGGGCTATTGTGTTGTTATCTGGCTCCCGAATCCGCTTTGTTAATGGTCACAGCTATCACTATAAGCATCCATTAAATGATTGCCCCTGGTAATTATTGCTTGAGGAGGGTTACAGGAGATAAAGATCAGGGTGGGCAGGGGAGCGCACCGTCACAGCCTCAGAGTTTATATAATGTTGATAGAAGGAGAAATCTCATCTTTATTCTGAGTATTGGGTTAGTTTGACTGTTTGGAAGCAGATGTTTTCACTATTGTCCATATTTGATTTCCTCACAGAAATAATGATGTTTGTTTGTTTGCTTTTATTCATTTAATCCAATGTGACATTTTAAATTTGAATGTTCCTTTAAGAAACTGAAAATGTAGCAATAACTATTAAGAGTGTTAAAAACTTTATCCAGCTTAGTAACTTAGAAAAATACAAGTAGTTGCTAAATGGGAAATACCAAATCAAACTCTAAATCCGAATGGAAAATAAGTTTCATCTCCAGAGTAGTTCCTTCTTTATAGAATTTGATTCTGAGCTATAGCAGATATATATCTTGCCTTGAAGGTAAAAAAAGAATGTTATAGAATCATTTAGGTTGGAAAAGACCCTTAAGATCGTCAGGTCCAACCGTAAACCTAACACTGCCAAGTCCACCACTAAACCATGTCCCTAAGGGCCACCTCTACACGTCTTTTAAATACATCCAGGTCTGGTGACTCAACCACTTCCCTGGGCAGCCTGTTCCAGTGCTTGATAACCCTTTCAGTGAAGAAATTTTTCCCAATATAACCCAGTATTACTTATTTTCTTGTTCCTGTGTTCTCCAATTTATAAAAGAGGTATTGGATTTTTTTGCAGGATTTTGTCTGTGTAATTGAGATTTTAAATTTTCTTTATATAGATTTAAATGATAATCAGGAGAATACTAGGTCAATACTGTGCTCAATAGACAAGGCTTATGATTTCATTAATATTTATAAGTTAATACTGTGCTCAATAAGCAATGCCTTCATAATTGGCCTGTAGGAAGATTAAGTAACTAAATATGAAAGGTTAATTTTAGAAAGTAACTGTCAAGCTAAAGGAACAGTGTTGTCAGCTGTGGTGCTTGCTATTCTGTTCAAGATGGTGTGAAACAACTGTTGCAGGACTATTTTGGGGAAAGGGATGAGGCCTCTTCCAGGGTTCAGGTTAGGTGAGAACAGAGACAAGTAGATATACTGTAGATAAGTTCTTATACATGTGATGTTTTTGAGTTACATTACCTTAAAAGCAACAAGTTCAATAATATAATTAGATCTTGGCAAAGAAGTGGGAAGTTAAAAATATCGTTTTAGGTAATCTCATGTTCTCTGTTTTCTGTAGCATGAGAATGTTTTATGATTTCTAAGTGAAAAAAAACCAAAAGCAAAATTATTCCCTCTAAACACAGTAAAAGCACCTTTTCTTCTTAAAATGTTTTTGCTTGTCTTTCCTTGCATAAAGAATGCTTCCAGTCACAGACAACTGCATAAGTGTTAAAAACACTTTCTTCTGAAACATTGCATACCCAGGGGAGAGGGTAAGAGAGCACACATCACCTGACGTGACAGAGGATCTAGAAACACACTGTAGGGAGGTGTTTCAGATGCTTTGGTGGTGAGGATAGAAGATGACCTCTGTAGATTAGAGGAACAGTACTTTCCCCCTTGTTTCCCCTGTTCTTTCTGGCTGTGGCTCTAGCTTGCTTGCTTGTCCTTTACAGCAGTGCTACAGGGCACTAAGCAATTCAACAGGATAAAATTATCAGCACTTATGAGCAGTTAAAATCTGCTGGCAACATATTTCTTCAGTCTTGCCTTGATTGATGAGACAGTCTGTGTATCTCTGGTTGTAATTTGCAGAGAATAACAAGCTCAGAACAGTGTTTCAAAATGGCTTGCTCATACTGATACACAACTATAATTGGAGCAAAAAAATTATGTTTCAAATCCCCCAAGAATATTTCTTTATAGGGTGTATCTAGCTTCAAGTATGGAGAGTCAGTATAAGAAAGACTAGGGAGTGCACTGTGATTACAAGTTAAATCCTTTATTGTACTTCAGTTCTGCAGTATCTTCGGTTATTTGACTTGCTGGCTTAGTCATAGAAATGGCAGTTTGAAGGGATATTCACATTACGTAGTCCAGCCTCCCACGTGAAGCATGCTGGTATGTGCAGAAGCTTCTCCTGTAAAGATCAGGATGAAAAATACATTGAGTCTTTCTCTTGTCGTCTGTCACTGGGTTCTCTCCCCTGTCTGTCACCCAAATATTTTCTGAACTTCCTTTTACAGCTGTCATGCCCATGGCTTCCCTACTTGTTACCCAAAATGTCCCTCCCTAGCTCTGTCTTCAGATGAGCTCTGGCCTCCCTGATTTTGTCCCCAAGTTCCTGAACAGTGCTTTATACTCTTCCTTTTTTGCCTGCCCTTGTTTTCATTTCATTTCCTTTTTTTTTTTTTTTTTAATTTTAGCTCATCAAAAGGCTTCTTCCTAAGCCAAGTGGGCCTTCTGCCAAAACCCCTAGCCTTCGCGCACAAGGGCCTCCTTCCTTCCTGAATTCTCAATAAAAATCAGGGAGCTCTCCTGGGAGCTCCTCCCCTTTGTGCCTGTTCCCCTGGGATTTTACCATGCTGTTCCCTGGAATAAGCCTAAATCCGTGTTTCTGAAATCCCTCCCCACTCTGCTGCTTACCTTTCCAGCCTTTCTTAGTGTCTTCAACTCAGACACCTTGAGGTCACTGCAACCCAGGCCACTGGACAAGGTTCACCTACTAGTTCATCCCTGTTTGTGAGCAGCAGCTTAAGCAGCGTTACTGCTCGTGAGCCCCAAGGTTTGTGTTAGGAAATTGTCAGCCATGCAGTGCAAGAACTTGGATTGCCAGTGTGGTTCTGTGTTGTCTCTCAGCAGATGTCCAGGTGGTTAAAACCCCTCCACTTACTTGGTGAGGAAGTCGGTAACACACCCCTTCCCACAGCAGTAAAAGCTTTTTCTGTCTTGCCTCAGAGCCTTAGTCTCCATTCCCTGAAAAAAAAACAGTTTAAAGCCACCTCACTGGGTTTAGCAAGCCTGTTTGCAAAGATGTTCTCCCTAGTCCAGATTAGGTGGGTTCTGTCTCTCCCCAGCGGCGGTTCCTCAGCACAGACACTTGTGGTGCTGCAATTGAGGAAACCAAATCCTTGCTGGTGACACCAGCTCTGCACTCTGGTGAAGGTGTGTGGATGTATTTGCTGCTACCTGGGCCTCTTATCTGGTAAGGATTTATAACATGTAAGGCAGCGTGGGGACATCAAGGATCTGGCTACAATGGTGCAGAACTGTGACGTGCAGGGAGGTCTGAGCTGTAGTCCTGTAAAAGAAGAGAGTCATTTTAGCCTGCTTTGGGTTTGTTTTCCTTTTCCTCAGTTGTGCTGTTTCAAGCAGGTTGAGCGCTGCTCTATACTGCTTGTAGTATCTAAACTAGTTTGTTTGTCTCTGCAGAGCGTTGTGTTGTGAGTAGAATATGCGTCTAATCTGGTCTTCTGCATAACTGAGACCAATTTTATTATCTGTATACATCTTCTATCTGATTTCCTTTTCTGAGTTTGGCCTGTGGAACTGATCTCAAGCTCTTACTGTCTGTTTTACAGTTACAATTATCATCTGGCTATGTTTTCTGTGAAATTACTAGTTTTCTTTTAGGGCTGCTGACAGGTCGGAGCTGCCAGGCTGTAGCGTGCAGAGACTGCATGTTTCTCTGTCAGAAGTGGAAAGCCCTATTTACATTTTAAGCTTTACTCAGGAACAGTGGCTGGACTGGAATGTCATTCTAATGAGTTTAGAGGATAAATTTCTGGAGGATTTACAGTGCTTCTGTGTGGTGCCTAGCACATAAGGCTCTGGTCTATCTCAGGAATCTCTAGGCACTAGTAAAGTACAAATGCAAAAGTCACCATTGCATAGGACAGATTTCAGGTGTTTCAGCTTTTACCGTGGAGTGCTCAGCAGTGTCCTAGAGGCCTCTTGTAGCCTTTCAGAACCACCTTTGTGTAAGACAGTGCTGATTTTAGAATTCTAAGGATGGCATTTGAGTTGAGATCTAAAGATGTTTTCGTGTTTACGAATTGGAAGTTCAGCCTGGCTGCTGCTTTAAATATTTTATAACAACACACAATCCAGTAAACTTACATGATTGCTTGGCAACATATAGATTCAGCCTGCACTGTTATGAAGACTAGAAAACCTGTACCAATAAGAAGATGTTCAAGTTATCCTTATCTGCTTGAAGCCTCTTCCTTCACAGATGGGAAAATATCATGAATTCTTCACTTCTGTTGAGGATTGCTTGAATAATCTATTATTGTCTGTATGAAAAGCTTTTGGAATCTATGTGCAAGGCAATAAATTAACTCATAATACTTACAGGACTGCCAACTAACAGCTTCATGACCTTGAGAATGAAGATAGCAAAATGATATGTTTCAATAACTAATTTTTTGTTTGTTTATATAAAAATAAAACAAAATGGTTTGCACAATTTCTGGACAATAGAAGTTGACAGGAACTTAAATAATTAAAAATGTGAGGAGATATTTTAGCAGAGATAGATTTGGTTTCAAGAAATAGCATGGCTAAATATGATAGTATCGGCCACAGTTCCTTAAAAAGACAAAAAAAAAGAAAAAAGAAAGAAAAAATCTTCAAATCAGTGTTGATGAGGAAAAGTTTCAGTTTTGGAAAATGGAGTTAAATGTGATCATAGGGCATAAAAATAAGGGATTCTCTATCAAGTAGCTCCAGTAGAACTGGGTGACTAAGCTGACACAGAGATGATAGAAATGGGTCAAAACATAGCTAATCTATGACAGTTTTAATGGCAAAACAACAAAAGGTATTTTGTAATTGGGAAGTGGATGATGGATGGTTTGTCTCTTGAGGTAACTGGCCAATGGAAAATCAACTTGTTAGCAAGAATAAATGTAAGAGGTATATCTACCCAGAGCAATGTAGAGGCACTGGAAGCTGAAGGGACATATTAGTCTGCTGCCCTGGCCAATCTAGTTTACTCGGCTAGAAATTGCGTGATGTGTTTAGGAGGTCAGGCCAAGTCACCCGGGGGCTTGCTTATGAATCTTGGAATTGCTGAGACTCATCAGTCTGTATCTTTCTTCCATTGATCTTTATAGAATCAAAAGAATAACTGTGCTAAGTAGAAACAGCTCTAAAAGGATATGAAATAGCCACAATTTCCAGTGCCTAGCGGCCTTTTTGGATACTCCTGAAATGGATGCCTTCCACGTGTGTATACTGGGTACAGATATTATATATGCCTAGTCCAGCTAGTTTCCAGAATACTTTTGTCCAAGATTTTTAAAACTGTAATTACACTTTTTTTTTGTGTCTGAGAGGTTAGTTTTGAATCACTGAAAAAAAATAAAGACATGAGCATTGCTGTGAATGAGCTGCAATGGCTGGCTGGAAACACTAAATTCAGAGCTCAGAGGAATGCTGACTGGCTACTGTATTGCTTATGAGAAAGCTTGGTGTTTTCGGAAGCTTACAAACACAAAAATAAGATGAGCAGGGCAGTATTGCATAGAGAGCTTCAATTAAAATGAAATCATCAGGAGTTGTTCATAGATCTCTTCTTTTGTGCTTGAAAAGAGGTCATGCAAGGTGTGTTTTCATGCAAGGGGCTTAATAGACCACTGTCTTTCAGCAGTAAAGTTTTTGCCAATTACCCTATCTTTAACCTTCCTTTTATTATGGAAAATTAATTAGAAGGTTCTGGAGAGGAAATGGGCACTAACTGGGGTCTTTATTTTTTTATGGCCTACTTAGCTTTGAAAGCGTGAATTAAAGTATTTTCCTAATATTTATAATTAAATCTGTCCTCTCATTCTCCTGTCTTGGTGATTACAAAACAAAAGCCCAGACTGCAAGGCTTCAGCCTCTATAGTGGAACAAACAGCAGCTATGTCTTTACTGTGCCAGCTGAAACAGAAGCATGAAGAATTTAACCAAGGCAACATGAGATGTATTGAGTCACAGAAGTCTCTTTAAAACAAAAATGTTGGTATTCACCATGTTTGGAAGCTGGGAGCAATATAAAACAGTGAGAGCTAATGTGATAGGATCTGGCTCCAGCTGTAGCGTTGAGTGGAGATTTAATCAGAAAAATGAAATAGTCTAATGTAATTTAGGTTAAGCTTACAAAGAATACAGCTCCTACTGAAATATTCTGAGGTTATTTTAGGTAACTGAAATTGCATACTAATTTTCATCCTCTTACTTAAAATGTAGTTGTCCCTGTTTGAAGACGTTTACAAAATGATTAGCGGCACTGTTCCAGTCTTATTACCCTGCACAGGTAGGAAGTCTGTCTTTCTGTTTTCATCTGACATGGCACCTCCCTCACAGCTTGAGTCCTTGCTACGAGGTGTGTATCACAGATTGATAACCACAGAGCAGATGGAGAACAGAATGCCTGGACAGTTCTTTTATGAGAAGATCAGGAGTTATGACTTTATAATCTTCCTTCTTGCTATTTTGGAGAGAAGCCATGTTTACTGCCTTTACAGTATGCATTAGCATAGCAAATTATGCTATCAGTCATAACGAGTAGTGCTAGTGGGAGAGGAGGTAAACAGTGAGATTGCAAAAGATGAGCCTGAACCTGAAGAGCTGAGAACCCTGATTGGAAATAAATGTTGATTGTGCAGCCTGTGCACTGAAACATTAGTGTCTAATGGTGAGTCAAGGCTGAAGAGAACGGAAACAATTTCTTACTCTGTATTTCTTCTACCAGCACCTGCAGACAAACTGAAACAGGAGGCATGGGTGTTTGGCATGTTCTTGTTCTTTGCGCAGGAAAGCATGGACAGGAAGCATTAAAGGAAATTGAGGGTTTTCTGCAGAAACATTTTTTAATATAAAATCCATTTATTATTATTGTTATCAATTTTTAAGTAAACATACTCAACTTCAGCTTCAGCCTCCTGGAGTCAAATTAAGAAGTGATTTATTTCATTCCAATTGTGACATTTTTATACTTGTAGAACCAAGCTGCAGTGTTTGCTTTGGGTCAAATGTATATTGATTTTTCTTTATCTATGTGAGCTTTTATGATTTTTTTTATAGTTTGTAATTCAGGTCCTTTACAACCCCATCACCTTTCTTCTCTGTGAGTCTGTTTTTCTCTTGCTGTTCTTCTCTTTCATCTTGCAACTCCCTACAGCTCTTCCTGTTCAAGAGATCAGTACCACAATGGTTTAAAAAAATTACAGAGTGGATAGTAAGTGTCTCCACAGTAGCTGGTACAGAAAAGGGAAAAATTTCAGGGAAGTATTTGTTAATGAACTCCACTTCTGATAAATGGTTAAAATCAAAACATTTCCAAATGTTGTATCTGCATATAAAACAACTGCAGTGAAATGCTGTAAGTTTTGCAGTTATCATAAAAAAAGAACTTAAGGCAAAGGTCTGTCGTCTTACATACGCTGCAAAGCAAAACAGAGCTCTGGGAACTTCTTGTATAGTATTGATTTTGTTCCACTTTTATACTAGCAGAGGGGATTTTCATCTTGTTTAAATAACAGTGGCACATATCTTCCTGTCTTGTTCCCTGCCATTTTGACCAAGATTTTTCTATATTGAATAAGAGTTCACCTCAGCTAACACACTTCAGTTAAGGCTTCCTGCAGGAGATCGCAAATATCTGTTGCCATTCTACCTACCTAAACCTATGGGCTACAGTGGGGGAAATAATTCTGGAAAATGTCATGTCCCCAATGTAACCTGAGAACAGGTTACATTTAACAGGTTGCCCAGAGAAGTTGTGGGTGTCCCATCCCTGGAAGTGTTCAAGGTTGGGTGGGATGGGGCTTTGAGCAACCTGATCTATTGGAAGATGTCCCTGTCCATGGCAAGGGGGTTGTAACTAGATGATCTTTAAAGGTCTCTTCCAACCCAAACCATTCTATGAATCATAAGACGTAATAATGGCAATCCAAAGCTTTTTGTGGACACCTCGACACTGCCCCCCCCCCAATTGTTTTGTAAATTACAGCAAATTTCTGCAAAGAGCTCTGTGAAACTACAGAGTCAGCTCCAAAGTGCCTCTGAAGACTTGTCATTCCATTTCAATTAGTAAGCTGTGGCTATCACCATTTTCGACAGTGGGTCTCGTGTTGTCTGATAGTAATTAAAGAATTTCATTGTTAGTATTAATGACAGGCTTTAACAAGCATGTTGTTTGATCATCAGTTCCAGAGCCCCCACCTGATGGTGCAAGAGAAGAAAACAACCATAAAAGTGAGCACTAGAACACTGTACTGGAAGACAAATTATTGTAATGTGAAGAAATACAGAATAATGTGGATGTGGGAAACGAACAAAAGTATCTGAACTGGGAGAACAGAGTTGGTTGAATGCATCTTCAGCATGCTCCCATTAAATCTTTTCAACTAGAGCCAATGAATTAAAATAGTATAGCGTCCCTCAGTCGTTATGAATGAATATATGGATACTCCTCTGAAGGTCTGTACAGTTTACATGCCTACTCAGTCTGCTTACCCAGCAGCTTTTCTGCTGTTGACGGGTTAAGAGATGCCCACTCTTCTGATGGTTTGTGTGTGATGTGCAAACTGGTTCAGCCAACAGCTGAACTGAGTTTGTGAATTCATTTTACACTGTTTACAGAACAGTTGTCAGCTCTCAAATACTGTTAATTTGCAACGGTGTCAGGTCAACATCTAGAGGTGAATGTCTCCATATTCCTTTATGAATACCTGGTGCGACTCATCTTTGATTTATAGCTGTTTTAATATTTTACTTGGATTCCTGTCTCCTTTGTAATTTTTCACCTTTTAAAATTAATTCAAAATAAAATGTGCAAGACAGTAGGTTTTCAGAGTGGAGATACTTCTTACCAATTTTTTCTAATCCTAAGTTTTATAAGCCTACATTTTCAGACTTTGAATTTGCTGGTTGTTTTCTGAAACTATTTAGAATTTGGTTTCAAATGTCACAGCAGGTAATTTATCTGTTGGAAGAAGAGGTTTCTTGTTGGCCTTTTTATTTCATATGTGTTGAAACACAATAACTGAAAATGCTCTTGCATTTTCCCACTATATTAGAAGAATGTTTCTTAATAATGTGATATAACTTCAAGGATTAATCACCCAATAAATTTTCTCTATTATTTTGATGCATTGCACCAACTCAGTTAGGATCCAGGAGTAGTATCTAGTCTGAAGTTTGTTTCAGGGTACTGAGCCTGTTCTTTTTAATGTGTTTAGGTCTTCTTGAAATACTTTTCTTTGCCAGTTTCCATACAGTGCACATTTTTTGTTTGTCTATTTTTGTTATTACTTTTCCATATCTTTTATTATGATTCCTGTATATGATTGGTTTTGGTAAATGCTAATGTTGTTTATGCTTCAGAAAATGTAAGTTCAAACATCAGTCTGAGCAAGCCTTTTCACAGAGCCATGGCAAAATGAGAGAAGTAATAATTATCAAATGACTAAAAAGACCAGCCAGAGGTTAGGGATGAATTTAAAAGCAGTGAGGAAATTTTTTTTTTTTTAATTAAAAGCAAATCCTAAATGAATTTGTCTGGAAAGTAAACTTCCTTTAATATTGAGAGATTAGTTGTTGAGTCCTGAATGAAGAAAGACAGATTCACAGCTCTCATACACCTCTAAGAACTGGTTCAGTCTTCTTTAAAGCAAATAGGGTATTTCTGATTAACTTTGAGTAGTGTTGAATCAGTCCTTTACTACTGCTTTGTAGTCACTGGGGAAACAAACTTGCTTTCTCTTAGGTACAGCATTTTCCTTAATGGGCCTCTGCCAACAAAATCCTTGCAACTATTGACAACTTACTTTTCCTGCCATCTATGTATAAGGAATGGTATTAACTATAGGTATTACCTTACTTCTTGCTTTCTACTCGTTGCCTATTTTATGTACAATAAAATGTGTTCCGAGTTTGAGAGATGTCTTAGGGCATCAGGAGTTTAGAGCCAGGGAAAGCAGAATTTTATGGTGCTTTTTGTGCTGGAGGATAATGTTTTGTTTTTTTTTTTCCCTCACATAATTAATTCATTAATTTGTTATAGATAATAATGCTCTTGTGTTTCTTTATTTTTTAATTTAAACTATTATCAACGTGTGGGTATGCTTTGACCTTCCTTCTGTGAAAGGAAGGAATGTTTAGGAAGGGGTATGATCTTGCCTTGAGCTCCTAGCACATGCTGAGCTAAGAATGCAACTGGAGCTGTGGTTGAGACAAGAAACATAAAGATTTGCATCCATATGGCTAAACTCTCCTACTCTCCAGAGCAAAGCGGGATGGTACATCTGAACTACCCACTGGTATGGTCCCTGGCCCATGCTATCCCTGAACCATTTCCAGGCACTGAGTAGGAGAGCACTAGCTGGAGCTGGCAAAGACAAAAACCATTCTGGGAGCTGTAGTAACAGCTTAACGGTACAGAAATTGCATGCTAACACTCAGACCCATACTCTGACTCTTTAGCTTAGCAGTGTAGGCAAGCCACGGTGCCTCCACGGTGCCAGTTTGGCTTGACCCCACACTTTGCTCACTTGTGATAATTTAGCTCCTGCACTTCCTTTTGAAGTAGTTCCCTTCAAGAGAAAACTCAGGCACAGCAAGCGAGATAGTGTATTCAAGGTCTGCTCTAGGCAGTACAGATGTTAACCGTGCCAAGTTTGACTGTTCTTCAGCACCGTCCCAGCAGTACTTGAATCTTTGTATGCCCTAGCCTGACCTAATTCTGTGCATGTGCCTTTGGCATCATGCTTTAATTCTGGTATGGTGCAACACAACTTTCTCAGCATTTCAAGCACTTTGAACTGAAAAAAAAACCCCAACAAACCAACAGTCATTGCGTCTCAGGGGCACCATATGTAGCCCAGAGGAGTTACAAGCCGAGTGCTGTGTAATGTGAACATGAATCTAGCTGGTCTGAAAGGTGCTAGTCCACAGCAATGTGGATGTGAACCAGCCCGCTTTAACTGGAGTAGGACACAAGACTGTCTCTGTCTGGTCCACTAACATGATAGAGATGTACTGCTGATCATACCATGTTTTGGTATGAGGCAAGCTGCTCTTGTTAAGAGCCAGCAGGTGTTCCAAATGTTGCCATTTCTTAGCAAAAGTTGCGATATGCTAATTTTCGGTCTTAAAAGCCCTAACTGATGTTACATTTAAAAAACACTACATTAAACTCTGAGATAGTCTAAGTAAAAAGCTTTTCATTTAAAAAAATGCAACCCCCCCCGAATTTCTGTTTTCTGATTAAAATGTGTATAATTATAAGTTGCTAAAATTGCTCATGCATAAGTATCCCTATAGACTATTGACAATGCCCTGACAGAGAACACTGTGGACCTTCTTGCCACAGGGCAGGATGTTAGTTTTCATATGCTCAAGAACAATTTTATACATTCATGGAAGAAAGATCCAGGAGAGACTGACTGAAATCCAAAAGCTGTATTCTGAGGTAGTCCCTGACCTACAAATTGCTGGAGCCCAGGAGAGGACTCTGTATGCTGCCCCTGTTCTTTATATTCCTCCTGAGGCTGCTGTCCCTGACAGGATGCTGAGATATAGGGGTCTTTGAGCATGTACGGCTGATTTTATGTTCTTGTTTGCAGATCCCAATAATACCTGCTGTTGCAAGCGTTGGATTTTCACTCTTCTTCATGCTCAAACATGTTCAGTCTCATTTTAGTAAAGGAATAAGAAACTGCTGCAAATGAAGAGTAAATTCTGAACGTGCATCTTGTTGACGTTGTCCTTTACAGAGCTGGAAACTTTGTCATACCACAGCAGTATTATGTAAGAGAATGGGGGTGCATAAATGTTGCTGCAAAGCATACAAATATTGTATCATTGTCCCTTAGGGCTGATCTTCTGAAAGACACAAACAGAAGATGACTGTGGAATAAGAATGTAACATACAGGAAAAGAAGCATATTAAAAAATTGGCACGGTTTGGTTATATGCAAGTGGTGGTATAGGTCTCTTCTTCTTTTTGCATGTTTTTTAAATTAAACTAGAGGTAAGGAATTTTTATAATGTTAATTTATACATTGCTATATTTGCAATTAAAACAGAGGGTGCGTGTCCATAACTGAGTAAGCCAGGAAGAAAGCGGAAGGGTGAAGGGGCCAGCACAAAAAGCCAGAGGAATCCTTTTTTTCCATCAAGAACAGAAGGGACATCCCATGGCTATCACCATCCACATGCTAGCTTTCTACATGATACCAATAATAGGGACATTAATTTTGACTTGTAATTGCAATCGATTATCAGTTTCACAATATTTTTGTATTTTATTTGACCATCAGTTGTGATTACAAGAAAGCTGAGAACCATGGCTAAACTTTGTTCTTTAAGTTGCATCATATATATGATGAAAACACTTCTTCATGCCTTACTAAGCATATTGTAACTCTAGTAATGATAGAAATGGTATTTGAGTTACATTTGTGGGCTTAAGTACTTTGGTTTATAGATTTAAATTGATCCTGGCAGCTTCTTACCTTTCTGTTACTGAAGTTTTATGAATATGTTATTGGTTTTCTGCTTAAATGATTTTCTGCTTAAAAGTCAGAGGCTTGCTGGTATACCACGTTATGCTTTAGTAATACTATGGTGATGTGGATTAGTGATTTTGTATTTTTGAACATGTTTGCTGAACACCTTTTCCAGTCCTTGTATAGTGGTTATTTGCCTCATGCACAATTGTTTTTGCAGTTGCTAAACTCATCCTTTCATAGTGCCTATTGATTTTGAAGTGATACTTCTGCTTTTTTTCCAGTTTTTGTGACCTGAATATATCTCTTGAGATTGCTGTGGTAATAACTTCTATTTTCTTTATCTGCTGTGTGTATTAATTTTAGTCTGTACTGATTTTAGCTATAACAGAAAGAACTAGAACAGAAGCACTGACCTATTTGTATTGTGTTAGATAATATACATCTTCAGTATAAAGTCAGGTGCATCTTCAAAATGGGTCGTGTCCTGAAATCCTGACTAAAGTTTATTTGAAGTTCAGCATATTTTTAAAAATGAGACATGAAAGCCTCACTAATGTGGTATAAAAGTGAGAAATTCACCTATAACTCCTTTGTCAGCTCACAAATTGCATAAAAATATTTTTAAAGTCATAACAGTTAATTGAGGGTCTGTTCTTCCTGATTTGTCCCTAAAACTTCTGCATTTCCAAGTCATTTTGCTAGCTGTTATTTAGTTGATAAGATATAAAAGCCAACTCCCAAATCTGTGCATATAGTAAACATCTCGGATTTTTATACAGTATTAGGTAATGTCCAATTACATAACGTGCAACTTTATATACGTAGCTTAAATGTGACTTTAAAATAAAATTCCATATAGTGTTTAATATTGATGGTGCTGTTCAAATGATTTCTCTGTAATTTTCCAGAAGTGTAGCTGATTTTGAACAAGAGTCGATACCTTTATAGATATAATTTTTTATTTTAAATGTACTAACTTTATTAAAGATGCTATATAAACAATATTAGTAGGGACAGTGTCCTGTCTGTCCTTTCAATATTCATTTATGTTTTATCTTTATTTATTATTAGATCCTGCATCTTTTGTCCTTCAAAATTTCTTCATGCAAAGTGCATTCCTGGGATTAATAACTGTAGAGCCTGGCCCCTAGGCGATAAGTCCTTAGACTCGCTTTGAAACCTAGAGGCAGCCACTTTCTTAAACTGTGGTGCTTGCGTTAAGAAGGGAAAGTAACTTTTGAGTTCTTCTGCTAAGCTGTTAACATTTTATAGCTGTGCAGGCATGTCATGAAAGAGCCATGTCACAGTTTGCTCTGGCTTCTTTTTATTCTTTAAGTTCCCAGTGGGAACTGTAAATCCAGCTTCAAATGTGTCATTGAGTTGGTTATAAAATCTAAATTTATCTTGTGTTCTTCACCTTTGCAATGAACACTGGAATACCTAAGTACTCTTATTAAGAAAGAGTCAGGTTTCCATTGCTCATTTATTCTAAGTCTTTGGAAAATATTAGATGCATTCAACTGTTCCTTCTGCAACTTTTAAAAAAGCTTTAAAATCTATTTTATTTTGTTTTTTTTTTAAATTGTATATCTTTTATATTATTATATATTTATATTATTATGTATTTTCTTCAATATAGATCTTTCTCTAATCACTAGTATCTGGAAACAGATTTGAAAGTTGGGAAGGCTAGATTTGAGAGGATCTGTTTGTGTAGTAAAGATCAGCTGCTTCTTTAGATGGCCTAATGTCTTAATGGCATATATATAAAGATACTTATGAGACCTTTTATTGCATGTTTGTGTTGTCTATTTTTAGCATCGTTTTTCAAACTTGTTGTTAGTTTCTGTAGAAATACAGTGCAACTCAACTAGAATTTATTTTCTGTCTTACATCATAAATTATGATTTGGTGCTTAAAAGATCTTGGTAAAAGCTCTTTCATTTATGTGCTGGATACTCTCCTTTAACGTGTGGTGTAGTTGAATTGCACATAATTAGTGTTTCAGAGTTGGTTGTAGTTTTTTTTGTTGTTTTAGGGGGAGTAAAATTACAAGTTTTAAATCTTATATAAGAATTTTCAAAATGATACTGTCAAAATAAGAAGCTGTGCCACTCTTGCAGTTTTCTTCCATCTTTGGTTCTCTTCAAGGGCTGGGGATGTGCCCAGAACAGCACATGAATTTTAGAAATGTGGTGTTAGTGCCAAGTGTGCCAAAGCAGATGCTCGTTTGTACAAGAACGAAGCAAGAAGGGCCCCAGTCTTGCATAACCTGATCCATGCAAAAGTTCCTATAAAATCAGCCTGCTTCAAGAGGGAGTCCTATGTGAAATCGGCGAAGGTCCTTGTGAGATAAGGAATGGGATCAGTCCATGGTGTGGAGCCTTAATTTGTTTGTATAGTGCTGCTTTGTATTGATAGAAAATGGATAAAAACCTGGGTACAGAATGCTGCAAAAATCTGTGTAAAAAGTAGGACAAAGTGCTTTTCAGCTTTGTGCAATTAGGATTGCTCTGTTGTGGTAGACTTTTAAAATACATTTATATTTAGAATATTTATTCTTACTGAAAATTAAAATCGAGTGATATGATTCACCTTTTTTTTGACAAACCACATAATTAGGGCTATTTCCCATATGCCAGAGTGTTTAGAGTAAGGTCAGTTTTCATTGTAATTAATTGTGTGTTCGATTACAGTTCACAACACTTGATAGTAGAAATTTTTCTGACAGTCTTGTTAGATAGGGAATATTCCTCTTGGAACATTACTTCAGAATTTGAACTTGGAACTTTTAAAGGTCTCCAGATCAAACAGGTTAATAGCTATATGAAGAGTGTGCAGAACTTGACAGAAACCTATTGGGCAACACAGAGATCAGTGATGGCACTTTGCATGAAGAAATGACCAAATCAATCAACTTATCCTGGGGACCCGTGGCTTTTGATGAAGCTGTCTTACAACTGTTTCTTCGACATGCTTCACACCAGTGAAGGACTTCGTGCTGCTTTTCCTTATCGGCTGTGATGTGGTTAAATTGTCTGCCCTGAATGAAAGCCTAATTTGCACATATTTTCGCTTGGGCAGTATTTCCCCTTTCTGTTCTGTGGATGGGCTCTTGGAAGCCATTTCCTCTGATAAGGCTTCTACCTCAATAACAGAAAAACCTACTAAGAAGAAAATTGATTGGCCTGGCCCTGATGCTTGCTTTGGCAGGTGTCAGTGAGAAGCTGCTGGATATGGAGAGGAGTAGAGGAAAGACAAGCTCTTATGAGAAATAAGATAATAAGGTAATATGAGAATAAGATAAATAGCTTATGAAAATAAGCTCGTAAAAATTTCAGAATGTCTTTGATAAGTAGTAATATAAAACTTTAGACATCTACACGTTGTGCTACATAGAAGTGTGCCAAAAGATACTGGATATTCTGTGTAACAGTCGTTACCTTCAGAATCCACTGCATGAAGATAACAGGCTGAGCGTGCAGCTTTGGATCTCCATGCATTGCTTTCAGTGATGTAAAAAAACCTGGAAATAATTGCAAATGAAATTTGCCATTCAAAGGCAGATCAATTGCATTCATTTTCTGTATGATACGAAAGGGTAGCAGTAGCAGTTGGCTGCTAATTATGAATACGACATAGCATTTTTTAACCTTGCAATCTTCAATTTTGAGTGCTTATTTCAGGCATTAAGCTGGAAAAGGTTTGGAAGCAAGCCAAGTGTCAGTGGTGTTACTGTTTTAGACTTTATCACAGCATCCAGTCCAAAGGAAGCATCTGAGTCTTCCTGCACTTCTAAAGCAAATCCAAGTGGTTTCTTAGGTTTTGCAACAACCTATTCCCTTGTTGTATTTTTTTTTTTTTTTTTTTAATTTATTATACAGCCATTTTTTGATGGAAAACTCCCCACCACCCTTTGACTGTACTAGCAGAAGGAAGAGATGTCAGAATCCTGTTAGCTTTAGTTTCAGGATTTATGTGATTTTTAACATTAGCAGCATATGGTTTACTTGTCTTGTAAATTGTATTTGTAAGAAGACATTATCCCCTGATCCTGCAAAGCTGAGAATAATGATCTGAAGTGTGAGGCCTGTGAAAGATACAATTCAATATGAAGAGTGAATAAAAATCTTATGATGCTTATAATGATATGTACTAATCCATAATATCTAGGTATTGTTGGAGAATAAAAATAAAGAAGGAAAGAGTAAAATTCAATAACCATGTTTTTAAATTCCGAGAAGTATTAATATTTTGAAATAGCAATATATATATGGGCGTTGGACTAGATGACCTTTAAATGTCCCTTCCAACCCAAACCATTCTATGATTCTATGATTAGTGTTTTAAATAATGCTCATTGAGTTTTGGCATTTTTTTAAAATACAATTTTTAATTAGCAGCTACACATGCCATTTGATACTGTAAAATTTGTCTCTTATTTCGGTACAGAGTAAGTAATTAATGATTCATCTGTTCTTATAGCTAGCCAATTTATATTTTATGTTGCCAGCTGGTTTATGATATGTCAAAGACACAGAGAAAGCTATCATGGGTGTACTACATTAAAAATACAGTCTTTATCTATTGGTACATAGATACAAACTAATCAGAAAGTGGAATTATGACCTTGCATTACTGAAGATATTATGAAAATTGCATGTTTTTAAAATTATGACAAACAGCATATAAGCAAGAAAAGACAAAAGCACTTAGTGGTTGCATTTCCACAAATGAGTGGAGCTTTCTGTAACTGGAAATGGAGCACTAAGTTACTTGCCAATGAGATTTTTACCAGCCCCCTTAACTGGATCGTCAATGTCATACGTTGGAGGTACTTATATTACTGGGTGTTCTCTTTAATTTTATCATTTTTACTGTGTCAGCTTTTATTATCATTAACAACTAGGCTCACAGACTCAATTGTGTCCCAGCAGGATTTCAGATTATTCCTCAAATTACAGCAATTTGTCATGATGTCAATGTTTTTTAACCTATAACCCTAGGTTACCTACAGAGTCTGCAGAGACCGGATTTCACATGCCACAGATTCAATTTATATTGTATGTAAACAATTACAGTGCTTCACAAACAAACAAAAGGCAGGCAAAGTCAAAACTAAGGGTCAAAGTCTAGCTTGTCATGAATCCATTCTAATTGGATTTTTTTTTTTTTCCCCCAAACGGGATATAGGCAATGCAATAGTATCGGCTCTTCACCATAAAATGAAGGAGGAGTGACTTTTGTTAATGGCAGAAACTCTACCGTTGGTGGCAGCAACAGAATTTAGAAGAATCACTGTTACGACTAGTATTTCTCATGATACGTGACTTTAAAAGTTTTCAAGACTTTTAATGGTATTATAAGAGAGAAACAAGCAAAATGGTCTTGAAGCTGAAAGAATGTTCAAGTTCAGGGACACCCAAAGCTGGGGAAGAGAATGGAGGAGAGCAACTGTTCATCCTCTGGTAGCTTGTGTGACATCCCTAGATGTCTTCAATGCTGGGGATGGGGGTAGGTGGTCTGAAAGCCCTGAATTGGCCTTGCCATCTATGACGGCCAGAGCTGTCTTACAGGACACAACTGTGCTCACGCTTACCCGCACAAACAAGCTGTAGGACAACTCAGCTGCAGAGTGGAGGTTGGTACAAATTTACTGTCTTGATAGATTGTGTGTGGTGTTGAAGTGACTGAGGGGGAATCTGATTGCTAACGGTAATGTAGAATTGCATTTCTTTTTTTGTCTTTTTATTCCTTTGTTACTATTTCAAATACTGCAACCATATGTTTACCTGCTCTTTTATTCTTGAACTTTGCCTGTAACAAGCTATTCTTACAGAATCACAGAATGGTTGAGGTTGGAAGGGACCTCTGGAGGTCATCTGGTCACCCCTACTCAAGCAGGGTTACCTAGTGCTCGTTACCTGGGACCACGTCCAGATGGTTTTTTAATATCTCCAAGGACAGAGACTCTACAACCTCCCTGGGCAACCTGTGCCAGTGCTCGGTCACTCTCACAGTAAAAAAGTATTTCCTGATGTTCAGAGGGAACCTCCTGTGTTCCAGTTTGTGCCCATTGCCCCTGGTCCTGTCACTGGGTACCATGGAAAAGAGCCTGGCTCCATCCTCTTTGCACCCTCCCTTCAGGTATTTATATACGTTGATAAGATCCCCCTGAGCCTTCTCTTCTCAAGGCTGAACAGTCCCAGCTTTCTCAGCCTTTCCTCATAGGAGAGATGTTCCAGTCCATCGTTCCCGTTCCATTTTCATGGCCTTTCGTTGGACTCTCTCCAGTCTGTCCGTGTCTCTTGTACTGGGGAGCCCAGAACTGGACTCCAGCGTGGCCTCACCAGTGCTGAGTAGAGGGGAAGGATCACCTCCCTCCACCTGCTGGCAATGCTTTGTCTAATGCAGCCCAGGATACCAGTAACCTTCTTTGCGGGAAGGGCCCATTGCTGGCTCATGTTCAACCTGGTGTCCACCAGGACCCCCAGGTCCTTTCCTGCCAAGCTGCTTTTCAGCTGGGTAGCCCCCAGCATATATTAGGGCCTGGGGCTGTTCCTCCCCAGGTGCAGGACTTTGCACTTCCCCTTGTAGAACTTAATGATCTTAGAGTTATTGGGCAAACTCCAGCTATTCCAGAGACAAATTGGGAGCTTTCCAGATCACCCTCTTTAATTTGGCAGAAACCCAGTTTTTGTTAGAGCTGGGTCATATACCCTCCCCCACCACTGCAAAGTGCTGGCTTTGGGGACTGGTGGTGTGGAAATGTAAGACAAATTTCTAAGAGTAGAAGGAATCGCAGATCATCCCATATCTTGAAAATATCAAGTTTTCCCAGGTGTGCTCTCCATTGTGTTTCAAGGACAAACACTGCTTCTCAAAACTTTTTTCCTGTTGGGTGTTACATAGTCTTTCCTTCATTTGATTTTCATTACAAGTGAATGACATCATTGTTTCATGAGTTCACATTGTGGTATTTGAATGATGTCATCATAAGGTCTTAATGACCTCATGGATTTACAGTAATTCAAGCAGTAGCAATTACTGGTATGGTCAGATCTCAAAAATAAGACTGTCAAATGTAAATATGAAATCTTAATGAGGTATCCATAAAATGTAAGGTATGGTGTATATACTCGTTCTGATTGCATTGTTTCTGACAATTGGCTAGAAGTCTGGCAGTGCTGTTAAATAACACTATTGAAGTTTTTCCTAGCTTCAAATAACAAATTTTCCATTGCCACATTGCTTCTACAGTCCTATGTTGGTATTGTTTCTTTTTGATATATCTACAACAGTGATAACGCAGTTATTTCCAAGGGCTGGGGTGATTTTGCCTCTTGAAGCAGCTGCATTGCTCCCAAACTGTGTTTTCTGGTTGTATGTGATTCCTCATTCCTGGTGATGGAAGCTGTGAATGGGCTTATCCACAGTTTTGTTTGCCAGCAGCAGGTATGGGGCTCTTCGCTGGCTTCTTCCTCATTCTGATTACTGTCACCTCAAAGGTGGAAGGATTGATATTCAGTGGCCATCTTATATGAATTTCCATGCTCTCTGAAGCACCATTAACATTTTTACCCCCATTAAACATGTCTTTCCATTTGATTCTGGATGATTATTTCCATTTTGGAAAATTTGCATGTGGCAAAATACAGAAATCCAACATTACTACTTGTGTGCTTCAGTCTGAAAACTGATCTGCATTTCAGCAAAATGCTGAATTTCAGAATGGTGAAATGCAAATTTTTTTTTTCTCAGAATACAGAATCATTGTAGTGAACATTGTTTCATGCAAAGACGCTATTCCTGGAAAAAAAAATTGGTAGTCTTTCAGAAGTTTGAGATTTAGGAGACCTGGCTATAGGAAATCACTTGCAGTAAAGTGAAATCTTAGTAAATCCTTGTTACGGTGAGTGCCCTGTCGTCAAGGGTTATGCTGCCAAAGTGAGGGTGCAGGAGTCGAGCTCAGCAGACACCCAGTAAATAAAAATGATAGATTTAGGATTCTTGGAGCGTTAGACCTTTTATCAAATTATCTTGGTGTAGTATTGCAAGAAGAAGAAAATAGCTTTCTGGGGAAGCCTTCACTAGAACAGAATAAACTGAAAACAGTTTTATTATCAAAAATATCTACAGTTAAAAATAGTTGTTTTAGTGAAATACAGAGGCTGAACATGGATGCTGTGCAAAATGGGGGGATAGATTGGCAAAAATCTGGTGCATCAGCTTCCGGACCCCCAGTTCTGGGGGCTGTAGCTGTTGCTAAGAAATGAGAGGCTCTGCCTCCTTGGGATTGCAAGAACCCTTCTCCCCGCAGCCTTCAAGCTCAAACCCCACTTCAGTCTAGCTTAAAAGAAACCAATGAGACTGCAGTTCTTAAGTGTTATTTTGTAAATATGAAGCAGAGATCAAACCTCTGTGTTCTCAGCCTCTCCATCACTGTAAGCAAAGTAGCTAGTGAATGGCATGCCTTTAGAAAGGGATTTGGTTAGCCACAGTGTTATTGAAGAACTTCAATTAAGCTTTCAGGTTAAATGGCTTTTGTGTTTTCTATTTTACTTACCAATACATATAGATAGATAGATAGATAGATAGATAGTTTACTGTGCTTTCTCTGAAATGATACTGTATTAAATTACTGGTTTATACATGTGTTTTCTGGTGAACTTGAAATGCTCACGTCTGTTGGTTACATTGGTGCAAATGAAAGATAAATCTTCCCGGTTTGTTATAGATAAATTGAATAATTAAGGAGCCGCTCTTAATTACTGTCCAAGGAGTCATAGAAGTTACAATTCTAAGTGTGTTACCAAGTAAGTCTTCAGATTAAATTTCTTTAAATAGAACTATGCAAAGTGCACACCGCCAGAAGTTTCTGCCACATCTTATTTGAAGGAATCATTTACAATCTAATTGCATCTGGTTAAAATTTTTAAAAGTGCTTAGCAGATGTGAGGATGAGATTTATGGTTAGATCCTAAACAGAGCTTAGGTGTATGCTTAAATACAAATGTGATAAACACAATTATATGTAATCAAGCTCATCGTCTGCCTATTTGTGGGAATGGCTAAACTTACTAGGTTGTTCCCATTGCTCCACTGCTTCCGTTCCAGTCCTCAGATCACTTGGTCACTGTGCCCTTAGGCATGGTATCTCATAGATGGTCTTCCTCGCCCCTCCCTGGGGAGTTGTTCCTTGAAGCTTAGAGATACCATTCTCTTTTCTTTGATTTATAATTGTCTTAAGCATACCATTATTGCATTACTTTTCCCATGCTCTGGTCTCTTCATTGCGCTGGCTCAGCACTTCATTAGTTGAAATTAGTTCTTTCTGTTACAGATTATAGATATTTTAAGGCCTAGCATTTATGCTTGCTCAGCAACTGCGGTAGTCCCTGTCTAGCTCTAATTAAGGTGAAATATAGTTTTGCAGAGTTTAGCAAAAATTGTACCATTAAGTAGCCACCCCCCCGCCCCTTTTTTTTTTTTTTTTTTTTCAAGTGGTTAGTGACATGCTAGGGCTTGGTTTTGCTTAGCAGACCTTTATTTTCCAACAGCAAGTTATGCTGAAGCCTTTTGGCCTGTGTTGGGTGAGGGCTCCTGTTCCTTCCTTTGCCAAGTTGAATTTCCTCTTACACACAGTTGCATGTAGCTGTGGTTCCAGATCCTATTTGGATGAATGTTTCTCTTATGTGCATAAAGTAACTGCAAGTGCAAAAACTTGAACTGACCTCAAGTTGGGCTCAGAAAGCCCAAAATTTCCTTGCTATGGTGAGCGTCTCAATCACTAAGACACAGATTTGTGTTCTTTTTAGTTGGGATCATTTCTGGTTCCACAAATACTGCATTTTTTGTTGACACTTG
>NW_008825167.1:10356972-10357636 GCF_000699105.1 Pygoscelis adeliae
CCAGAATTTTTTTCTCTTGAACTAAAATGGAATTAAATTGGATTTCCCATACGAGTTATGAGCATGCTATTATATAATAAGGTAAGACTGTCTCCCAGTTTTTTCGGGGAATATTTAGTGGCACCAACTATTAGGACTGTATTCATATTCAGGCTCTAGATCTTACATCAGCAAGCATGTCTCCTTTGTGATCTTATTTGAGACCTCTAAACTCCAGAAAGGAATGTATGTGCCTTTGTGTTTAGTGTTTCAGGGTGCTGATTCTAGGGAGCTCCCCCCTGAGTTGGCATTTGCGCACTGGATAGGCTGAGCACTTCACCCCGTGTTTCCAGATTCTCCTTGGGGCCAGGTGCCTCTGCTGTTTTCATTGCAACACTTCATTTGTAGGTACTTAGTCCTTTATTAGGTTGCAAAATCAATTAATAACTTTCCACTTATACTCTCCCTTGTAAGTATAGTTCAAAATAAGCAACGTGTTTTCCTTTATTTAATTTGCACTTACTATGTCTTGAGCCACAATAAAAATTATTCCTTTCGATGTCTGTGCTTCCATTCCTTTCAATTTATTCCTATAAGGAGTCTTCTCAATCATTGTTTACCTTGTAATTCTCTGTTTCCAGTGCCAAATCACCTCTCTGTTTTCTTCTTTTTTCTGAATTTTGAT
>NW_008825167.1:10357660-10372453 GCF_000699105.1 Pygoscelis adeliae
GAGGGTGGCCAGAAGTGGAACACAACATTTAGGTGCATTTGCTGTTTACTGCAGTGTAGTATGGGGTTTCATACTCCTCAAAATTTGGGTTTTAGCATGTCTTGCTAGCACTGAATGAAAATAAAAGTTTGTTTGCTTTCTACATTTCTGCTTACAAATTACTTTTTTTCTCACACCATTGAATGCTTATGTGTTTGTTTTGTTAGGTGTTTTTTTTCTTTTTCTCTTTTAATAGCTTGAATTTGTTTTTAGCTTTTGTTTTACCAAGTGAGTATTATTTCAGAGATTGCAGCTCTTACTGCAGCAGGTGCAGCATTTTTTACTGTACTTCAGATGCTACAGTAATTTAAATATTTGGATGATCTGGAGGAAAGGCTAACAGCAAAACCATTGTTTATATTGGCGCAATTTGTTTTTGAGAGATTTCCTCTCCTGAGGCTGTACCAACAATATTGCGGTAAATTTTACGTACAAGAAAAAATTTAGCACTGTATCATTTTCTAGAACAGTTTTTTTTGTTCTGCAGCAGTTCCTTCTCACTGGCCCAGAATGGCTGGGGTCTGCAGGCGTTCCCGAATAGCTGGATTTGCATGTCTCCTCAGTTATTATAGAACGGAGAAATATGTAACTATTCTTTGTGGTGTAAGGTAATGCTGGAGAAGAAAAAGCTGTTTGCGCTGTGCCTATCTGAATTAATTAAACACATTGGTGGAAGGAAGGAGTCAGGATGAATGTCCTGTCATATGTCATGTCATTTCTCTGCAGTCTTGTGAAAAGCATAGTCTTTTGGGCTAAGTTCCCTTCAAAGCTGTCATCTTTGTATGAATGTGTGTAGAATGCAAAGACAGTAATAAATGATCCTGTATGTTGATTTTGTTTAATAGACTTGCCATGTGCAGGAAGTGTTCTTGAATTATTATTTCCGGAAATATTTCCGAGTTCTGAATTAGCAAAATGTTAGGAAGAGTGGCTGTGGTTTGCTTTTTAATGTGAAAGCAAATACAATCTGCTAATTTGATTGGATTTTTAATTATTTGCTTAAGTCTCAAAAATGTTTTAGAGGTGTTACAAATTCTCAGGCAGCTTCTGATATTTTATGACAGGTCATAGTATTTAAAAGAATTTCCTCTGTTTCCTCTCTTGATCTTGTGCAGAAAGTTTGTCTCTTTGCACCTGTTTTGATGTCTTTTCTCTTGGTTTGTTTTTTTTTTTTTCTGTTGGAATTGTTCAAGCTCCATCTCTCCAGGATTTCTATATCTTATCATCTTAATCCTCTCAGAATGCTGATTTTTGGAAGCTGTTTTAGAAACTGCTTTCCTTTTGCAGTGTTTTGACTCAGTAGCCTCACCACACAGGTGCCACATCAGGATACTGCTTAAATGTGTGTTTCAGTCCATTGGTATTCAGGAAGGATGTATGTGACCCTTAGCATGGGTTTGAATACTGTTCTCACTTGATTTTCTCCCTCTCTTCCCAATTTCTTTCTTGCACAAATATGCACACAAGCCTGTTCTTGCACAAATAACTGCACACTCTAGGGGCAAGTTTTTCATTTGGCAAATTTCAAAATACCGTAAAAGATTCCAACAGGATCTAGATTTATCTAGAGGGATGGAAAGCAAGGTTGCAAAGTGATAGGGGAAGGAAAAGCAAAAAGAACAGGCAAAATGCCGAAAGGAGAAGCTGGAAGTTTTCCCAGAACACTTGCAAATAATAAACACACTTGCACAAATATGCACACAAGTACTGTTCTCACTTGATTCTCTCCGTCTCTTCCCAATTTCTTTCTTGCACAAATATGCACACAAGCCTGTCTTCAAAGTCTAAGGGAGTTCTGTCAGTGCTTGTATCCCCGCTCTAAATTCCTTTTTCAGGCCACTTTCTGATCTATGTTTTATAGCATCATTTCTTTGGATTGTCCAGTACCTCTAAGTGACAATTTTGTACTCATTTCACACCATGTGCATATTCGTAGGTTCTCTGTTAGTCTCTTTTCAGACTTTCCTGTCTCAGCTAGCTTCACGCCCCACTCCAGAGCCTGACATCTACAAAGTTATTTGGGATGTAGGTTGTCTGGTCTTAGGGTATGAAGTTAGTTTTGTAATTGCTGCCTCGCCTGGCTATGGAGTGATCGGTCTTGTCTGGAAACTATTTCTGACAGTGTGCTGGGTGAAGTGCTGGGGTGGCAGCACGCAGTTCAGCTCCTGAGGCTCTGCTGTTGTGACAGCACCCATCAGCAACCTCTAGTGCTGCGTGCTCTGGTGCCTGTGATCCGTTCATCACGAACAGCCACTGAAACATCTTCACTTCATGATTTCCAGCCCTTTCCAGCAGGATTTTAGCTATCCTTCTTAGGACCTACTGCTGCTTTGCAGGTTCATAATTTTTCAGTAGCATGGATAGATTTCCCGCTTTTTGTGTGCGTAAAAGGACATAATAACGATGTTACTTTGAAAAAACTGCATGCATCACGATTTTATAGGCTTGCACACAGAGGCAGATATTTCAAAAGTTTTTCTTCCTAGCACAACAGTAGAACATGGTAGTGAGTTGCTGATGTTGCAGGGTAATTCAGAGAGAGGATGCTATCACAGGTATCACTTTAGAGAGAAAGTGTCCCATGCACACCAGGCAATGCTAACAAGGTATGTGCTGCCTCATACAGTAGGTATGAGGCAGCATGCAAGTGATGCTATAAGTATTTAAGTTAATTAACATCTGTCTAAAGTACTTATAAAACTAACCTAAATTTGCAAAATTAATAGTATGTTTTATCTAGCATGTAATGCAGTGACACCAACCCCAACATATTATTTCTCGTTTGGAATATATATGTATATATATTTATATTTTTATTTCAATTTGAGAAACTGTTGGGAGCAGAGTAACCTTTGTTGTAAGTAAAGGATTAGCTGGAAGCATTTGTTTCAACAGTTGTCCCCAACCCTGCCTTCTTCCTCAGGCTCCAGTTCTGTTTGTCCATCCGTGTGCCTGGCTTGCTTGGCAGTGACAGGCCCTGTCAGTGATAGATTTTCTATTTGGGACTCATCTCGAACCCTTCTTCCAGGTGGCTGTAGTTTCTACATCATCTTTTTCTGTGATGCTGTTTGCTGTGGAGTAAATAGTCTGCCTCGTGTTTTAGAGGACATGGAAGCTTGTTTTAGGAACAGATGAGCTTTATTAGCTTGGGAACAGTGTCTCATAAGTATCAGCGTTGTTCAGGGGTCCTGCATCAGTCTCCATTTGATGACTGTAGTGGGGAAGATAGTATTTATGCCCAAGTAATTTTTGGTTTAAATAGGCAAGACAGTGGAAGAGTGAGAAAGAAGCACAAGGAAGGAAAATGCCTCACTGCTTAAGACAGGCTTGTGTGCATATTTGTGCAAGAAAGAAATTGGGAAGAGACGGAGAGAATCAAGTGAGAACAGTACTTGTGTGCATATTTGTGCAAGTGTGTTTATTATTTGCAAGTGTTCTGGGAAAACTTCCAGCTTCTCCTTTCGGCATTTTGCCTGTTCTTTTTGCTTTTCCTTCCCCTATCACTTTGCAACCTTGCTTTCCATCCCTCTAGATAAATCTAGATCCTGTTGGAATCTTTTACGGTATTTTGAAATTTGCCAAATGAAAACTTGCCCCTGGAGTGTGCAGAACTCACTCTGTTCATGTTGATTAGAATTTCTTCACGCTCTTGTTAACTGGTTCCTTGCACTCATTAGCTGATAGATTGCAGGATTTAGTTTAGATGTGACTTTAAACCACTAAAGGCCAAGGCAAAGATGCAGTCGCTGTCTCTGATACAGTGTTTCAGCGCTGTCCACGGTTGTGAGCTCATGGGGTTTGGGCCCTTCCACACTTTTCCCTGTTGCCAGATGCTTCCACAACTTCTGCCTGGTAGCTCCGGCTCTTTGGCTGCAGGCTTGCTCTGACCAGACTCAAGCCAGTAGACAGGAAACTGTTTATCTTTCCAATTTCCTCCTTTCTCCGAGGGGAACGCCTGAAAGCAGTGCCCAGCGTAGGGTTGCCAGACTGCGGATTAACATGCCGTTATGGAGCTAGGAGAGGGCCGTGGCGTATGCAGCTGCTGTGGTAGGATGGGGAGAGCTACTGCTTCCCAGCCGAAATGATACAGTGGCCCTAGAGAGGAGCTTAGATCACAGGGGGCACCCTGGGGGCACAGGGATGTCATAGCTCAGGACATCTGTTCTGCCTCAGGAGGACTTCTTGCAGGAACCATTATGTCCAGATATCCTGCCTGCGTTCTCTCAGTTGTGGAGAAGATCATTAAATTAGGCCCAGAGCTCTCAATAGTGGTTAGCTCCACCACTATCACCAGCATGCCACAAAATGAAGAGCAAAACTCCTGGTTCCTGTGTGAAAAACTATGAGCATGGTGTGGATTCAGTTCACCCCATGCTCTGGCTTTCTGCAAACCTTAAAGTGGCACTGACTCTGCTAGGGATCCTTATGCAATGTTCACAGGAACAGATAAGGTGAAAGATGTTGAAGGAAGTTGGCTTCTGTAATTTAAATTACTTGATGATAATTTTTAATTGCTTGCTTTCTAAAATTGCCAGGTGCTGGGAGGCATTAGTTTTATTCTGTGTCTAGAGTATGTAAGTTAAAAATAAATTATTTCTTCTGGGGAGATGTTATTTTTAGGTTTAACACAGCAAAAGGTAATGTGTTGAAGAAACTTCCCCTTTTTATCTTTGAAAATAGAATATTTTCCAATCGTGATAGCAGCCATTAGATTTTTCAGAATTGTTGGGCTACATCATAATTTTTAATATTAAATATTCAATTTAATATACAATGACTGAAGGGTGTGTATTGAAATATAAATTAAATGCTGTAAAAGTAAAGATTCTAAACAATTACTGTTGAGGTGTTAGAATAAGACAAAATTATTTACTTTTTACTTGAGCTATGATTGATATAATTTTTCTTTCATTACTTTTTATGTTAACTTTTGGCATATCTGTTTTTGTTTAGCTGTCAAAGAATCAAAAATGGAATTGCACAGTAGTGCTGTGTATTATGTTATGTTTGGCTATTAGACAAATGTAAGGGGGACTATTCAGAAATGAATGGGAATACAGGATTTTGTTTTTAAGGCAGACTCTTATCAGAGTCATTTATGATACACTCATTACTATCACAAAGCTATTAGATTAATTCCTTTGCCAGTAGGGCTCGTGTAATGAGATGTACTTGAATGTCTTCAAAATGAGCAATGGTGGAAAGATGTTTGTACCACTGCTACTTTAATCACATGTGGGGTAACTTCCCTCCAAGGCGTACAGCTCATGCTGAGGTCTATGCCATCAGGGCTGGACTGTTTCTGAGATCTAATTTGTTTAAAGTTGGCTTGGGTATTTTTGCTGCAATTTGCGATGTAGATCTAGCCTCAAATATAGGGGAGGGTATGATCCAGACTGAATGCTCATTCTGGATAGAAGTACTAAGAGAGGACTCGATAGCAGAGAGAAACACTATTTTAAAGTTAGCATTCTTAAATAGAAGTAAAACTACTCAAACCTGAGGGAGTGGATTTGCTCTCTTACCCCTGGCTCAGAGCTCCGAGTCCCTTCTCTGTCATGCTGAGTAGGGTTGGAGGAAGACTAGGGGAGTAGCTTTTTATGACATTATAATTCCTTGTTGCTTCATCCTTTTAGATGAAAGGCAGCCAATGAGCTCCAGTATTCCTGAACAGGAGTATGACTGTACTATATAATCTTATTTTCCTGGACATTATGAATAAATAAATAAACAGCAAAGCTAATTTGCTGATAGCCTAACTGGAGAAATCAGTAGCTAAGCTTTTTACATCTCTGTAGATAAACTAGATATGCATAAAGGGAGAGAGCATCTGGCTCATAAATATTCTTCTTTGGTGAGCAAATTCAATTGCAATGAAATATAACTGTAAAGGGTTAGCTAAATATTTTGTTGTATTTTTCTGTAGCTGACTAATTGTATGTGTTATCTTATTCCATTTGAAGATGAGAAGAGAGGTCCTCCCTGTTTCACACAGTTTGCAGATGTTAGGATACAGTTAGAAGCAAATTCTGTCAAAGCACTAAAAAACCTCCAATGACTACACAAACATTAAATTAATATTTTAAGACAGACTGGTTTTGGTACAACCTGTGTAACTTCTAAGGATTTTTAACATCACAGTGCTTTAAATATTTTGTTCTTCAAAAATAATTAATTCAAAGTTCTGTGCCAATTCAAAATTCAGTTCCATTTCATTTAAAGCCATTGTGTTTTACTAAATGAAGTACAGAATAATCTGTATATGAAAAGTGTTGTTAGACAAAGAAAATATTTAAGTATTCAACCACTATTTCTTTAAATTGCAGTTCAAGCTTAATTGTTCTAATTCAGACTGAGTGATGAATTTGAGAGTGGTAAAATGGAGACTTGGAGTACCTCACGATGCTCTATTTCAGATATTGAGAGTTTAAATTATTAAAGGCTGTGCTCTGATGTAAGTGTCTAACAAAACTAAATAGAAGCTCTTTGTGAGAATGTGTTTGAGAAGAACAAAAACGTTCTGCAGGAGCAAAACAGGGTGGCCATGCGTTCAACAGGTGTTTATAAGTAGGATCACGCAGGAACCCCCAGGCCTTCTAACACCTAATTCCTCGCTCTCTCATGCTGCGGGGCTTCCTGATGGAAATGCAATGAGCAAACATGATCAACAGTCATTTAGTCAGAGATTTGTTGTCATCTTCTTCAATTCCTTACCACTGTTAGGCTACACTGCTACCAAATCTTACATTCTCAATCCCATTTGTATCTTCGCTAGTTTTGATTCCTTCCTCAGGGTACTGCCTGCCGCCTCCTTCAATTTCTGGCTCCTTCCTTTTTTCTTTCTCTGCCTTCCCCTTTCTCCAGTCCTTCTCCCCAAAACTCTGACAAAGTGAAATACAGGTTTCTTCCTCTCCTCAAATTATTTTCTCTCCCTATCTTATCAGGTTTTTCTGCTCCTGGCACAGATCCAGTTTTTGTTTGCTGTGCTCCTTGTAACTGTTCTATTTTCTTACTGACACCCACAGTCTGTATTGGCATCTGTGTCATGCCTGCCCTTGTCTTTTACTTTCCCCCTTACCTTGCACTCTCCAGTGACACTTTCACTGAACAACTTACTCCGTAGAATGCATCTTAATACGCTTAGCCTCTTCCATCTTTGGGGAGGAGAAAAAAAAAGAAAAAGCTCTTGACCTGCTAGGCAGTCTTCCTCCTTTTACCTCTAAGCTCACTCTAGTCTTGTTATGCTGTTATTTTTCAACCTCTTGAATCCAGTTTTTGTTTATTGCTGCTCTCCACAAAGTCTCTAATGACCTTCTTTTGAAGAAAGCTCAAAACCAGGACTTCATCCTCATTACTGACTCACTGTTTACTTAAATGTCTCTGCTGATCTGTACGTAGCTCTTCCATTTTATAGTTCGCTTGTAAATTCTTTAGGGTAGGGCACTCTTTTTTTTCTGTATTTGTACATTATTCAGCTCAATTAGTGGGTTGTTTTATGAGTAGGACTGTGAACTACCATGAAAGTACAAATAACTAATATGTTTTTGATCAAAGGTTCCTTTCCCCCCACCCTCTCCCTGGGTATTTGACCAGATCAAATTATGTAGGTTATCAGTGGGATTGATAATAAGTAGCATTTTAAAATGCTACAGCTCCTTGTCCGCAAATGTTATCTCACAAATTTGCATTGCGCTACACATTTAGACTAGAATTTTGCTAATCTTTCTCATGTGAACTGACCTACTTAAGTCAGTGGACTACTAATATTTGCCACACAGTAAGGATTTGGCTCATAATCTTGGGGAAGGCATTTGCATGCACACAGGGAATATTGTCTAGTGTTTTTGTTAAAGGCTTCCTCCTCATTCCATTCCTCCTAATGAGGTTTTTTTAACTTTAAAGTGGGAAGAACAAGGTAAGCATGATCTGACCCGGATGTGATGCCTAAGGAAGTTGTCTATGAAGCTCTCTAATTCAAATGGCGAGAGGAGAAAATTATCTCTGTATGGGAGTTATTATTTGACTTCACAAAAATAAGTCCATTTGGCTCCTAGAAAAAATGAAAACACTCTTTAACTGTTTAAATTACACCTAACCAAATAAGGGAAGGAGGCACAAAGTGATAAACCGTAGAAATCATAAACTTTCAACTGATTGAGGACAAATAAAGGGCAATGATTGCTGTGCTTATGTGGAAAGGCAGGAACGTTCTCTCAGTCACTGTAGAAATTGCAGACACCCTGGTCACAGAAATTTAGAGGTATTTACAAAGAAAAAGATTTGCAGTCTTTTCACAGACTGTCAGTGTGGCTTTTTTGAGATTTTACACATCATTCACATAATTTGTTACCTATTTATTTCAATAATAAATTTTCTATATAATTCTTTTTCTTGGAAAGGAGAGAACACATGTTAATTTTCAATATGTTTGTAGATATAAATTATTCCTTTACATTTCTACTCAAGTGTGTTGCTTGATTTTTGGGACCAAATGCCCTGCAAGGTGACATTTCTTCCAGTTTCAGCAGTCATCATAGCAATGGAAGGAAGCTGCTCAGTGTTACCTCCACAGAGGAATCCACACTTTCTAATGCTGCGTGTCAAACTTGGGTGCCTGACTGAGAAACTTAAGCATCCAATGTACAAAATGGAGAAGGAGAGGTTTCTGATTCAGATGCTCTTAATTGCTCTCCAAAAGCTACACTGAGTATATAGGGAGCTTAGGTTCCTAACAGAAGCATCTAGGTTGTTTTTCTAAGACCAGACAGTTTGACTATCTCCTGCACAGACGCTGAAGGAAAGTGCCTTCTTGACCCAGATTGGTCTAACCGTGGCGTTAAATAGTTGAGTGTAAACTTGCTGTTTGTTGTACTCTTTGGCACTGACTCCAGTAGAGCTGGGATTTCATGTGCAGTGTGTATTGCTCACAGACTCTTTTGTCTTTGGAAGAACAAGTCCAAGATGATAAAATAATGTGGCAGGGAAGGGCAAAATAAACCAGTTCCATCACATAGATTAGGGTCACTTTATACAAAATAAATATCAGTATTTGCAAGGCCTCCTTCCTCATTTCAATCAAATCTAGGTATATTTTCTCATTCATTATATTTACAGGTTCTCAGTTACTTTCTGAACTGTAGCTAGTATTGTCATCAAGTATTTACTTGCTTCCAGTAAACAGGTAGAAAATTCAGAATAATAGAATTCACTGTTGTCACCCAAAGCTGCTGGCAGGACTGGATCCTGGTTTTGGGATACCACTTTGTACCTAACGCTTCAGCTATGTACCAGGCCATGCATATCCATAGGGGAAAACATTGCCGATCGTGAGGCAGCAGGTCCTGGTTTGTTTGGTGTTGCTGCTGGCATGGTTACCCTCTAAACTGAGAAAGGGAATTGGTTTTTCAAGGCACAGCCTTGAAAAGTTGATGGTACCAGTGTGTAAGCAGACAGGATATCCTGAAGTTGAAAGGATTTGGTACATGAACAAGCATGGGCAAAGGCAGCAAATGACTGAAGAGGGTAGGGCTGGCACTGGAGAGCTGCCGGTACCACCACAATATTGACTGATGCTCTCAATGCAGAAATAACATTTCTAGTATTGTCACCTACAAAATCTGCATATAGATAAAATGTGTTCTATACAGGTGCAAGTATTGAATAACTTCTCTTACTTTTCACCTTCTCAAATGTGAAGACTTTATAATATTTACTTGTCAGGTTGAAGATGGTTCTGTTTTGTTTTGCTTCATCAATGAGAAAGGGAAGAAGGTCTTTCCATTGCTATTCTTCTTTCTCTCCCAACCTTCATCCTGAAATTCGATGTTTATCCCTGGGCAGGTTTTTACACAGTTCTCTACTTTTTCCAAAGTCACATGCCCATTTTATAGTAATAGCAGGGTACTTGAATTTCTCTTCAAGAACCATATGTCCTAGCTTCATTAAAAAGAAACAAAAACAAAACAAAAAAACCTGTGCGAGATTCGTGCAGGTTTACACAAAATGCTGCAGTATTGCTGTCAACTGAGTTGTGTTTTTTGTGTTCACTTCCAGAGCCTCAACCACA
Source organism: Pygoscelis adeliae (assembly GCF_000699105.1). NCBI lineage: Eukaryota > Metazoa > Chordata > Aves > Sphenisciformes > Spheniscidae > Pygoscelis > Pygoscelis adeliae. The sequence goes on from NW_008825167.1 coordinate 10,367,766, forward strand.
GGACCATCCTTCTGTCCTCTGAATTGGTTTTGTGATTGCATACTCCCTTTTCATGCTGTAGTGGTGGCTTTGGTACACAGCCATTTCTTTCCTATTCAAATTTCTAAACTTCAGTGGTGCTTATACCTTTTCAGAATACGTGCCTCCTGCAGCAAACAGTTCATGGTTTCATGAACAGATACTGAAAGTTTAAGGAAACTGCTTGTCTGTTCAGTTGAAAGAATTTTGCTGTAATGTAAGCCATTAAACACTCGAACTAAAGAACAAGCTTTATTTTATAATCCAAGTGAGTAATTTTCCTCTTCTACTTGTTTTCCTATTTCTGAGTGTACAGATTTCAGCATTACTTTTTCAAGGTGATGGGATAATGCAGTGAATGAAAGTAGCAGGTCTAAGAAAACGTCATGACCTGCAAACATTCCCTTTGTCCAGCCTTCCTTTCCTGTACAGGGAAGCCACAGAGATTGTTTTCTGGCCCTCATTTTTTTCATACTTTGTAATTTGTCTTTTATCTACAAAACGGGCAAAAAATAAAAGATAAATAACAATTATTTTATCGTACTTCTGCTAAATGGTTGCCTTGCCTCTAACGATTCCGTTTGCATAGGCAGGTATTTGGCTACTTCAGTAATATTTATACAGGCTGACATTGAACGACTGTTGCTTTTGCTGCATATGACAGTATCGACTAGCACAAAATTGTGGTCGCATGTTAGTGTGCAGTATGTGTCAATGCAAACCCATTTAAGCAGCTTCAAGTTTTTTCTCCCACATCCCCTCCCTTAATTTCTTCATTGCCCATCTTACCAGCAGAAGAGCTAAAATAATTACCTGCAGTCTCATTTTTCACTTTACTACATGCAGATCTTGTGCGGTTGGGCAGCGAGCGGCTGACTGGGAGGGGCCTGCTCTGATGCAGCACAGGCATATGACAGCAGTAGCAGCAACAGCAATCAGAGCCCTTCTCCAGGCGGGTTTTGCTGCAGTACGCTGATTGCCACTTTACAGCATCCAGCAAGATCCCCAGCAGCAGGCACTTGGAGGAGACTCTGCGTGGGCACTTGTTTAAGGAGTACCTGACTAAACAATTGGGTTATTCTTTAACTGTGGGAGAAGTGCCTGTATTCCCTTCACGCAAGCTCCCTACTGGCTTTCTGCATTCATAATTTATTGGAGCCGTTTTCCCCTCCGTCTTTCTCCCGTTACTTCTTTTTCTTTCTTTTTTTTTCTTTTTTTTTTTTTTTTTTCCCGATCGTTATTCACCCTCCCTCCCCAAATCTGTGCTGCATCACTAGCTCTCATTATGCTGTGCTCAGTAGCCCAGTGTGTTCTCCGCCTCTGCTAGGCAGTGGCAGCATGGATGGTGCTCTTGTGACGACCTCTGCTGATGCTATCAGTCCACTGCGGATAGGCATGCTGAGTAATCCTGCTGTAAATGGGCGAGGACACGGACACACGAAAAATTAACCACAGCTTTCTTCGAGACCACAACTATGTGACTGAAGGTAACAGAAATACTGTCATTATTCTCTTCTTGTATTGCATATTCTATGCCAGGAATGCACTGTCATTTTGGAGATGTAGGCTGTTCCTTTTTTTTTTTTTTTTTTTTAAACAGGGAGACTTTCAAGGCATTTTTCTGTGTGATGTAGCAACAGAATCTGTCTGAATTTGCTAAATCGCGAAGGCATTCTGTCATGCTACAGCAGTATATGAAACTATATGAGCTAAAGAAGGTCTTGCATTGTGCTGAGTTTGTGCTAGTGAGGTGTGCAGCACCTGGCATTGAATGCACAGTAGCTGCAATGTGGAAGATTGGAAGCAGTTGATTACTTAAAAGAAGGTGAAAGATTTGAGAGCACTAAAGTAAGAGAAATAATCTGTAAAGTTAACTGTTTGCTGGTGTAATAAAGGTTATGCATCTCATTTTGGTAATTGTAGCCTGAGCATCACAGACATTGCCGAGTTGATTGTTCCTTAGAGAACCGTATACATTTAGAAGGGATATGTAAGCATAATCTTTTGAAATACTGCTGCCTTCTTTCCGTCCTCTGTGTATGTGCAAGGTACATGAGAAAAGAAAAGGTACCTTCATTGTAAATCATTCAGTGGCTGGTAGCTTATTACATAGAAAGGAATTTTCCTGCAGGTGACATACATTAAATGCTGAGAGAATTTATCTTGAGACCAGTGAAATGGTTGGGTCAGGTACTGATCCATATTTCCTTGCCAGAAAGTTGGTTTAAGAGCAGGCCATTTTAAGATTGATTGACTGAACAGGAGAAATGTATTTGTAGGTGCTTGACTTTGCAAATATATTTGTGTGTGCAGAGTTTTAACAGCACTTTCCAGCAGCAGAAACAGTACTTCAGTGTAGGCTTATATAATATGAACATACTTAACAGCAGGGTCAACCAATACTACTTGAGACTCAGTCTCCAGATTCTGTCGTCATTTGATCAATGCTCAGTCACTTAATACTCCCATGCTGCATCCTGAAATGTGATCAGCTGATGCTCTCTTGATAATTGATGATTTGCATTTTTTTTAGAATGTAGAAAACAGCAGGATGATTTTGCCATACTGGGAACACAAAGTAGATTTTTCAGAAGAAAAATTAAAAAAGCTGTGTAGTGTAAATGTTACCACTGGCTGGTGTAATTGTTTGCTAATCTTGCCTCTAGGACATTCTTTGCATTCTGGTTCATGTCTTGGTGCATTTTTTAATTTGTTTTGAATTTTTGGTTAATGCTTTTTGTCTGAATGATGACTTATGTTTTGAGATGTAGTCATCTGTAATAACATTTGAAGAAACTTTGTCTTAAATTTATAAATTTATGCCTTATACTGTGCATTTTGCAGAATCTAATTACTGCAGTGTACTTGCTACATGTTGAGATTCAGATGTATATTTAATGGGCATGTGCAGCTATGTTAAAATTCGGACTTTCGAGTCTTGTCAGTTTTGTAATCTGAGGAAAATAATCCCTTACGGATTTTGCAAATCAATATTCTTCTCTTTTGTATGTTATGGGTGTTTTAAAAATTAGATGGAGGTTTTTAGTATTTTTGCGGACACTGCTGACACAAGTTTTAGATTTTCTCACTTTTCATCTTCACTTGATATTTGGATCAGAAGGACTGGATGTTCTTCCACGATTGTACATGGAGTGACTTGTCTGAAGTGGGTCAAAATATACCTTGAATATCAGTGTCAGCCTGTATTGTATTTTCCCTGTGATCAGAAGTCATCATGAAATATGTTGGCATCTGAGTTTGAGGTGGATGAAGTATGGGAAACCTTCAGTAGCAAAATGTTAGTTCTTCAGCTCTGACTGTGTAAAGTTTCTTGGGAATGCTCAGTTTGTCAGCTGTAATAAAATTCTTCACATCTGTTATACCTGACATTGCCACACCCTTTGAAGGATCATGAAAATCATGAGGGAATGGATTTATCTGTGAAATTTTTCCAGGGACACCTTCAGCTCAAAGAAGCCCATCACAAATTTTAATTTCTCATTGATACACTTTGTTTAAAATGCATAATGAATACGTAAGCTAAACTGGTGCTTAAAATGTGCTTTGTTTTTTCTGTTCTTTTTTTTTTTATTTTATGTAGAGATTTGGCTCCATGAAACAACCTTTAGCACTTCTCATCTGTAAAGGCCTGAAGTCCTTTCACAGTCCTTGCATTTGATCCTATGATATGTTAGTGCTGCATGTATGATGGTAACATACATATAGAAACGCAGTTGCAGGCGGTAATGTGTTGCTTTGTTATATTGGAAAATAATTTTATTGGGGCTGAACCCAAGTCTTTCTTTTGGCATCTTTGGCTTTTGTAATCCACTATTTAAAACAAAGACAGACTTTATATTGTATCCAGTGTATTAGAGAAGTTCCTGATTCGTTGTTGTCTGTGAATAACTACAATTTCCTCTTCTGTTTTCAGAGTTTTAAAATCTTGATAAGGGGTGTCCTCTGTCCTTGCTGCTCCATGCAGCAGACTAAATTCATTTACAAAAGGAGGTATTTCTGACCTTTATATGTACTTTCTTCCTCTCTATTCCCTGAGGAAAGTAAAGCCAACAATAATCAAGATGTTGGGTTAACTATAGTATTGCTTTAGTTCTCTTCCTCTTTTACTTCTTCAGTGATTTAAAAAAAAAAATAATGGGGTGACACATGAATTCACAGGGTATAGGAAAACTGTGAGCCAAATCTGATTTGCTCTGCTCTTGCTAGTGGACCTAGTGTGTTCCTAACGAAACTGCTTACTTGAGCAAAGTCGGATTTAATCTCTTTGATAGGTCATTATTTTGTAACATTGGGGTTATCTGTATCACCTTGATGGAAAATTGAATTGGTTTTTAAATCTCAAAAATTACGTGATTTGATGGTTGATGTTTTACTGTTGATGTTACACTGTTTCTGGTAATAGGCATTATAAACACACATATGACAACAGTGACTACCTGGACTTATTTCTCCTGTTACATATGCATATCTGTAATAAAACCAATGGAGTTAAAACAAGCAGGACTTGAATAATTTTGTCATTGTAAGTCTTAAAAGTATGTTACAGGCAATTTAATTCCAGCAGCAATACTCGGTAAGTTTTTTCAATGATCACTTTCAAAAGTGGTTTTTGAAGGAAACTGCTTTAATTGGAGTTGTTTGTGTAGGGA
>NW_008825167.1:10372486-10420471 GCF_000699105.1 Pygoscelis adeliae
AGACTTGTAAAGAAAGAGAGGAGAAAGACCTGAGGCCTAGAAAATGTGACCTGTGAGGAAAGATTGAGCTTTTTTATGCGAAGGTGGTGAAACGCTGGGATATATTGCCTAGGGAGCTTGTGTAGTTTCTATCACTGAAGTTTTTAAAAGCAGGTGACATAGATGTCTGTAAGAAATGACATGGGGATAGCTGAGCCTCCCTTGGGGCAGAGGGATGTACTAGATGACCTCTGAGATCTGTTCCAGCTTGTGAATCATTGCCGAGCTGTGTTTTATCTTTATTGCCTTTTGCACCCCAGGTGTAGGACTCAGCTGCCCAGGCGGTGTTGTGTCAGTAAAATGTATTATTTCCACAACACCTTTAGAAGAACAGAGAAGAGAGGAAGAGGTGTGGTGTAACATGGGGAAGAAGATGGGCTGGATGAGAGAAACATGAGCCTTTGTTACTTACAGGCCAAGTCTGTTAGGGGAGATGGCAAGGAAATAGTGGGCGGTGAGTTGGGGGAAGGGATAAAGGAGGGAAAAGGCTTGTGTGCTTTTGAGGGCAGAGAATGTCCTTCAGTCCAAGAGTTCCCTTGACATTACCTGTGCTTAAGATAACAGTAAAACTGACAGGACTGCTGATGTGCTTTGCTGTCTTAGGACCTTGGGATCAGCCACACAGGATCTGATTCAGAACAGTGAATTGTGTGGTATGGCTGCTGTAGTCTTGGCAGGGGCAAAAAGTTGTGGGAAATGACGGTGCTGCTCCTTTGAGCAACTGCACTGTTAATTCAGCTACTCTGTATTTTACAGATTTAATGACTGGCAGAGGAACAATGAACAAAATTCACTATCCTTACCCCAGACTGTGTTAAAGGATGTGATTCATATCCATGAACCCAAATTTATCTGGAGAAGTGCTTCTTTGGTGGCAAAGGCTTTCTTCACGTTTTATGCAGACATGTCTAGCGTATTGATTCATCCCTGCCTTTTTATGGATTATCCCTAGTTTAGGAAGAAACAAAAAGTTGCTTATACTCTCAGTTTCTAGAGAGAGACAGGTTCCTCCCTTGGTCTAGGCCTGCAAATTCAAGTGAAGCCAGTGAAGTTGCACAGGTGCAGTGGGGCAGAGGCTGACCTTCACTATCTCGTCATTTATATGGCCGAATGGTGCAGGTTGGTTCCATATGGCTTAACTTCTATTAAAAAGTTAATCATGTTAATGGTGTATTAACCTCCTCAAATGTGATATTTAAAGAATAATGAGAATTACCAGTGTAGTGTAAAACATATTGAATCATAACCATGTGAAACGTTTATTATAGAGGATGAAAAGAGACTTCTTTTTCCTAATGATTTTAAGGAAAAATCCTCTGCAGATAATGAAAACAGATTTTGGGGGCTTTTTTCCCCTTAACTAAAGAAATTAGTATCTCTGTTCTTCATTAATCAGAGTTAAGGGAAATAATCCATTTTCATCTGCCAAGAAGAAATTTATGTATGAACTTGTCTTTCGTAAACATCTCAAATATAATTTCAGTAGGAGCTGGCTACCTGAGAGTATTGGACGAATATAGCAAACAGGTACTGCTCTTCTGGCTCAGGCTCACCATCAGTCTAGTCTGTTCACTTATTTCTGAGAATGGCTAGTAACAAGCTTATTAAGAAAAGTGCAAGAGGTAACTCTTCCTGTCTTAACCTCCAGCAACTCAGGATTTATGTTGTGAATATTGATGATTTTTATCTTTTTACAAAACTCATTTAGAAACAGTTTTAGAATGACCCTAGAAATTATTGCTCATTCTTATTCTAGTCACTTGTGTTATTATTATTTTTTTTTTTCCTCAAGTCAAGTATGAACAGAGGTAAACCTTGTTAAAGCATAACTTTGCCCCTTGTTAAACAGGATACAGTTACGTCTTTTGTGCACAGATTTGGTTCTTCTTTCATTCACAGTGCTATTCAGATGAATGTTGTGGGTAGCCTTGAAGATTTGGATTAATAAGGTTTATTCCATCCAAGTGATGTTGCTGACTTTGTAATCTTTATTCATGCAGCTTAGTTGGGAGAAGCCATGGAGGCAGGGCTAGAGCACAGCTGTCACACTGGCTTGCACTGAAGCCTGAACTGTTTGCTCACCCGCTCAAGCCTGCAGCTGGATACGTGGTTCAGCATGCAGGAAAAGAAAACATTGGTTCTACCCGAAGCTTGGAACTGCATAGCACAGACATTTAAGGCAACGTCCAGTATGGGCAACATGGGGCAGCAATTTGTTCAGGCAAGCCTCGAAAAAGCAATATAGATTTAGCCAAAGTGAATTACACTGTCAACAACGCTTGTCACCATACAGTACCAGCTACACGTTCAAAGTACTCCACAGATACAATTTTCATACCACATATGTTAGGCACTCATAATATCATAATCTCTTTTACTTGCCAAATCTGCTTTCTGAAGAAATCATAATCAGGAGTAGGATTAGGACAGTTATGACCCTAGACTGGGACTTTGGAGTTTCTTAATTTGCTATTCCCAGCATTCCCAGAAACAGGGACATGTTGGTGTTAACTTGTTACCGCCTCCTCAAAAGACCTGCCTCGTCAAGGAAGGGGATAGTTTAACGAGTGGCTGTTAGATCCTTCTAAGAGAGCACTTCAAGCCGCTCTGAGCTGCAGGACATGCTTAAAAGGCATGGAGTTAACTTGGTTTGGATCTCTGATTAATGTCATGCCTCCACATGACAGTTATTTACCAGTGTCACATGTACCCTGTAAAATGTTACCAAGTGTGACTAAACTGGGTTGCAATCTTCCCCATTTGCAAAGGCATAAGTCTCTAATGCTGGACTACTGGTTTTGGTGGGTTGCCCTGAGGGACCGATGGCAACCTTGTGTCTCTTTGCAGGCATATATAATCAACAGATGATCTCCCACTCAGTAACTAAATAAAAACTGTATATAGTTGCTGTGTAGTGTTGGAGGTCCTGGAGAAGCGAGTAAGCTGTATTAACAAAAGAAAGAACCGTCTAGAATATTAGCTACGTGATAAACAAGCCAAGCTGCTTCCTTGACAGTGAGTACACAGAGCTACAAAAGAACCTGGTTGTACCAATCTGGGGCTTTTCTCAGGTGCCAGCAGTGTCTGAGTGGCACAAAAGACCAGTTTCAGCAATTTAGCCTATATGCAGTTTATTCATACGTGTATTGTGATATATAGACAAATATGGACTAGAAACATTATAAATAGAAATCTTTATAGTATATTTAACTACATAACTACTATATGTAATAGATTTAGCTGCATATAAACCTTAAGAATGGAAGTTCAGGAGGTCAACACTACAGTGTATGTGTAAGATAAAATGCAGGCATAAAATATGATCTATGCAAGCTGTCTCTCTGTGCCAGATTTCTTTCTAATTGAAACTGACAATTCAAAAGCATTGAATAATGTAAAACTAAACAACACCATGCAGGTAGAGTCAGTGTCATCATTCACTGCAGGAACAGTTTATTTAGCATATGCATCATTATGGAAAGAAAACTGTACTTTGCAATATATTTTGTTTTCTATGTAGACCTCAGACATTTCAGCAATGTATCATATATTTAAATGGAGAGTTTAGAGAATAATAGATGTGGTTCTTACATCAGTTTAAATGTGAAACACAATACAATAACACTGAATATTTTATAGTAGAAAAAGAACTGAGTATCTTTTATTACAGCCATAAAAAGGTAATCAATCGTTACTGCTTACATTGTGTTACTACATCATTACTAGTTTCTGGATCTTTGAGACTTTCCTTCCACAGTTTCTTTCATCCACCGTAGTAAGGCTTTGTATAGAGGAGTATATGCTAAGAGAAGGCAAGGTATTTGCTGGCTAATATCAGTGTAGTTGTTTTGGCCAGGGAAAGGGTGATAGAGCAGGTAATTATCTCAGAAAAATAGAGGAAATTATTATGGGGATTTTTGTTTTTAAACAAGAAGGGGTTTTAGAATGCACTTTTAGCCATATTGAGGCACTTTCTTCATCAACTATTTTTGTAGTTCTTAGGTTAATGCTAAGCTTGCCTTTAGTAATGAAAGTGGTCTATATTACTGGTTCCTGGTGAAAGTTCCCCAATTCTTTACCAAGTACAAAAAACCCACCTAGCAAAGCAACCTTATATATGGTAAGAGAGTTCCTTTTCTCAGGAACATTTCCTTGCTGAAAAACTATTGTACCTGTTATTTTTATTGCTTAAATGTGAATGAGAGGAGAATGTATTTTGCCAGTGCAAATACAAGTAATAAAAAATTACAGTAAGAGACTCAATTCCTAATAAAATCTTTCAGCACAACATGTCATGCAGTTCAGTGACTTTTGTGAATTATTAATATGACAGGGGTTTGGGATCTGTATTGTTAAATATAGCAGTGCTTTTCCTTTCATATTTACTGATTTATCTGTTTAAAAAAGAAAAGAAGATGGAAACATCTGTGTGTAATATAGTGACATTTGTGTGTGTTTCACTTAGGAACAGAGTACAGAAGAAAGTAAAGGACCGAGAGTTGGTTTATTATCCTCTAGCTCCAGTTCAACTCAAGTCTGAATAGAACTTAATTAATTGTCACCTTAATTCTTCCTATTTATAGTGCTTTTGTTGTTCATGTCACCCAGGGGTTGCAAGGAGTCAATGACTCTGCAAAATAACACCATTTGCGTAAATTCTGAGGTTAATGCTGCCCTGTGATAGTACTGATTGCATTGAAGACAGCCATAGCATGCTCTGCCTGTTGGGCCAGTTTCTAGTAAAAAAATAAAGATTTTCAGTGTTCAATTAAAAATAAATGATTGCTTATTTCCTCCTCTTTGTTTTTAATGGATCCATACCATTTCTCCCTAATGCTTTAAATGGGTATTTCAAATACAATAACAATAGTTCTCAAACAGTGAGCTGGTCACCAATTTTCAATAATTTATTTCTAAACTTTTGGCCAGTCAATGCAACCTGACGTTCTATTAACTTTGAGAGGTTTCAATTTATGATAGAACTTGGCACAAGGTCTTTAATAAATCTTTCCAGGGTTTTCAAATTTATAGCTGTAAATCAGGCTCTGTCATTATTTCATAAATAACTTCTGATAGAATGTCTTTATTTCTATATTGTGATATGATAAAAAGAAAAGTTCAACTACTCAATTCAGTAATAATAAGTAATTAGTAAAATTCAACAAATAGGCACAATGGACTGGTAAATGCAGGGCAAAATTGGCTGCCAAGGTGGCACACAAGACTCTTGTCATGCTACAAGTTAATTTTGACACCCTGCTTGATTTGATACCTTTCTTTTCTGCATGCAGATCTGTGATATGGGAATAACCAGTGTAAGATGAAGTCAGATGTGTATTCTGTAGTCTTCTTTTGAATGGATGATTTAGGTCAAGTATATTCTCTTTAATCAGCGGTGAAGCTCAAAGCAGAAGTCACATATGCAGTGTCTTTGAAATACGTAGCTGTGAATTATTACTGTCCTACAGAAATTCCTGGAACACTTGATGCCAAGAGTCAAGTAATGGCCATACGGATGGTGGTGCTTCTTATTGCTTGGGCGCGATGTGAATATGATTTTGTGCGTGTTGTGTGTACTCGTGCTTTTGTATATATGTTACACTCACAGAAGTCTTGTGGATGACTGCTAGTATATATTTTCTGGTGTGTCTGTACTCCTTCCAGTTGCTATGCTTGAAATATGAATCTAGAAGTATTAGTATGGCTATGCAGAAGTTTCAGCACTGGGAGATGGGACAGTAAGAACTTGTATGTAGGGCACCGTGTGTCTTTGAAGTCCCATATAATTCAGAGACTATTTTGGTCTATGTATGTCAGTGTTTGCTGAACAGTGAAGTGAGACTTGGTCTGTGACTGGAGCGAAGCTTTGCTTATACCATGGGTATGAGAAGCAGTGTCCTTGCGTTTTTGAGCTTCCCCAGTGGTGGTGACAAGTTGCAGTTTTCTGAAAAATTGATTACTTGGACATGGATTTTATTTTCCAGGGCTAGGTATGTATTTAATTGTTAGAGTCAACATTTCTGTGCTTCCGCTTGCAGTTCAGGAAAATGGGTCATATAGAATAGAGGCCTTTTGTGACACAAATGTAAATGTTACAAAGGTGCTAGATGAAAAACAAATAAGTTGCATCTGTTAGCAGTAATGATATCGCAAATCAACCAATTATATTAAAACTTTAAGATTGACTACCTGCAAGAATTTACACTATGTCGAAGTGAAGGTTTTTAGTTGGTTAAACTTTGAACTGTCCTGCTGAGATTACTGCAGAGTATGATTTGTATGGAGTATAAACAAACAGGTGTGTGTTGTGTTGATCTTTTCCAGTTTTTCAGTTAGGTTGAAATACTGAGAATGTTTCTTTTACTTTTTCATACCTTCAAATTAATTTCAAGATATTTTAAATTTGGGATTTGGTTTGAAACTGCTTGTGGATGCAGTTATTGGCAGCAAATAGTCTGTTCTGCAGAGGAAGGTGTAGCCTGGGCTGCCCACCCTTCCTTCTCTGCTGCTGTTGGAGCCTGTCCCATCGCAGGGGGAGTATCAGTAGAGAGGAGACCAGAGTGAAAGAGCCACTGGTTAGCCCACCAACCTAAGAGTCCACCTTCTTCAGAAAATGCTAGCAAACTTGTCCTGTTTTTAGTCCCTTGCTATTTGTCCCTTGCTAGCACAGAGGGAAACATCAGACCTGCCTGCTCCTGAAAGCGCAGGTTGCTGTGAGCAGTGCTGACTTCTGCAGGTGCAAAGTTACATCAGGGTCCCATCGCTGCTCCATGCAAACTGTTAAATGTGCACCAGAAGAAGGGTTAATGTTTTGGTCAGTGTTGTAAAAACTTACATAGTAGCGATGCTTACTGCAATGCTTCTTCAAAACAAGCTTTTTATAAGGCTTTTGTAATGTTTATGCACAGTAGAAGGAAAGGGGAAAATATGCACTGTAAGTGTATTGGAAAAATGTTTGACAGTTATCCTGGATGTACCTGGGAAATGGTAGTAATAGTAGTAATGTTAAATCTGAAAGCGGAAAGGTTTGATGCTTCTGCACTATAAATAATTAGTAACAAAGTTGATTGCCAGTGTGGAGAATTGTTTGCAGAGGGATTCATTCTGATTGTTAAGTGTAAGTGTATTTAGACAGAAAACAATTTTTGTTCCTGAAAGCCAAGAAGTTGGCGTAAATTGGAGGAATTAGCGATTTGGGCTCCACAGAGCAAATGTCAGCCTGGTTATTACAGAGGAGACTTGATAGATGTAGTTATATTGAGGTTAGCACAGGAAGCTATTCCTTTATTTTACATTTTAATGACTGAATTCAGTCATTATGGCTGGCATATTATTGTTAGCAATTGAATTTACACAGTTTTCTTCAAAAAATATCCAGTTTGGCAGTTTCCTTTCCTGAAATGTTGCAAATATTTCTAAGCTCTTAATGTCCCTCTTGCTAAGTCACCTCTGATCCAGAAATTTCCATTCATAAATTTGTTTGTGCACGTGACCATATACATTGTCCAAGACAGTAATGTATCCAGTAACTCCAAACACTTTTGAAATTTTAAGACTAAATAGAAAACCTTATCTGAATTTTGCCAAGACTTAAAATGTCTATATTAAAAATGCTTTTAACTTTAGAGCTACCACTAACCATTCTGACTGGCTTTAAGTCTGATTTTTCTAACGTATTCATCTGTCGGCTACCATTTCTAAAATGTTGTTTCATTCTGCAGCTTGACAGATTTAGAATAACTTATGAAAGCATACTAGTTCTGCAGTTTTACATTCTTTGAAAGATCTGTATCATAGGTTAATGGGGTCAGTATTTGAATTAACGAGTTGTTCACTGAGGATGCCTAAAATATGTGATCTATCACAATAATAGAATCCAAATAATTGAGCTTGAGGAGGAATAAAGGAACTTATCAGAGTCTGTTTTCAAAACTGAACAATGAAAGTGCTCCTGTTCTTTGCCTTTTGCAGTTTTGCAATGCAGTCCAGAAATTGTGACTCCAAAATTTGAGGTTTTATTCTATAAGTGAAACCCTGTAGGAGTTTGCAAGGCAAGATCTATTAGTTAAATAGTGCTAATATCTGCATCCAAAAAAAAAAAAAAAAGGTAGCTAGATAAGATTTGACTACATGTGACAACAAGAGATACCTAAACATTTTAACAAGAACCTGCCATCATGGGTGGAACCTGCTGCTAGAAGAGGTGCAACACAGTTCTAGCAAACTTGAGCACAAGTTGTTTCACCTGAAAATAGTAACTCTACCAGTTTGCTCATCCTGGACAAGGAATTCGGGAAATTCTTGTGCTTTAGCTTGTAAGTGGTGGTTCTCATATATTTATGTAGAGTCATTGGTTTTTTTTTTTCCTTGTTCTGTCAGAAACCTTCTGCTGGAGCACAGGAAGATTTTTCTGTAAGTGTTTTCGTTTTATTTTTCAATAACTGCTTTTACTGATGGAAAGATGAACAGAGTTTATTGACAGTGCAATAGTAGCACATGGGGCAGAAACAGAGATGAGGCAAAGCACCTGTTCATCCTAATAACTCTTAAAAGCAATAACCCAACAGTTCCCTGAAGCTTTATCCAATTCAGAATCCCCAGAGCTCCTCTTTTCAACTTTGGGGCTACCCAGATCATATCCATGGATGGTCCATTTCTTCTTTTGAAGCTAGCTGCTTTAAAAACTGTCCACTTTTGATGTTGTGTTTCTGTAAAATAATTGATTGTTCTGAGGCCAGCTTGTTCCTGCAATTCTGTGAGAGAGTCTCAGTGAAGACATGTTCTGGCCTCCCTCTCTGTATGTTCTTTCTCTGTATAAATAGGAGAAGAAAACGATTTTGAAAGTTTTATTAGCTTATGTTTCAGAGAGAAGAGACTTTCTGTGTTGCAGACAAACTAAATGCAAAAGTTAATATTAAAACAGAAATGCTTTGGAAGACCAGTAAATATGTGGATAAGCATGCGGGTTCTGTCTGTGCTCCGTTTGCTGCTCCTTTTCCCGCCTGCAGTGTATCACGGTGGTGGTGAGTACGCCAGCCTCTCAATGCACCCCTGAATTGCTGCTGCTACCAGCCCTTTGTGTGACAACATTGGAAACATAACAATCACAGTTTTTTACCCTTAATACTACTTCTAAAGATTAAGTCTTTAATGAAGTTACAAAAAAGCAGGGTTAAATAATGAGCTCAGTGCTGCCATGGTTGGTCTATTAGCAGCAACCAAGCCTACTACAGTCTTCAGCTAATTTAAAGCTATCTAGGTCTGCCTATACCCTATATAATCTTTCCAAATTTATTTCTTCTGTCACTGTTTCTAGTTGAATTTCATCACACCGATGTTTTTGGAAAGTCTCAGTTTACCATCATAAATACTCATGCCTATATCATATATTTACCACAATAAACGTGATACAAGACACGAGCTATAGTTTCTCTGTGTTAATATGTTTTAACTCACAGATAGCTGGTGTTTTCTGGAATCTGAATCTCCAATCCAGTAACGTACCACACTTGAAGAAGAAGAAGGATATGCTGATCAGTTCTTACAGTTTAAAATTTGGGCTGAATCTAAAATACATCTGTTCTTCTAGATGTCTGACATGTGGTCAAGACTGGAAATTATACAAGAGAGTATGGATATTTTGGGACTAAAAATTTCACAAGAATAATTTACGTTTTCCCCTGGTTCACACAGCCTTCTACCCAGGCAACAGATACTTCCTTAAATCTAATGGTCTGCCTTGAAGCCCCCTTTCATGTACTTCTGGTATGTGCCTTCATGCTGCTAAAGTTCCTTTGATCTCCTTTTGGCCACTTTCCAGACCATCTTTTAATTTGTTTTGTGACATTTCCATACCAGCTTTAATTCCTGCCAGAAGGCAACTGTTCCATCTCTGTTCAAGCAGGGCCCCAAAGCTTTAAATTCTCAACATGTCTCTCTCTGGAAGTAGTATTCCCTGCTCAGACTTTGGAGAAATCAGGAATATGTAGATCCAAGCAGTGCTGGGGAGAGAAATAAGGAGACAGAAATATAGTCATTCCTTCCTTGACTACAATTTTTCTCTTTCCATTTGCTGCTTGACTTGATTGTAGTGATACTTGGCTTTTATCTGCAGTACTTGCTACCCTTCAAGCTCCATAAATACTTATTGAAAAAAAATGGAAATCCAGCCAAAACCATAACTCATTTGGCACTCTTTGCCAAGTTCTTTCTGCTCTCTGTAGTTATAGCCATTAAATCTTGTGAGTGCAACACCTGGGATTTGCCACTCAATACCATTCTTTTACATTAAAGGACACAGATGTGACTCAAAATCATCTTGGACTTGGAGTGATTGATTAATCTGCATATGACCCTCAGGTGCAAGAGGAGGGTCGCTTTGAAATTTCAAGAGTCCTACTTCTGCACCGTTCTACTGAAAAGGATTTTCTGACTTTGGAAGGAGGCCTGGCAGGCTTCCTGGGTAAGGTCCTGGTTAAATAGGTTAGTATCAACAGACTCATCTGAAGAATAGGGTCAGGATTTTACCTTGTTATCATAAGGGGGAAGCTAGTGGTGTTTTCTTTAAGTTTACCACTCTACTATAGAACTGGAAGTGATGGGAAATAATGGAAGTTGTATGAAGATTTTTTTTTTTAAATTCAGTTTTATTTTTTTCTACTCTAGTAGGTTTTTAAAAAACTGAAATGCACTACTTATATTTGTTAGGACACTAAGATCTGTGTTTCCATCAAACAGCAACACTTTCTTCTTTAAAATCCTGACAGGTTGTAACAGCCTTTATGTAATTATGGTTTAGTATCCAATGAAGTCTATTAAGAACTTGCCACTGGCCCTAGTGGGATTGGATCAGGGTGCATGGCTTTGCATAGCTGTATTCTATGTACATATTGTAAGTCCATAAAAATGTATGTCTGTATATACAAACCACGTACTTTGTGTGTGCTTTGAGAGTCCTGATTTTAATCTCTACGCCTATTTTTTCTAATTACTTTGTACAGTAACCTTAGTCTTTTGTCTTCAGTACTATATTATATACGTTGTGGAAATGTAGTAGATAACCCCTGATACTGTAAGAGGTTTTTTTAAGAGTTTATCTGACTCAGTGCAAGAATGGATAAAGTAATAGCTTACTAAAAGCCTTTCTGGGAATCTCAGTGTGCTGAATCTTCAGAGATTCAATGCCATTACTGGTTTTGTTCTTTAGGACAAAAATAGGTAAAGGTAGAAAGTTGGCCTAACTTCACTGTATTCAGAAATCTTAGATTCTCCAAAGCTTAGATCTTTCTACATATTGTCAGGAAACGTAAGTACATTCTGCAGTTTCACAAGAAAAAAATCCTGGGAGCTGAAATTATGTGGATTTGTTAAAGTTGTTAGTTAATTTTCTTAGGGTTTACTACATTCCTGTTCACCAGCAAAGTGTATGTTTAGCCTATAAAGATTTTATTCTTTAGTCAAAAGAACAGATTTTCCATAGTTATTATAACCATTTAGAATTATCATTTTGTTTCTTTGCATAATGGGTTAGGAAATCTACTTGGAAATTCTCATGCATAATATAATTTGTTAGATTTAGGGTACTGTTAAGATTATCCTGTTGAATACTGTGACCTTAATACTCTATTTGCAAGTTTTCTTAGGAGCTTAATGTATTCAAATTTATAATAACAAATGGGTACAAACCCATTTCTTTTTCTTTGAACTTTTTGCCTACTCCTTCTGTATGATTTACCATTGCTGCATATTGTTTTCTTTTAAATACTCTTTATGTCTTTGCTTGAAGCAAAGCTACTGTCCAGATTTTCTCTTTGAGGTAATGTTGCTTCAGGCTACGTTTTAACTTTCTGAAATGCAAAGTAATTGTAGTTCAGGTTTTAATTGTATGTCTTTTTCTTCTTTTCAAGAATATACTGCCTGGACACATTATCAGTTTGTTATTTAAAGGGCTGATAAATGTGTCTAAGTTGTATTAATTTATGTTGCAACAGAATTCAAATTAATGCTAACCAGAAGATCTTTCAGTGGATCAGCAGCATGAAAGGTATAATTAAATCTCTCTGAAAAAAAATCACGGGATATTTCATGAATGTCAGTAACATAGTTTCAGCCCTTAAATAAATTTCTTTGTTACAGATATTTTCCAGGGTTATCTCCACCAGAACATTAAAAAAAAAAAAAAAAAAAAAAAGTATGTCTTAACAAAACAGTAATTCTTCCCCTTGATCTGCCCATTCAGGTACTTCTGGGTTTGTGCTTACTTGTTAGGTTCGTATTGTCCCCCTAAATTATGCTTTTACAGCTTCCA
Source organism: Pygoscelis adeliae (assembly GCF_000699105.1). Taxonomy (NCBI): domain Eukaryota; kingdom Metazoa; phylum Chordata; class Aves; order Sphenisciformes; family Spheniscidae; genus Pygoscelis; species Pygoscelis adeliae. Next base: position 10,384,833 of record NW_008825167.1, read on the forward strand.
AAAAGTTCATATTGTGGTAGTATCATGATGACACAGTGGGTTTTTTTGAGCTATGTGCAAAACATTTAAGTAAATACTTAATCTTACGCCAATGAGGAGTCTCCCTGTAGTCGGTGATTACTGCTAAGAGCATTCCAGAGTGCTTTGGTTGAGGCATTACCTCAAAGATTAACCCACTATCAAGGAATAGACTATGTCTGAAGAATTAGCACAGTTGCATTGTTGGGATGAAAAATTGTGTGCCAAATGCAGAATTAGTCACTTAGAATCATAGAATCATTTAGGTTGGAAAAGACCTTCAATATCATTGAGTCCAACCGTTAACCTAGCACTGCCAAGTCCACCACTAAACCATGTCCCTAAGTGCCACATCTACATGTCTTTTAAATACTTCCAGGGATGGGGACTCAACCACTTCTCTGGGCAGCCTGTTCCAATGCTTAACAACTCTTCCAGTGAAGAAATGTTTCCTAATATCCAATCTAAACTTCCCCTGCCTGGTGCAACTTGAGGCCGTTTCTGCTCGCCCTCTCTCTTCTCACTTGGGAGAAGAGACTGACACCCACCTTGCTACAACCTCCTTTCAGGTAGTTGTAGAGCGCGATAAGGTCTCCCCTGAGCCTCCTTTTCTCCAGGTTAAACAACCCCAGTTCCCTCAACCGATCCTCATAAGACTTGCTCTCTAGACCCTTCACCAACTTCGTTGCTCTTCTTCAATTAATCAGTCTTAAAAATTGTGGTTAACTTTATTGTAACCTGGTTCAGTCACTTGTGGGAGTGTATCAACCTCTTGTGGTCAAATCCAGTAAACTGTAGAGAAGAGATGAGTGACCTTTTCTAGCTCTCAGTCTCTGAAGCACACTTCTTGGTGCAAATGTTGTGTCGTTGTGCTTTGTTTGGTTTGTTAGTGACAAAGAGTGGGGCACAGTGATCCAACCCTTTGGAACAGGCATTTATTTGCTTAACCGTGTTGCTGTAGAATCTCACATTGCATTGGACACTCAAAGCTTGTTCATTCATTTCTGAAAATATCATGGCAGACAACCAAGGAGTGGAGGCTTAGCAAAGGGATTTTGTTCTACAGAACACCAGAGAGTTTCATGTCTTATAAACTGGCATTTTGTAGAAGTGTGGAAACGGTGTATGTGGGACAGGGCCTCTACAAGTCTGTAGTCCAATATCCTACTGGAAGCATGATCTTGCCAAAACTATAGATCAAGTCAGCTGTGGATTTGTATAGTTGAGTCTTAAAAACCTCCAAGGATGGAGATGCCACAACCTCTTTGGATAACCTTTCCAGTTCTGCACTACCCTCCTAGAGAAAAAGCCTTTCTAAGTAGCCAGTCTGAACCTTCCAAGCTGCCACTCAGTTGCTTTTAACCTTACAATATCACGCAGCACTACCAAGACGTGTTTGGCTCCATTGCCTATGTAATCCCTGTCAAGTAGCTGTAAACTGCTATTACATTGCCCTTAGCCTTCTCTTCACCAGGTTAAACAAGCCCAGCTCCCTCAGTCTCTGCAAATGTCCTAAGCACCTGACCAGCTTGGAAGGTGCTTAGGACTTTGCTGGATTTTGTCCAATTTCTCCATTTCAGCTGGGGGGGATTAGAAGCTGGACACAGTGTTTGAAGTGTAGCTTCATCAGTGAGGAGCAGAGAGTGATTTCCCTCTTCCTGCTGCCCACATTCTTCCTAGTGTTAGCCCAGCATGTGGTTTGCTGATGTGAGCCCACTGTTGGCTCATATTCAGCCTAGCATCCAGCGTGACCCCAGGTCCTTCCCAGCCGGGCTGCTATGTTGCCAGTTGCTTTTCAGTCAGATGTGTGGAGCTCTTCTGCCCCAAGTGCAGAATTTTGCACTTCTCCTTGTTGAACCTCCTGAAGTTTCTCAGGGTCCATCTAGATTCTCATAAATGGCATTTTTTTGTTGCTTTGTCTCCCTTAGTTTGTAACTGAGAGGTGAAGCACTGAGTTTGTATTTTTAGTTATATCACTATGGATGTTTTTAGATTGGCAATGTCTTGCAGTCCACAGTGCACAATGAATATACACTAAGCTTGGATAGCACCAAAGTGAGTTTTCTGTATGTTTTATCATGAATCAGTGTAAGTTTTTGGCTACCTCCGGCTGACAAGATTGTTTGAAATGTATCAAAGAGCCTTAGACCTTTCTGCTTCATGAAAGACTCGTTGATTCTTTTCTTAGTGAGAAAGATGGCATTTTTATCTAATACCTCAAATAGCAACAGTGGGAATTGCATTTAGTGTGCAGTGGACTTGAAAGAAATCAATATTCTTTTTAGCTTGTGTAAAAAAAAAAATCATAGGTTCTTAGCAGAGTCATAGCATATAGTATATTGAAACTGTCATTATTCCTTTTTCTGTGGAGACTATCCATTAAATTTAGGTACTAGCAACATAATTTCTGGATGCTGGAACTTAAGTATGGGCTCCTTAGTGGTGACTAACATGATTCAGCTGTAGGTACAAATTGTCAGGCTTAGTTTTCTCCACCAGCTAAATGCTGGTTGGGGAGACCCAGGTGGGACTACAATCCACAGTAGTACTGTCCTTACACACATGCAGGAAGTGGGAAAGGTTACGTTCAAGCACTACCTGAATGTTGTCACTGGGTGAAGAATGGAGATGAGGAATCCGCTGCTGCAGCCATAGATGCATGGATTAATTCATCTGAAGTTCCACACAATGAACTTCTCACCATTTCTTTTTCCAGTCATGGAGACTGAAAGGTAGGTTTTCTTCATTTCTCAAAGGGAAAATGAACTGTAGAAAAGCCAGTTATTTCCATAGGACTCACAGGAAAATTTCTGGTGGATCTGAGAACTAAGTCCAGGAGCTATATTACAGTCCTTATGTACACAATAGATTCTACGCAATATTTAAACAAGGAAGAAGAGGGGATATTCTGGTTTGGATATGGTGGCAGGATGTGAGTTCATCCTAAAAATAGGATGTGCTTTCTGTGGAAGAGCTTTCTGTTTGAATTGGACTAATCTCTGGAACATATATCTTTCTCCTGTGGCAGAATTGTTTTCTTTTTTATTCCATGAACTACTCTCCCAGACGGTTAAAGTGATCCTACCTTTTAGAAATACCCTGTATGGTTAAAGTGCCTCTTGAAGTGCTTGGGATACATAGGTCAACGTAGACTTCAGGGGAGGTTTAAGAACAACAGCTAACTTGTGGGGAGAAAATCAGGAAGATGTAAGCAAAAGAAAGGCTTTTTGAAGCATTTAATGCATAAGGTGCTTGTTTTTGAAACAAATGTACGTTACCCTCAAAATGTGAAATGCTTGGCATTTGATGTTTTTGTAGATTACTGAAGCAAACAAACAAAAGTCCACACTCTGACTGACTGTTTCAGCTCTTGCTTTCCCCCACACATACCCAGTTTTAGCTTTTACCAGTTTGCATTTGAGGGAGGGTAAACGCATTAACAGTTGTGGTTTTGGGTGAAGCCTGTTTCCACTGATGGCAGTCTTTCCAAGGATTATCAGAAACTATCCCCAAACATTTCAAAGTGTTTGAGTTCTTCTCTCTGTCTGGAGAGAAAAGTCTCAGTGATATCTGTGCATTGTTATGTAATAGCTAGATTATCTATGTATCATGGTCTTTTTGGGGCAGCTTTTCGGTGACTCTGAGAGGGGTTTAGGCAGTGTGAAAACCTCAGGTCATCAGGGTTCCATGATGATTTTGTTTCTTTCTCATACTCCTAGTATTTATCACATAAAGAAAGGGAGCACACATACTAAAATTCCTGTTAGTGCTTAGAATAATCACTGTCTTAGAAAGTGAACAGAACATCTATCTGTAGTGCTCAGGACAGAATTAATCATTGTCCTATTTCTTTGAGCCAACCTGCTGTATCTTATTTCATACTTAAATACTGGGTTTATTAAATATGGTATTATATATGTGACCAGTTGTTATTATTTCTCTTGGAGATACCTCATCTAAATATCTTGGCCAAGGTCTGTTTATAATCATAGCCCATGGACAGCCACAATCATAATCCAAAGTAGTAGATATTCAGAGAGACAAACTGTTTTGTTGCTTTGAAGTGGTTAGTATGTTGAAAACTGGGAACTTTGTGAAGAGAAAAGCAGTATACAGTGGTAAATAAAAACATAAAAATAAAAATTAAGAAAATGCCCTGTCTGGCATCTTTGTTCAGGATGTGAGTGATGCGTAAGTCTGTTTTGCCCAAATAAGAAGTGAACAATTCTATTTACCCCTACATTTACTCTTTAGCATGCACCTAGCTGAAAGATTGAGCTTAAGTACTTGATGCAATAAAAGTTGGGTTTGTTTGTTTTGTTTGTTTTTTTTTTTCCCTAACAGAGTTCCTCTGCCATATTTTTATAATCATCATTTTCTTGGCTTGCTTTCCTTGCTTTTCAGCAGTTCTGAATTATATATAAACCTCACGTGTATAGGCTTTGTTTTGTCTCTCAATTCACTTGCAAGATTAACATTGCTGTTGACCAAAGTTAAGCAAATGCAGTGAAGGCTGATATGTTTCCAATTAATTATTGGAAATTGTTCCTGCCTGTGAATATCAGTATTCAGTGCACACTCCTACCAGAATAAAATGGTTGGTCATTAGCTTCCAATTTTCTGTGTCTAAACTTGACATTTCCTCCAACAAAAACCATCATGGTACTCCTGAAAGATACAGAGAGATCACTGTTGGAAGCAAACACTTGTTTTAGTAAGGCTTTAGAGAATTGTTTTTGAAATTGAAAAACATTGCATTAATCACCACACTCAAAAGAATAATTTATTCACGTATTTCAGTTAGAGGTTTTTTGGTCTCTTTCTCTCTCTAATGGACTGCACTTTGGTATATACAAATAATTTGTATGTGTCACACTAAAAACTGGTGGTTGAAAACCGTTGTCCCAGCTGGAAACCATGAGGATAGTGGAAAGTTTCCTTTTTTCCTTTAAAAGTTGTCTTTTTTAGGATTGATTCTTGTGGTAACCCTATTTAGATTAATGTGGAAGTAAAATAAAATGCCTCTGTGGAATGGGTGGGACAGGAGAAGCAAAAGAACTGCTTCTCTGTTAGGTAATTCATACGGTAATGGGGTCTGTAAAGGAAATGTGTAAAGAGCAGACTAAGAAACTTGCTGTTTTGAAAGGGTTGTAGAAGGGAGAGAGTTACCCAATGGCAGGTACTTGTTCGTGCCAGAGTTGAGAGATTAATTTAAACATGATTTCCTTATTTATTTTATTTAGGCTGTCTAGTTAAGTTGATTCTCAATGGCCCTATCCCAGCTTGCTGTATAGGTAACTGGCAAGAGCATCATCAACTCATGAACCAAAGAATCCAGCTTGCTGGCTGGGCAGACAAATGGAGCTCCACGGAAGATGTGAAAGTAACCCGAATACTTTAGTAGAAAATGGGGGTTCTTCACCACACCCCAAAATGTACTCGCTTGAAGCAGGCATTGTCAAATTAATTTCTTTTTCCTTCGCTTGTAATGTGGAAGGTGCTGACTGACAGCCCTGGAAATTAAGTCCTCTATTTCTCCACAGGACAGGTATAGCAAGGGCGGCAGCAATGCAAGCTTCCCCACATTGTCCTGCCAATGTTCCTCAACCCAGTTCTGAAGAGGTCACTTCTGGAGGTGAGTGGGTGGAAGAGTCTCTGTCCATGCAGTTATTGCTGCCAGGCAGTGGTTCTTGCAGGACAGGCTGTTGGACAGAGACCGCCCCCTTGTCTTGAATGAACCACCAGTCTTTAACAGATAATCACTTTATGTATTGTAAAGCGGCGTGGGCTGGATTCGTTGAGGTTGCATTATTCTGCTTGACTGCTGTCACATTTTGATATTTCTTTGTGGTTGGATGGCACCTTTGCATTTTTTTCTCTTTGCACTGTTTTGTTTTCAGAGACTTTGTCAATGCTTTATGTACACGTCTACAAAGTAGCATGCAAATAACTGAATGCAGTCTGGTTGTAAATGTGATACAGAAAAGCAGTTACTGGTGGCAGCCATGTGTGCAAGGGGAGCTTTAGAGCACTAGACCAGGAGGCATGCTTTGAAACGCACCAAAATATGATAAGAAAGTGAATGTTGGTTTCCAGTATCTAAATGAACTATTAGGTTTCTGTTGTAAAGCCGTATCTTAACATTTTCTCTCTTCATAGTTACTATGTAATTTAGATATTAACACCAATTAAGCTGGTAAACTAATGTTCTTTTTTAGATTATTTTACAATTAGTGAAATCTGCCTATCTAAAGGTAGACATGCAACATTCTACACTACAGGAAAGTAATGGGTATGTATTGCGGTTACAATAGATAGTTGTCATCTAAACCAGAAGATATGTGATAAGTTATGTGAGAGGAATTAATATGACTGATGTGAGTTTTCAGAACAAAAATAATGAGTGCTCACAAGTTTGGCAAATGGATTCTCATATACATTTGTGGATTTATTTAAGTACTACATACTTCAAATACAGTGAGGAGTATTCTGTTTTCAGCCAAATTTACATCTCTTAAATATAGAAATACAGTTGAGAAAATGGAAACAAAGGCTTAGCAAGGCTGTCAGGTCATTTATTTATTTTTTACTTTTCTAGCTTTAGATGCTGTGTGAAGGTTTTGCAACAACTTGATTGTCATTTGTAGTTGAGGCCCACAAGTCTGTTAAACTCTGCTTCTATGGCTGTTTGTAAACAGGTATGATAACAAGAGAACGTAGTACAATCCAGTAATTGTATAAATTTAGCATTATTCCCGAGTGTTTCCACAAGTTCTAGAATAAGAAGAGTTAATTTTCCTAACAAGAATAGACTTCCTTGAAGGGATTTCTTGCCTTTTTTACTTTAAAGGATACGAATCAGAATAGTATTCATTCCATATACAATTAAAACAGTTCCTGACTTCTTTTTTGTCAGGGTAGCGAGGGATACAGGATTTGGTTCATAATTAAAATGAGCGATAGAGTCCTGTTGGGAAGTAATTTGGGACCGATCCATAAATTCATTTTAAGTGAAGAACAGTTTGAGGATCCTTGTCATGACAATACATGGCATTAGGTAGTATAATATTAGGCATATTTGCTAATAAGTCACCTTACTTAATGTTTGTATGGTGCCAATAAATCACATGGATTTGATTTTTCAGCTTTTTTGAATGCAGTGCAGATTGCTAACCTCTTACTGTCGCTGACAAAGCCGTAGAGAGGTCCAGAGTTGGCCTCCCACACACCTGTGTGAACCGAGTCCAGAATTTCAGCTCAAACCTACCTCTATGCCACGTAAACCTTTGAAGATAATTATATACCTTATCACAATTAAACCTTTTTTATAATAGACTTTATTTTAAATTCAAGTGCAAAAATACAGTTAAATCATTGTCAGTACAAACACAAAAGAATGGTCAAAGAGACAATTTTCTTCACACTGTATTTTATTCATACCACATTCATCTTTCTGTCTTTGCATATGCTTTCTGTGAATTCTAATTAATATAGAGTCTGATTTTTCTACATATTTACATTGAATAATGGTGATCTAAAGGAGCATACTTGTAAAATAAGGTACTACTCAGAGCATCCTAGAGCAGGATAATCCTCATAACCTTGATCCTCGAGTTCTAACTTGTATAAGTAATTCTGTTGATTCCACTATGACTGGTCACACAAGAAAAGGCTTCAGCATTAGGTTCATAGTTATAAATCCCTGTCTTAAGAGACAAGTTTTATTACCCTTTCTTTACCTCCAGGTATATCCTAGTGATTTTATAGCCTTGCTGGTTATGTCCAAGGACTGGGAGCAGAGGAAAGTTAAACTAGTCCTCGGAGACGGTATATAAATATCTTTCCTGAATTACAGTGAGTTGGTTTGAGGCTTCAGGCTCAGCTCACAAACTCATTTTTCTCACTAACCACTAGATTACAGCAGAGTTTAAGGGACAAATCCAGAATTTTAGGTCAAGTGTCAGAGGCAGAGGTTGCAAACAAGGAATAAGCAACTCCTTAGGTTCACATTGAATAATGTGAGGACCGCGCATGGTCACAGTTGGGAAACCCCCACGCTAAAATGTTATTTGTTTCTTTTTTGTCTTTCTATCTGTGAAAATAATATAGATCTGTATTTGCATGTAAGTGATCCAGAAGGGACTTTGCTTATTCCCAGCCTGCTGGAGGTAGCTCCTGAAAAGCGTTTCCCTAGCAGGTTTGCAGCTGGGGCGGAGTACGTCAGGCCACGTGTGATGATCTGGAAGGAACTGTGTAGTGTTAGATTGTTCAAAAGGAAGTGTTTATTTGATGCACTTAGAAATGTTTCACGTGTCAGCACCGGACTTCTAAAAATAAATGATTGAGATGCAGCAGAAGGAAACTCCTTCTAACCAAAACTTTGTGTCACTGGTGTGTGTAAGTAAAAGGGAGACTAAAGTACCAAAGCTATCGGAAATGAAAACTCATTGCTCAGATACCAGGCTGTGCAACTGATTTCATAGATTGAGCAGGTAGTTATCATAGGCTCCTAACATGTTACCATTTAGTATTATTGTGATCGTAGGAAGGAATTTGTCACCTGTCTCTCCAGGTTTCATGAAGGACTAAGTTTTTATCCTCCATTCATCCCTAGGTTGGCAGTTTTAGTCCAGCCAAGTTCATTAGTGACCACAATATCATTGTCAATCAACAGCTGTATAACAGTGTATATGAAAAATGTTTGTTTATATATTTATTTAGTTCCTAATAGTCTGCAGCGTTACTATGGCATCTGTAAAGGTTCAAGTGTCGGCACACATGGAACTCATTGCAGGATCATTGCTGATGATCTTACAGGGCAGGAGATGCATCTTTCTGTTTGCACACAGAAACCCAACCCGGCCTGATACTTTGGATACTCCTGTAATGCAGATAATAAGGAAATATGTATTTATAGCAATCTCTGTGCAAGGAACAAACAAGGAAATAGTCCACCACAATATCCCACAGTAACAATTTCACCCATTTAATTATTTCTTTTGAGCGCCTAGAAAATTGAGGCCCATTGAAATTGCTTTTGAGAGTGTCACCTTTAGTCTTTTAGCAGAGTATTTGAACTCCGCTGTTGAAAACAGTTTAACAGACAAAATACTGCAAACACAGGATGAGGTATGCAGACAAAAATGAAAGGTGATACAGAATGTAAATCTTCTTTCATTCTTATGATAATGACATCTGATTATCATCATCACAAATACAATACAAAAATCTCAATTTTCAGTAGATTTTTTTTCTACTTTAGTATGCAGGTACAGCAAATTAAAAATTACCAGAATAAATACTGAGACCCTAGAATTGTGAGATTTTCTGAGGCAAAGGGAAGGTTTGTTTGCTCTTAAATACTGTTTGCAGTTTCTTTCTTAGGCTTATCTACTCTACATTTGGAGCTGATAGAGAATTTCTCCTGCACTTTAATGGCTGTTGCACCAGGAAGCTGTCGATTTTTGTAGACTTTCTTTTGCTTGATCAAATACTTTAGGCTCTTCTAGGGAGATCAGGCAAATTAGCAAATGTCTTCTTTTTTGCAATACTTAAGAATGTGCTTCAGGAAAAAGAAAACTTACTTATTTTTTAAAGGACAGATGCATCTTAATACGCACTTTAATAAAAATTAACAGATTGATTAAAATTTATCTGTAATGAAAAAAAAAAGTGATTAAATTCCAAGGAATTGATCTGAACTTCCAGGCAAAAAAAATTTGAGAAGTTACATGGAATCTTAGGGCAAAGATGGCTGGGATTTAGTTTGCTGTAACATTGTCTACCAGATCCTATCTGTGGATGTGTGTGGAGTGCTGAATGACATAGTGACATTTATATTGCTCTGTGGTTTGTCAAAAGGAAAAATAGTTTATTTTTCTAATTAAGTAGGCAGGAATGGTACAATGTATTCTGGCAATTTGTGACCAGGTTGGGAGAACAAGGTCCCGTTTGTTCACTAGGATGGGAGCAGTAGAGAGGAATTCTGAATGAAAACATTGATTCTCGATAACAGGTTGGGGTTTTTTTTGTTGTTGGTTTTTTTTGAAAACTCCAAGATATTTTTATGAGTAGTGTCTACACCAACATTGTAATTTTGTGAGGAAGGAGTTTCAGTGCTAGCTTGCTTAATTTTGTAGGAATGCTGGAGTGAAGGCTGCCTATTTATGTCAGGGGGAGCACGATGGGACAGTATTCTGCAACCTCCAGAACTACGAAAAAACATTCAAAAGAATCCATGTAAGTGGAAAGGAAAGTTTAATTGTAAAGGGTTTTTTTGGTTGTGTTTTTTGGGTTTTTTTTGGGGGGGAGGTTGGGTTGGTTTTGTTTGTTTGTTTTAAATTGAGTCTTGGCTGCCCAGTTCTGCATGGTTGGGAATAGTTTGAGGGTCTGTTTGGAAGAAATTGATTCAAGGTCGTCTCCTGCCCCAGTCCTGCCCAGTGGCTGGTGGTTTGTGCTGCCCCTGATGGGGCAGAGGACACTGGAAGACCTTTGGGGGCCCTGTGGGGAGGCTGCTGGTAGATTAATGCAGATGCTGCTGCTGCTTCCCCCCCCCAGCGTCCTCTCAGCTAAATGCTTGTGCAGAAGAAAAGTGATGTTATGACCTGTGTACTTCGCCTGTCCTAGTTATACAGCTAACAGTGCAGTGACTGTGCCAAGTGTACTGTGAACTTGGTACCTCTACCTTTTAACCTCATAGTAAATGTATAGGGATTTCTTGTTTGGAATAATCTCAGTTGCTGTGGGTGGTGCAAGTGTGTGTTTTTTTTGTAGCTCGTAGAGGAATCTGACACAAGTTCAGAGCAGATCTCGTGCTGGCTTTGAGCTGAACACTTCTGAGGAACACAAGGTAAAAGAAGCTGCAAGACAAATTGAGTTGTGCCTTGCCTGCAAGTAATAAATTTTTCAATCCACTCTGCTGCTGGTTTCACACTGATAGGGATTATTATTTTCTAGTATTTCCCTCATGATGGTATTTTTCTTCCTTAATATTTATACTGTTTTGCTTGTGCTGTTAGCTTGGTTATATAGGGTCTGTGTGCTGAAACTCTGCTTATAGGTGAGGCTGTGTTGTAGAGATCTGTTCCACGCTTGACCCCAGCCATTGACTTCTTTTCACAGGAACAAGAATGAATAAAACGTTACTGTTATAATGCTAGATATGGAAAAAGTCGTCTCTGTTTACAGGATCAGTTTTGTAGTATCAATGTGCAAAAGAAACAGCTGAACTACTGTTTCAGGCAGCTAACTGTAGAACTGCATGGAAATGGGAGTGAAGGAGTTATTGGTATCAACGAAGACCAAGCCACTGTAAAACAAAACCAAAACCTCTCCCATCCTGGAAAGATTTATAAACAATGCCAGTGAGCAGATCTATTTCTCACCTGACTGGGGCTTAGAGTTTAGGTTAGAATTTTTGTTGTAGAACAGGTGATCTTGTTTTGCATTATCTTCACAGAGCGTGTGACCGGTTACGCTGTGCTTCATCTGGACAGCAAAGTATCTCTTTTTTCTTTCTTTCCATGAGTCAAGTAAACCTAAAATCTAAACTGAACATTTGGTGATAGGGAAAAAACTCTGTTGTTGCTCACTTTTTTACAAGATCCAGTGCTGTACTAGAAGGCAGAGAGCACTGTGGTATGAAACCAAACATTTCACTGAAGTCAGTGTTACTAATTTCAGCTAAGTGAAGACTTCCATGGGCTGTGTCTGAGTATAATCTAAATGTTAGACGTCACTTAAAAATAAGTGATGAATAATGGGATGGAGACAGAGATGAAGTGGGAAGGGGAAGGAAGATGAGACTGTAATAGTAAAACTGTAGGGTATACACATTTAGGATCACATTACTCCTTGGCCAGTACCACAGAGGCAGAAAATCCTAATTATGCCAGGAGCATGCACAGCCATGCTTTCAGTAGAAATAGCAGAAGAAGAAGGAAAAAAAAAATAAAGCCTTATGAGTATTCTTGAGAAAGCGTCATATACAGACAACTGTGGCGGTATGTACTGCATCTGCTCTGACCCAGAAAAGAACAGCTCTTGCCCTTCTATACAAGCTGATGCCTTCAGGGGTGCATTTTACAGAAAAACAAAATTGTGAGGGTGGGAATGGGTACACATAACAGGACAGACTAAGCCAGTAAAGCTCTAACTTTGCAATATATATATGTGTGTATATATAGGTAAAATATATATGTTTATGTATTTGCAATATATGCAATTTTTGCTTTCCTCAAATTAGAATAAGGTTTTGCATTTAATTTTAAATGTTTTTGCTTTGATCTGCCTCTTTCAAATCTTATTGAGGGAAACAGCATGTTATGTTACTGAAACATAAGCTGCTCTGCCATGCGTCTCCTATTTTGAATGCTTTAGGATTGTTATGGGTTTCTGTAGTAATAAGTTAAATAAATAGACCTGTAGCAGCAATTTTGAAGATAGGAGCTTAGTGTGCACGCATCTGTTGTGTATATTTGACACTTCCCCTCCCCCCCGCCTTCCCAATAAGCCTTTTGTAGACATGTCTTTTCAGTATAGTTAACCTGCAGTGCTTGGTAATGTTGACCATGGTTCTGTGACCATCATCATAATATTCTGAATATAAAAGATAAAATCTTTTATCTGTTCAGTTTTCTCCTCCTCCTCTTTTTATGGACACTCTCTTTGTCTCTTCTGGTGAAGTGCTTCTATATTGAGGACTCCACAACAGGTAAAGTTGGCATACTAAGGTCTTAAATCTTGCTTGTGGTAGCTTCTACTATGTGAAGTTTTTGAGAATTGGGAAGGACTTGGCAGTACCTGGGTGTTAGGTACTGCCCCCACCCCCCACTGTTCTTGCTGGCAGATGGTCCTTTAGGGACTTTTGCCAGCAAGTGCAAGTCAGGATACCCTCTAGGAGTGACTGCACTGGTAAAGATATTGGGCAGCCTTTCCTCTTTGCTGAGCTCAGCAGAACCAGGCTGCCAGTGAACCTGATGTATCATTTTCAAAGTTATTTCATATTTTTCTCTCAGTAATCACAGCAGCTGCAGAGGAGAGTGTTTAGCTCCCCATGAGAGTTGTCAAACATAATGAAATATGAAATTAAATGATAGTTACAAAATAAATGCCTGGAAGAGTGAGCTTCCAGTCTTAACGCTTCTCTGAAACAACAGAGGTACCTTTTAAAATATAAGTTTTAACACAAAATTTCTGTTCAAAACAAATATTCCATCTGAAACATAAACTCAGTTGAAAGAGTTTTGCAGGTTGGAATTATTTTCATGATGCCAGTAAATGCTGCTCTGTAGCACTACTCTCACTGCTATAACAGTTCTGTATATAACCCAGATTTAACCAATGAATATCTATTTAATAATTCATGGGGGTTTTTTGTGTAAAATAGTGGAATTTCATTTTGTGGATGAGAATTCCTCTTTTTATATCAGATTCTATTTGAATATATTTCTCATTCTTTTTTAGTTTGTTCCAAATCCTCCCCTGAACACTTGCCTCTGCCTGACCTCTACTACTGTGGATTAAAAAAAAAGGCAGAATTCCAGATGGTTCACTTCATAGAATGAGGGCACCTTTATTTGAAAGGCATTTAAGTATGAAACCAGTCATTTGAGTTAAAAATCCAACAAAGAAAATAAATGAACTTAATCAGCAGTCCTTAAAAATTACGTATGCAGTTTCAGACATCCATGAGTGGTAGTATGACATCAGATTTCAAAGACTTTTAAAGATCTCCCAAATTTCTCACAGGCTATCAGAGAGCTATCTGAACTCTCTGAGTCTGATTAAATGTCTTAGAAGCCTGTGTTACATTGGAGGGTATCCCATACTTTATGATCTCTTTTCTAATTACTATAGTAGCATGCTGGTTTTCTGCAGCTATGCACAAGTGGGGTTTGGTGTCAGGTCATCAGTGAGTGGTTATAGAATACAGCAGAGGTCAGTCCTGCGTGTGCCCCTCATGGACCAAAGCACATGTCTTTTAGTAATCTTTTAATGGATATCTTCCAAACTGCAGTAATCTGAATTCTGGGACTTTGTGCGCCACTGGGCTTGGAAGAAATGCTTGATAGAAAGAGATTATTTGCCAAAAGCGCCAGTGAAAATACTACTCTTACTCCCATTTTATGTGGTTGTGGTAATAACTGCAAGGTATCAGAATTGATGGGTGACTAAAAAAAAGTTTTTTATGTGAAAGAAGATTTGTACCAAGAAGATACCAACCATGATGATACAATAGGAAAAACCCTAGCCTCAAGAATAAAAATTTCCATTGACTTTGATAATGCAGAGATTTAATTGAATGCATTGTTCAACTCTGCCATAAATCATGATCAGATGCATATGTTTCTTGTTATTTATACTGTGGTAGCACTAAGAGTCACTAGGCACAGCTGGTTCTGTAAACACACAAGGAGGTGGTTTCTGCCCAGAGGAATGTTAGTGTTAAGTATGAGACAAGAGACAATGAGAGGATATATTAAAACAGGGGGAACATGAGGTCACGGTGACTATGCTAGTCAGCACAAGAAGCAGCTGCAATATGAATCTGGCTGCCAAGTCTTTATTTGATGATAATCCGTTTGTTGCACTGCTCTGAGGAATATGGTTTGTTTGAGCTGAGCTCAGAATTGAAGTTGGATCGAGTAGATCTTCCAGTTTCTGAAAACATTCTTCAAGTTGAAAATATTCTCGCGTTGCCCTTAATCACAATTTTCTGCAAATATCGATGCAATAATAATCATTAATGCTATAATAACTGACTGAGCAACTGTACTCATACTCACGCAGTTGTGTGACAGTCTCCTTGGACACCCTGGGTCTCCAGCGATTACCCCAAAAACTTAAGATAAGCTAGAGAATTTTGCTGGCTACCAGTGAACTATGAAAAACGTTTCTTCTGATCTCTGACATGCTGGTTCTCCCTTCACCCATGCAGCAAAATATATAGAAACCCACCTGAGGGTTCCTCAAAAATCTGCAACATAAATATGCAGAAAGAGGGAATCCATGGCAGTCATCTTGTTTGGACAAACTTAGAGGACTTCAAGTGGATGAGAGAGTCCTAAGCAATTTAATCTTAGTGTAAGTAGATTAGACATGGATGTTTTTTGTGTTTATTTATATGTACTGTAAAAATTTGTAACTGTATTGTGTAGTTTAAATGTAGTGCAACAAATCTATAAGCCTTGTCATGGGCACCTGACATGCCTTAAGTGCTCTATCTGTCCATAAACGACCCTTAGGTGCGGTAAAGGACTGGTGGTGCAGGGGTGAGAGGAGAGCAAAGTGCTTTCCAAAGTGGCTTTGCAGCAAAGATGTTAAGATACATTGTCCACTACCAGACTCCAGGCAGATTCAGTTTCTTTCTCTCTCTCTGATGGGATCCTATGCCATAACTGATCCATAATCTATCTTCAGAGATTTTTTATGACACTCTCAGTTAAACCAGATTTGAATTGTGTTCAGCTGGTCTCAGCAACAGATGTCAGGTATTACTAAATAATGAACAGTCATGAATGAGAAAGGCAAGAATATTCACTCTGTAATCTTGGCTAAATTAATCTTTTACTCTATGCATGTTTTTCAGAACAGTTTTGTATCTTTACTATTAGTGAAATATTAAGATATAGATAATGTATGAGTATTGCTGTGGAATTGAATACAATTATATTGGGAACATGTCTTGCTCTGGTTTACTTCTAATTCATTTTTCACCTATTATTAAATGTTAAAATAAAAAATAAGAGAATTACAAGTAGTGCCATAAATCAATATGTGTCCTGAACTGCAGAGCAAGTCATTTTTATAAGAGGGGAAGCCCCTGTATTTATAATAAATTGAGTTCATTATCTTTTGAGCTTCCTGATTAAAGTAATTAGTCATTTATGCTGATACAAAGCCATCAGTGAATACATTGCTTTGTTTCACAAATATTGAATCTTAAATTGTTTTGTAAGGGCCATCGGTTATAATCAGCTGCACATTGTAATGTAAATTGTTGTTTTGTTGGTGGGGAAGTAGTTTCCTCTAACCCAAATTAATACACCAAGCAACTCTTCTACAGTTCGAACAAACTGCCTTTAAGACTGTAACGTGAAAACTAATGTAAAATACCAGATAGGACATAGCAGGTGGAGTTGGGTAGGGAGTCAGTATTAACTGATGCTTAGTGCTGAGGAGAGGGTCTCAAAGTTAGCGAGGGCTACTCCAGACTGTGCAGATGACTGCCTCTCAGGAAGACTTGCTGTGCGGGTTTTCCCACTTCTGCAACTGCTGTGCTAATACCTGCCCATTCCCACAAACAGCTGCAGAGAGGTCTGGTTAATGCCATTCACAAAATCCTTGGAAGTTTGGGAACTGCATACCTGTAAAATACTGCTATTACCTGAGGGGCTTCAGTTTGTGAGTTCCTCTCTCCAGCTAGGCATAAAACACAGGTCATCGCCAAGCTGAAATTCCTGCTCTCGAGCTATGGAAAAGCATGAACGAAATCTGACTTCCTCTTGCTCTGCTTTAGCTGTTGGTAAGATTAATCTGTTCTGGGGAAGGCTCAAGCACAGCTTATTTTTCAGTATGAAAACATTGTGTGCATGTGGAATGTGATAGTTTCTCCTCTATTTCCAGACATCAGTTCTGACTAATAAGTACTTGGCATCATTTCCACAAAAGTTGCCCTTAGTCTGGAATAAATCCATATATTGAGGACAAAAGGTAATGCTACTTGGAGAAGAGAAGTTCAGAAGTCTCCTAAGTTGTTTTTTGGACATTAGTTGGGTATGCCTATGCTCATAGGTAGAATTAAGTAGGATGAGCTAAGTAATTTCAGTGTAAGTCTAGCTTTTCCTCTGATGGCATTTTTGGTTTTATCAGTACTGCTGTCCCAGACTGGGCGCTCCCAAGAAGCATGATGCTTGTGAGCAATATAATTAATTGCTGATTAATCTTCCCTCCCGAAATGAGATGACAATTCTGGTTCCAAAAATAAGTGGCTTATTACTTATTTAAAGGCTTCCACTAAGGATGAAGTTAAAAGTAGTTGAAAATAGATTAAATGGACTATGGCCTATCACTGGCTCCTTCAACCTCATTCTTTTACCATACTTTCCCCTGTTCCACAGACTGTAAACCCGAAATGTTTCCCCCTGTCTTTCAGTAGCTGGTTTGCAGTTACTGTGGACACTATAAAGAAAATGAAAATGGATTAAGCTGCTCTTCTGATCAACGTCCTTTCAGTGAAAAGCATTACCTAATATAAAAAAAGGAAGTTGATGTTACAATAAGAGAAGTGTATGTTGTCTTTTCAAATTGTGTACACACAGTTAGCCGTTATACTGACTGCTTGGTCAGGTATTCTGAGAATTGTTCCAAATCCTGTCCCATACCGGGAGGTACGATGTCTTTCTCCATCCTGTACAGGGAGTGTTGGCACCTGACATTAATGCCTGAAAGCCACAAGAGCACAAATATGTTCCTTTGGATGCTGCACCTGTGATTTTTATTACGAACTGAAAAGGGTATTTCAATTTGGTTCTCGATCTTTTCTATTTATATTAATGGCAAAACTTTCACTGATTGAGAACTGATGACATGTTACAGGATCTTGTGAAAATGTAACATTAGAAAGGACCTAATGATCTATTTTGACTAAAACTTTCATTATATTTGAAGAAAGAGAGTCTTTTTCTGATTTGGTTTCTATGTAAAATTCCAATTCAACGGTAATTATGAATCTCCAAATTCTTTCATTTCATATTAGATTACATCCTTTATTTAGGGTTAAAATAAGGGAAACCTTCACATCAGTTACTTTGGTCACCTGCTGTGCAAACTAATAATGCCATGCTAATCTAAAAAGGAGTGTCAGTCACAGTCACATTTGAATTTCAGTGTAAAAGGAAGGAGACAATTAAGAGAGGGAAATCAGCTGAACTAGCGCAGTTTTGTACTACTCAATTTTAAAATCTACAGTCAATCAAATACATCAAGAATGGAAGGTATGTTTTTAAAGAGGCACAGGTTTGTTTACAGGAATGTTCTATGAATTATAATTGTAAAATATTAATAACGAGATGTTACTATAGGTGCTTTTTTCTTTTAGCTTATACTCCTGTGAGAAATAAGTAATAACATACAGGGTGAGGATTTGAGAGATTCGGCTTAGAAAGAAGGGTAGTTGTGACTAAGTGCAGGTTAACACATGAGCTCTGGCATTTTTTTTCCTGTTGTTAATGGTGAAACACCAAACAATTTCACAAAGAAGCTTAAATGTGCATTAGAGACAGACTTTGCATATGCTAGGACAAAGAAAATAGATATGTTTCAGAGATTCTGTATTTCTAAGCATTGTAGCATTGTCCATAGTAAAAAAAACAGGCAGGCTACAAGAATTCCTCTAAAAGGATGAACATTGTCATTTGAAAAGAAAATAGGTACTCGTGACTGTTCACCACCTGGGTATTAATGCAGCCAATTACTGTGTCCTGCCTTTCAAACATTATTATGTTAGAGCAAGAAAAGAGCCAATATTGTATTTTATATGACCTTTCTAATGCTATATATACACATATAGATTTGTGTTATTTGTCTCTTTGATTCACCAAATGTTTCTTATTTGTGGCTCAAGGCATTTATTTATTGCAAGGCTTCAAGCTGCGGTAAGCAAGGTCATAGATTAAGAATTGATTTCCACAGTTGCTCTAGCATACAAACTAAATTTCTCTTGGTTGGTTATAAAAACTACAGCTGGGCATAAATTCAGCTTTTCAACATTGTCTTGAAAATTAATGTTGAAACAAATGAGAAAATACTCTAAGTATGTATTGCATGCTTAATTTAGGCCTTCAGCTAAAACCTAAGGAAAGCAAATTGTTTTTATGCTGCAAGCTTCTAAGTAAAACCGTGCTAGTACTGAAGGTTTTTTTTAATTTCACTTGTTCTTTTTTTTGTTACTACTTTCTCCCTTATTTTTTTTAAATCAGATTTTCTGCACAGTTTTTGGCAAATCATGTTTTGATTAATATGTTGATTAGTTTCTTGGTTTTGTTATATGCTCCTAGAGTCATTGCTAGTTACAATAAGAATGTGGGTTTCAAAATGGAATATAGTTTCTCTCCTTTGGAAACAGACAGTCCTACTAGAAATAGAAAAATCTGCTATTTTGTTAGCTTTGTCTCTAATGTGAAACACAACATCTTGTTAAACTGAAGGAATATTTAGACTGTAAACTGAAAGTTAACTAAAATCAAGGAGGTGTGTTTTGGGAGTGTTTTTAAGGTGTTCTTTGTGTTGTGGGGTTTTGTTTTGGTTTTTTTTTAAGGTGTGCTTTGTGTTGGTAATGATAGTAGAACTACACTGTGCGCAGCAACCAATTGGTGTAAATGTCAAAGATGTATAACTCTTTGATGAATCTTTGCTGCAGATTCCTAATAACTATATAATAAATTTTAAATTACAGAAATTGGCTTCTTAGACACATCTTTAAAGAAAATATTTCTGATATAATCCCCTGCCCCTGCCCTCCGTTTTTGAATTAGTATGCCTAGAGCAGAAACTGTAATATGTAGTGTATGTTTTCAGATCATAACCAACATCATCAGGTGGCTTTACGAATATTAGCTTGGCCTCTACTGTTCCTGCACGCGTCAGAGTTACTGTTTCTGCCATTAGCAGAGGAACGAAATGGCAAAATTATTTTTCTAAGATAACAGAGCATTGTGTTTGCTTGATGGGAATTCTTGGTTTGCAGTGCACAGTTCACACTGTATCTTATAGCACTGGCCCACAAGGAAGAGACTAGTGTGTCAAATGTTTTGTGGTACTCTGTTAAATAGAATCATAGAATCATTAAGGTTGGAAAAGACCTCCAAGATCATCGAGTCCAACCGTCAGCCCAACACCACCATGCCCACTAAACCATGTCCCTAAGCACCTCATCTACATGTCTTTTAAATACTTCCTGGGATGGTGACTCAACCACTTCCCTGGGCAGCCTGTTCCAATGTTTAACCACTCTTTCAGTAAAGAAACTTTTCCTCATGTCCAACCTAAACCTCCCCTGGCACAACTTGAGGCCATTTCCTCTCGTCCTTTCGCCAGTTACTTGGGAGAAGAGACCGACACCCACCTCGCTACAACCTCCTTTCAGGTAGTTGTAGAGAGCGATGAGGTCTCCCCTCAGCCTCCTTTTCTCCAGGCTAAACAACCCCAGTTCCCTCAGCCGCTCCTCATAAGACTTGTTCTCCAGAACCCTCACCAGCCTCGTTGCCCTTCTCTGGACACGCTCTAACACCTCAACGTCCTTCTTGTAGTGAGGGGCCCAAAACTGAACACAGTATTCGAGCCTGTGCGGCCTCACCAGTGCCGAGTACAGGGGCAAAATCACTTCCCTGAGGTGGAATAGAGGCTGAATTGCCAACCCTGTTGCACGCTAGTGCATGAAATAACTTGCTTCACTGTGGTCACAATATGTATGTAAAGAAAAACAATTGGAAAGCAAAGTGCTGTGTGTGATGAGAGCAGAAAAAAGTTTGGCGGGTAAAACAGGTATGGCGTTATTTGAAAATATAAACTTTGTTAAGAAAAAAAATATGTGCAGAAATGAAGTACCTCAGACATAGAAATCACTCTTCTTTCCAATTCAGATGGATGTTTTGGAGGGATGGAGTTGTGAAATTTATCTGTTGGTGCTGATTCTTATCCCCTCCCTGAACTGTATTTTGCAGGATTAGAATACATGGATCTCCTTTCATGGCTGTTCCCAGGAAGCCATTTTGTTAGCCCTTGATCTTACTTTGCAAAATCTTGAGTTGGAGTTTATTTTGAGGTATTGAAAACTGAGGATTTTGTCAGTGTTTAAAATGCCCATGTCCTTAATGAACTTCCTTTTGACTTCCTTGAGATTTCCATATGGAGATATCGCAAAAAAATGCAGCTTTGTGGTGAAATGTGGTGAATCTAGTCAACTCAGACTTTCTCTGAATAATAAAACAGTCTCACGGAAAGCCTTGTTAGGAAGGAATTATGATTATCAAGTCTGGTAGTCAGAAAGGCTTCTTGTTAGGGTATTACTGCAGGACTAACTCAAGCATGGTTATGCTTGACTGAATACAAGATTTCTGCCCATTTCCAAAATGTAGATTTCTTTTTTGAAAAGCACTTAAATATGTATGAAGAATCTTGGACTGATTCATTAACTTTGAATAAATTCCTATGACAAATGAGGGAAATGAAGAGAAAGCAAGAATTACTAGTTAAGCAGGACTCCTTGTGTGAGGTTGGCTGCCTTTAGAGGCACAGGACTAGTACAGCTGTATCACTGATAATTCATTGTAGATCCAGCTGACGGTAACCTTTCAGGAACAGAACCTTTTCAGAAATAGATTTGGCACTGGCCTCCTCTGTATTGATGTAGTAGTACAGATTTTAAGGGTTTTTTCTCTCCCCCCCCCCCCCCCCCCCCCCCCCCACCCACCCCCCCCCCCCTTGCCCCAAGACAGGGGAACTAGACAGATACTGATCAGTTTTATTCTGCTCCTGTGATGAGGTTGGTATAAGAACATAACAGTGGTAGAAATCCAGTGGTATTCTACTTTTGGATCCTCCTTGACATCAGATGTTTTCCTAAAAGCTGCAAAGTCAGTCTCTGCAGTCACCTAATTCTCATGCCCAGTATGTTCTCCACATGGAATCATTCTCCGGTGACACTCAGTGCAAAACATTAAAAAAGTGTTTCCGACAAACAGAACAGAAAAGGCTGGTGAGCAGGGAGAGGGAAGCAGTCTTGCCATTTGTGTGCTCTGCAATGTGCTCCAAACAGAGAAAAGAATGGAGGGAGGTGAAGGGAGATGAGCGATCTCTTGTATAAACTACCTGAAAAGACCCTCTGAGATTTATGGACACGAGTCAGCACCGTACATCTGGGGATGGTCTGTCTAGCTGCAGCCTAGAAGTTTGGGCTTATGTAGGAATCTGTTGTGAAAAATGCTGTTTGAAAAAGTACACCCACAACATGTATTTGGGACTGCTGGGGTCTTTGAGTTAGCAGAGAAGTGTGCTACTGTGGTGACTTTGGTCTTCCCTTTGCATTTTAATTCTGGCATGTTTGTTATCTCAGCACTTGATGCGAAATCTAGCAAACTCTCTGATCTTTCTGACTTTAATTGGAGAATTAAACTTTTAAAGTTCCCTGGAGGTTTAAAGTGTGTAAATATAAATATTCTTATACTTTGGTTTTTATGATACAATTTGTGCTTTTTCAAATGTTGTTATAATGTACGTATGCTCCAGGGGCGGTATTCTGTTACTTTAGTGGGGATTAATTCCCCCAAATCCAGTATCTGCAGCCAGAGGGCTAACCAGATCATTTCAAAAGGGTCAAGGGACCACAGTCATTTACATTTGATTGGGCTTTCTCGGACTCAGGCAGGTCAAAAAGATCAGAGATCACAACTGTATCTGTGGCTGGGGATCCTTCCAGTTTGTGGGATTGCACGGCAAGTACAGGGATAGCATATGCAGCGTCTGTGCACCCCACTGTACAGGCTTGGGGTCAGGCACTGGTCTGAAGAAGGCAGCTAATAACAGGAACTCATCACTTTCCTGTCTGTACATCTCCTTGGGAATATAACTCCTTGGCATGTATTACAACAGCAGTGAGGCTTCTTCAACCACTCTGAAAGAAAAAAAAAAAACAAACCATGCAAGTAGTATCTAGTTATGCATTCTTGACTTCATCTTCCTGCCACCCGCTGCCTTGCTCTGACGTGGATGGTTCAGCGAACTACACTCAGGCAGAAGTTGTGAACAACCGGTCTTGCTGAGACTCTTGCCGAACCTCCTTCCGTGTGCTGTTCCCTCAACACCAGAAACAACTTCCCCAATACCTGACAAAGACTTCAGATTACAAAACTTAAGCAAACATATTCATTGGTTTTTTTTCCCTCATGATAACATTTTCATCAAGGACCAGATGCCAGCACCAAATGATGGTTTGGTCCCAGGTGGCTTTACTTTCTGTGGGATGGTGGAAAATGGGACGTACTGTATGGTGTTAGCAAGGGAAAGGATTTGGATGAGCAAGAAGCAATGGCTGCCAAAAAATGAAACTACGTGACAAAAGGAGTCCTGGTACTGTAGGTTTTGAAGGCTATATAATTTAAAAAGTATCAAACTCATTAGTGCATCCTATCTCTTTTAAAACAACTTAGTCATACCTCATTCTTCACTGCTTCTCTGCTGTGGAATTTTTCCTTTGTGATAAGGCTAACTTTAAATGTTTCAGGTTTTTCTCTCCCTAGTAGAAGGTGTAAACTCACAGCCAACAGAGCCAAGCGTGAAGCAGTTCTGCACTAAGCATTCCACCTCTGTGGTTACCCCACTACTGTGGTTACATTTGAGCAGCTCTAGATTTCAGTACTGCTGCATCAATTTGCTTTCAATTTTTAACTAAAAAGTTTTCATAGCCAGGGAACAGAACAGTAGGGGGTGTTGTATCCACCACCACCCCCTCCCAAAAAAAAAAGGTTCAACTGTGAGTGAAATGCTATTAAAAGCAACATTTGTACAGATGCCAAGTGGGAAGAGGCATGTAATAAAAACAATTAATTTGTTTCAGAAGGAATATATGTAAAATAATAAATTATTTAAAAACAGGTTTTCTTCTGTTTCTCTTCTTTTAATCTCAGTTTTCCATAAGAATAATAATAGTAATTTTCTAACTAGGCAACAAAGATTTTGGTTCCACTTAATGTCTCAGTAACCTTCCATGGAAATGATAGTATTTCACAATACTGATACCTAATTTTAGTAATCAACCCTTATGCATTGAATGTCTTAAAATTTACTACTTTCTGCACTTACAGGTTTTGATAAAGGCACAGAGACTTCATTTAGTTGGTTACTGTAAGGCAAAATGAGACACTTTATGGATTTTTCATAAGGACACATTTTTGTTTACAGATGGATGAACACATTAAGTTGTGTAGCGCCTGTGTCTAAGTAGACATAGAAGCAGGTATTTATGCTGAGCACGGGTTATTTTTCCTCCAGATATGTAGGCATAAAGCCTGAATAAAAATGCAATGTTTAGTTTTTAGACATTGCACAATGTCCTTTGGTCAGCAGTTACTTTATACAAACACTGTTTCTGTATTACCGTGCAGGAGGACTGTAGTAATCATCATAAAACCCAGGGTTGGCAATGAGAATATCTGAGCAGAATAAGAAGACCTTTCCAAAAGGAAACTTGCAAGAAAAGCTTTTTAATTTGAAAGGCTGTGGTTGACTTTCTCAAATTATGGTTATTTGCTCATCTGACCCATTTGTCCAGTAAAAATAGTACTAAATCCTGTGACATCTACAGTAAAGCTTTTTTGATCGTGGGAATCCAATATTCATTGCTTGATGGCATTTGCTTTTATAAACAAGAACTACGATTGTTAATGTTCTTGTGAGTATCCTAAATCAGCATTTGGAACATACGTATTTCAGGTATGAATATGCAGCCAGAGCTTGATACTATAATCGCTGTGTTCCAGTTATTTATTTGGTAAGTATTTTCATATTTTTAAAATAAAATGTATGGATTTTTTTTTACCAAACTAAAATTTTTGCAATGGATACTTCATCACTAAAAATCAGAATTATCATGGCTCCTTTCTCAGTCTTCAGTCTTTTGCAAATTGCAGCAGCATACCTTCTGAAAAACATGAATGCTGATTTAGAAGAACACCTTGAATCACTGATATGAGTTTAAGAAGAGGTGTCAGCAGTGTAAGATGGCTCTACTACAATTTGCACTCCATGGAAAGTCTGCTCAGTGTTTTGCAGTGCCATGCATGCTCTGTTACATGGCATACACCTACACTGGCTCAACCAGCGGAAAATCGACAAAAACACGCAGATGCCGAGAGAGATGCTCAAAGAAGTTGAAGAAGTAGAGGCCATCTGGTGTGAAGCTTCTAGGTATGCCCTTCTTTTAATCAACAAAATGACATAGTACTTGAACTTCTTGGTTTTCTTTTACTTGGTGTCTGAATACAGATTTGTTTATTATACTTACTGCTTTCTTGATAGAAAGTTGAAGAAGGGAGTTGAACAAATCATACAGGGCAGTTCATGTTAATACAGAACTTTTTTCCCTTTTCCACCCTCTCAATAAAATGCACTGGTATGGGACAATTTGAATGCAATCCTGATGATGTGGAAAAGCAAAAGAGAAGGTCACAGACTTGCAAATAAAACTTAATTGTTATTTGCTCATTTGAAACTGGCAAGGAGACAGCCAATAATACATTGCTCCATGACTAGCTCTAAATTAGTAATGTACCTGAACTACGTTTTATGTATCACACCATTCATGTATTTGATCATTATTCTCTCATCATATTTTATGTTCTTGTCCTGTCTGAGTTCATCTGTGGCAGAGAGAAGCCTCTTTGCTCTTTTTTGGTTTCTGTTTTCCTTTCTTTTAAAAATAATCAGATTGCAAATCTTAAGTGGGGGTATGAGTGGTGGAGGTTATCCTTGCTTTGCTGTCTGGATCATGAGCATCTGATACATGACAGTTCTCCGCTTGCTGCAGTTCTAGTAACTCCATGCTGTTCTGATTGCTTTTTGTCTTTTTTTGCCTCTCAAAGGCACCGATGCGTGGATGTTTCCTGACTCATTAGTACTTTTTTTTTAATTCATTGAGAGTTATTTCTCTTTTATTCGAAAAGAGAAGGAGGTGGTAAAAACTAGCTACACTGGAGCAGAGTAATAGAAAAACAACTAGCTATTCAGACTCAGTTTAGGGAAAAGATATTCTGTTCCCTTATTGTCTTTCTCTCAAATAAGCCAAGAGGTGGGTTTGTTCTTTTGTCCACACCCATCTTTACACTTTTCTTCTTTACACTCATCTGCAAATCAAGACCATTGCTAAACTGAGATGCTCTCTCTACCTAAACTTAAAGTGACCCTAGGAGTAGTCTTAAGAAAGTGAACCCACATGATCTGTGTGCTTTCAGTCTGTGTTGCCGTTTGCAACCTGAATGTAATTTGGTTTCACAGTACCCACAGAGTGCCAGAGAAGAGCTAATCCTGTAGATGAATAGTATATTGCTCCATATTGCCCATTCCTAGTCCTGTCAGGCCATATGAATAAGCATGGCTCTGTGCTGAGGCTTCCCCCTTCAATATAGTTCTGGAATTTGGGCTGATGCAACCTCTTTATATGGGGTGGAGGGTTTGTACTGTGAATGGCAGTTGAATTTACAAGTAAAAAGAAGCTCAGATACCCTCTGAAAAGACTATTGATATAAGGAGCTGAGATACTGGATGTGGAACGAACTGACACACAGTTTTGAAAGGTTGGAGGCTTAAGGGAGAAATTAAATGACCTCTCTGTAGTATAGCAGAAATGGATCAATGGCTTTGTTTTTATGTTTTTCTTTGAAAGGTATCACCTGCTGGCTGCAGAGTGGGTGGATCCAGCTTCCTTCTGGAGCCTGAGCAAATCACTTGAGAAAGATCTTGCTTTCTGCTGTGTCCTAAAGACAACATGGAAGGGGAGAGCATCTATGAGGTTGATTCTGGAGATGGACTTGGAGGTAAGGATGCCTATGACTTATTTTTGCTTTCATCCCAGATGGCTGGTTACAGGAAGCCCTTATGACAATGGACCTCGGAAGCCACAAAAAGCAAATGTGATAATAGATGTCTACAGTTCATTGATTGTATTGTGTCACTTTACAAGCAGTGAATAAAAATTTTTGAAAACAACTGTGTCCTAGAGGAAGTGGCACACCTAGACACTGCACGTTCTAAATGTTATTTAGAGTCTGAGATGTCCTAAAGATGATGCAAACCCTAAATAACTTCCAATAAAAGTAAAGGCATGTAGCCTTTTCTCTCTTTGTTTCTCTTTTTTCTGTCTCTCACCTGCTGAGTAACTGTATTGCACACACTGTCCATTTTGTTTGTATTTTTTAACTGGACTGCAGAAAATGGCATGAAATGGTATTGACTGTCTTCTATACTAGTGACCCATGCGTAGATGGAGACTTTTCATTGACCTGAAATAAAGAGTTCTTGTTTTTACTTAGCTACTAATTCCACAGGTGTCTTTGGGCAAATTAGCTAACTTCATTGCTGTGGTTTATCACCTTCACAACGGGGTGAACAGCTTCTCAGAGAAGGTAATACTACATACTTCTACAGGGGTGAACACCTTCTCAGAGAAGGTTATATTACATACTTCTACAGGGATGCTGTTCTTTGCGTGTAATGCAGAGGACCTTTGACAGTTTTTGGGTAGATCCATCTGTTTTAAATTCATGGTTTAACACAGCTTCTTCTGAGGTGAACTAATCAAACACATTTATCTAGTTTGCAGAACACCTTGCGCTGCCTAGGTCAACTCACTTTTGAACTCAGAAGTCTAAATATTATGGGAAAGAATGAGGTTCTACATTAGAACGTTGTAATAACAAAGACTTGGTGTGCTGCACATGTATTTGATGGTTTAGATGTTTTCCTGTGACTGGATTGTAACCAGGCAGACTGTTTTTTGCCTGAGTGTACTGTGCTTGTGCTAAGATGCCCCCTTTTGTGTTTAATACTTTTGTAATACTTTTCCTGGGCCCTATCAGCAGTATCAGTAGTACTGTGTACTTGGAGGAACAGTTTCTACTGTCTTACCACTGAGTTTCCTTCTCATTAATGAGTTGCTTTCAGACACTCATCAGTTGGACTAACATGCAGATATATATCCTTAAACAGTTTACTTTTTTTTAAAAAGGCAAAAAGCCTGGTGGTTCAAGTTACTTTTAAAATTCCTGATGATACTGTCTATGAAATAACTATTTTGTCGTAATAAATTTTATGACAATAACAATATAAGTATTTATGCTCAAGTAGTGCCTTTCTGCTAGGTGAATGAAGGGTAATAGAGTAGCAGTGTTCTCTTTGACTTTCTGAGCATTTGTGTTGCCCTCTCCCAAAGTTTTTGAAACACCTGGAGCCATCGTTACGACCGTTACTGATTAGGTTACTTTTTATTTCGTAACCTATCTCAAGCACTAGTTATCTGGCCTTACCTTCAGTCACTGAATCTCTGCTGCGGTACTGCATCTTTGTCATTTCTTTCATGCCACTTTGAGCATGGAAAAATTCTTTCAGAGCTGAGGTCAAAGACAATTTTGTATCCCAGCCCTCCTTGAGTCTGACCTTTGTTGTTATAACAAGTTAGTGTCCTTGATCTACATTTTTTAATTTATATAGGTAAGAGTGTGTGTGTGTGTTTAAGTACGCGGAATGGGTAACCATATTTCTGGCTTGTCCTGCTCTCTTTCTTTTTGGATTCTGACTTAAGATCGTAAGCTCTTCAGAGCAAATTTACTATTTTTGTGAAATAGAATAAATTGTCATTGACATAAGTTGAATAGAATTACTGGTACGAGAACAAAATCTGATCATGTATGTGATAGGGCCATATTTACAGCAGCATGTCAGTATCTCCAACATACATATATGTATGGTGCTTTTTTGGACAAAGTGTGCTTGCATGAGTAATACTAACCACAGAGTACCATGTCATATTTTTCAGAAAACAGGTGAAGTTCTCTCTGTGTGAATTGCTGGATAGCAGCTCAAGTAAAAAAAAATTCCTTGCTTCATCCCTTATAAACAAAACAAAGGTATATCAAAACAAACTCAACAAAAATTCCCATTCTGAAAGTATGAGGAATGGGCAAGAGCTAGCTCTCTGTTATGATCAGTCCATCAAGCATTTCTATCTGATGAGTAAGGGAAGTGTTGGAAACTCCTGTGTTTTAAAATCAACGGCAACTAAAACTTTGAATGTAGATTTGCTACGTTTCTTGGATTCTCTTTGTCCTGCTTTTTCTACTTATACTTGGGATACCTAAATGACAAGTATATGCTGTTTATGGAACCAAACTAGGGAATTTTGCACTATTTTATAGAATGTGATTTAAATAAAAATGTGACTTTAAAATAAAGCAAATATATTTTGGAAGATAAAGGACATGCATACTTTCAGAGATGGGTACATCGTTCTCAGTGGTGTATAACAAAGTCTGTATATACCCTCTGTATTATAAATACAGACATACTTTGAGATACGTACATATTGAGCACAAATATATGGTTACAATTAGGCTGATTTGATGTCTGAATTATGATATATCAGAGACTTAAGACAAAACAAAAATGTGCCCATTTTCAGCAACGTGAGTAGAATGTCAAGCAATTTACCAGTATAATGAAATAATCTCCAAAAAACAAAGTATGTTTTGTTAATTCAAGGATTGTGGTCTCTGATGGAAGAGTTTCCTGGGACCATAAACTCCCTGTGAGACTGCATGAGTTTGAGGGTCAAAAGACCTTAAGAATTTTGTGGCCATTTCTTGTCAGATCCAAAAAATTAATACTAACCAAAATATCACCCCATAGTTCATTATTTCATTAATAGAAAATCAGGCTACTATTTTCAGATTCAGGAACCCAAAGTAAGGCTGCTCTTCTCATTTTAACTGCAAAAAAGTGTTTGGATTTTCGTAAGTGTGGGTGGCTTATAGCACTCCCTAATGCCAGTAAAAGCTCAGGAATGATGCTTATAGAGATCAAGTAATTAATTTGGTACTGTGGAGTTATGTACTTAACTCAGACTCCTTTGGTTTAAAAATTAGCCCTAATATTAAAAGCAGTTTAGGTAGCTGTGCTGTGGGCGTTGTACCTGGTCCTCTTGACTTGATGTTACTTCATAGCAGGTTTTGAATGCTTCTAAAATAATGCACAAAGAAGAACAGAGCTGACTTTTCTCCTGGTCTAGAAAGCCAAACTCAGTGAAGGTCCATATTATGCAGTTGAATAGAGTCTTCAGAGTACAAGCCACCCCAAATATGGTGAAGAGACAGGACTGTAGTTCTTCACTGTGCAATGCACTGAAAACTTATTATAGCTGACCTAGAACAGATGGGCACACCTCCTTCAAAGCAAAGACTTTATAGCTTCAGTTGCCCAGGAGAGATTTCTGCTTTCTTCAAATGAAAGAACTCTGTGGTGGGGTGACCTTGGCTGGCTGCCAGGTGCCCAGCAAGTTGCTCTCTCACTCCCCCTCCTCAGCAGGACGGGGAAGAAAATAAGATGAAAGGATAGGGAGAGGGACATCACTCATCAATTACTGTCACAGACAAAAGAGACTTGACTTCAGAAAGATTAATTTATTGCTAATTAAAAATATAGTAGGTTAGTGACAAAAAACCTCAAAACTAAAACCACCTTCCCCTCACCCCCTTTCTTCCCAGACTCAACTTCACTCCTTTCTTCCTGACTTTTCTGCCACCTCCTGCCACCCTTGAGCAGCACAGGGGAATGGGGAATGAGGGTTACAGTCAGTCCATAACACTTTGTCTCTGCTGCTCCTTCTCCTCATGCTCTTCTCCTACTCCAGTGTGGGGTCCCACTCAGGGGATATAGTCCTTCACGAATTTTTCCAACGTGGGTCCTTCTCACGGGCTGCGGTTTTTCAAGAACTGCTCCAGTATGGATCCTTTCCACTGAGTACAGTCCGTCAGGAACGTACTGCTCCAGCGTGGGTAACCCACAAGCCACAGTTCTTGCCAGAAAACCTGCTCTTGTGTGGGCTCCTCTCCACAGGCCACAGCTCCTGCCAGGAGCCTGATCCAGTGTGGGCTCTCTGTGGGCTGCAGTTTCCTTCAGGGCATCTCCACCTGCTCTGGTGTGGGTCCTCAATGGGCTGCAGGGTGGATATCTGCTCATTGTGGTCCTCCATGGGCTGCAGGAGCACAACCTGCATCACCATGGTCTTCTCCATGGGCTGCGAGGGAATTTCTGCTCTGGAGCCTGGAGCACCTTCTTTCCCCTCCTTCTTCACTGACCTTGGTGTTTGCAGGGCTGTTTCTGTCACACTTTCTCACTCCTTTCACAGCTGCAGTTGTGCAGCTTTTTTACCCTTTCTTAAATATGTTATCACAGAGGTGCTACCAGTGTTGCTGATGGGCTCAGCTTTGGCCAGCGGTGGGGTCTGTCTTGGAGCTGGCTGGAACTGGCACTGTCCGACACCCCTGCCGTCCCCCCGCCACCAAAACCTTGCCACGTAAACCCAGCACAGACTCTGTTATTCCAGAGCAATATGCTTCAAGTGTACTCCTTACAGACCTGCTGCAATTCTTAGAGGGTGTTGTCGTTAAGTGATTGTCTTTATTATCAATATCTTGGCTACTTTGATGTGTTCCTAAAAGTAGTCACTAACTTGGACAATGTAGAGTTACGTATATTTGGAGATGTTTCTTTAGAAACTTTTAATCCTTTTAATTATGGAGTGATATGATTATTAATTAAAACTAAAGATCAAGCTCTATTATTGTTCCGCTTCCGTGACTTGATTTTTCAAAATTTAGTCCTGTTTGTTTTGGCAAAGAGTCTGCAGTGTCTAGATATATATGCAGAATCAATACCACAGCACGCATTTTTCCTTGTTCCCTGTACTGTGTTTTAATAAGAACCTGAAGATTTGCTGCTGCCCAAAAGGTATTATGGGGAAGAGATTGGGGAGGGGTTAAGCAACTTTTGTGGTTCTGTTGCGTTGTTGATGTTACACTAGATCTGCTTTTGGCCTGGTATTTTCACTTGTAGCTCTTGTTCAAGTAAAAAATCCTTCCTGCACGTTAGCAAGGCTGTGAGCCAGTTGCTATGGTATTCAGCTATTTTTTTTTTTTAACCAATCGGCTTGCTTTTGTGATGATTCAGCCCAGAATAAAAAATCGGCCACACAGGCTAGAGCTGTAATCAAAAGAGCAGCTATTGTTGGCTTGAAAATCTATAGAGGTTGGGAGAAAAGCAGAATTTGAGTTTCAAGAAAATCACAGTCTGTGTTTATGGTATATATTCTAATGTGTAACTAAGTGCTAGTAATGGTGGTAATAGCAGTAGTCCTTTTTCAGGATGATAATAAAAATTGAATCACTGGACTAATTTCTCTATGTTGTTTTATCACACCAAAGGCATCAGTAGTTTCCAGCTAAAAAATTATGAGGTAGTTTTATTCTGTGGCCATTTTTAATTGTTTTTCGTTGCATTAGTAAATGGTAGTACATTTCTGACAGGATATTATTTGCTAGTGGAAGATTACCAGACTCTGCCACTTGTCTTCTCAATTTTAGCGTTGCTGTTTGGCTAATCAGAAAATTCTGGAAGACTGCTAGATAATGTAGAAGGACTTTAAAGTCATAATGGTGCTGATACGTAGCTGCAGTGATCCAAGGATAAAAGAAAGACAAGGTATTTAAAGAGAGGTATAGTCTGATAGATGAACTATCCAAAAAGGGAGGACAGACTTTTGTGGGTCTTCTGCAGGTTTTAAGAAGCTCTTGTCTGCTTGAAGGCAAGGTTGTTCTCCTCCCCACCTTGTCTGCAAATAAAAGATACTTTTGTACAAAACAACTTCTTTCAGAAGTCATGGCTATACCACAAATAAAACTTCTAAATTTCAATTTAGAAATCACTAGAAATCATGCTTGTAAATGACGGTGCTACAAACTAAAAGGCTATCAAAATCTAGACAGTGCAACTGATAACAATAAGTATGTGAAAACACATATTTGAATTTGGAAATAACTAGACAAAAAAGGTAAAGATTTACTCTAGGAATGCTTTTTGTCTGTGTGCTCTGTACAATACAGTGGCACAATCCTTTCCCAGCGGATAGCAGGATCTACTGAAAAAGCCTTTGCTTTATTACTCCCAGAAGTGTCATGAGAGCTTTCATTTTCTTTCCCAGCGCCTTATGTGGTACCCCTTCTTTTTATGTATGCAGGTAATAATGTCCCACTGTGGACTAAAACACTGGCAGTGAATAATGGTGTCTCTGCTCTCACTGAGTATGAACAAAACCACCTCCTAGTTATCAAGGGTTTGACTAAGAATAGTAACTGATCGATGAAGTTGAATCTTGCAGAGGCTTTAAATGATGCTGGTAGAGAGCATGAACTTTTCCACCTCTGTAATAGCTCCAATGAATTCCTCATTGTCACTGGACATCCAGGTAAACCTCAGCATGCTGTGTATGTGCCAGCAGAATAGTAAAGCAGTCAGCTGTGATGTTCAGGAAATACAGGTTTCTAAGCATACGGTACATGACTTTGCAAGAGATCAAGAGGAAGATGTGCATCAGCTCAAGAGGAAGATGTGCATCAGCTCATCAAACACAATGAAAAATCCACCTTCCAAGATAGTACAAAAAAAAAGAAAAAGCAGAACAAAAAAGACTTGTCACAGCAAACTAAAGGGAAGAGTAAAATTCTTCCTTGTTTATAGTAAGTAGTAAGTCTTAATTTATTGCACTGGGATTCCTGCATCCAAGTAAGTGGAATGTGGAGAGCTCCCCATTGACTGTTTAGCTAAACAGGCTAAAGTCTTTCTAGGTCAATTATTAATTTTTATTTATGTCAAATCTATGCTACAAACACATACTCATGGGACAAACTCCCATGTTTTTCAGTGAAATGAAAACCCTAGAAAAATCTGGATGGATCAAGAGATTTTCTTAGAGTTTATAGTTTTGGATGGCCAAATTTAATATATGTGGTGTTTCACATTTGTTAGTTGCCACTGGATGTCTGAGAACATAAAATACATACATCCAGGAGATAGAGTTTTTAAGCATGTCCTGTTTTTACAAACGCAATTTTAATGGCACAGTTCACTGATGTTTTATCTTCCAATGTTTTCAGATGAGCTTTTTATTGTTAGATGAGCTTTTTATTGTTTATTAGTGTTCTTTAACTTATTTTTAAGAGCTATATACTGTTACAAGATCTGTATGAACGACCAGCAGTCATTATGGCATTATAGTCATTAGAGTATGGCAGATAGTTTTGCACTATAATAAATGTGGGATATGTTATACTGGTTCTTATCTTCATTTAGAAATAAATTTGTAAATACACAAGGGAGAGCAAAGAATGAGGGACATCTAGAGGCACGTATAGAGGGCACTTATGAAAAGTAATGCTAATTTTTAGCCATTGCAGATATTAAAAAATACTGTGGAAATCTTCCTGAAGGTGATTATGAAACCAAAATACTCATAAGCACATTGCCAATATTTAGCTGACAATTAATGTCTTTGGTCTGGGTTTTCACTCGGTGATGGGGATATGGTGACTTTATTAAGGGATGATGGTTTTAAATGTAAAAGCGAAAAACCTCAACAAATGACTCCTATTGAAATGATAGAGATATGACTTGCCAGAGTTCTCTTATAGTTGTTTGCTGCAAATAAATGCTTAGATGAGGTCTTCTAGTGGTGGCTTAGATGATCTAGAGATAAATTGATTTATTCTTTATTCAAGCACCACAGTCATTGATCATATAAT
The DNA here is from genome assembly GCF_000699105.1 of Pygoscelis adeliae. Classification (NCBI taxonomy): domain Eukaryota; kingdom Metazoa; phylum Chordata; class Aves; order Sphenisciformes; family Spheniscidae; genus Pygoscelis; species Pygoscelis adeliae. The sequence continues at coordinate 10,419,251 of NW_008825167.1, forward strand.
TTAGAAAGTGTTGAGCATCTAAAATACTTAAGCCAGAAAGCGGACAAGAATATTCAAGCTCTTGAAAGCATTTTCTGCAGTGGCCCTTGCATTTTAATAGTTCTGCAAGAACATCTATACAAGATATTAATTTTAGTAGGTTTTGGGGTCACATCTAAAGTGCATGTATATTCCTATATGACTTCACTTAGAAATTGCCCTTGACTAATAATTGCCCATGTCTACTTGCCGCCCAGCTTGTAAGGTAGGTCATAAGGGATGGGATTTCATTTAGTAGAGCTCTGCCTTTTTAAGGAAAGTGCAATGTAAGAGATGGGAAGTGTATTTAAATTTGGTTATATAAAAAACACTCTGTGCACTGATCTGTTGTTCAAAGACATGGCTTGCTACACGTCACTTTATTTACCTTTCACATGTTGTATACACATACTGATAGTTCTTCACTGCTTATACTGAATCTTTGCAAGTAGTGATACACACCAGTCCCCTGCTGGTGTAAGTATCATAGCTCCACTGCTTTTGGAAATTATAATAGAGATACGATGGTCTACATACCCAGAGGACTTGCCGCATTTCCACCAAAAGAATACTGTGGGCTTGATTCAGATTCACCATTTATTAAAAGTACTGCTTTTAGTAGTGCAAATATAAGTAGAAAGAAAACTCTCTCATGAGTAGGATGCATGCAGATACACACCTGAGTAACTAACTAGAATGGATTGCTGCTGTCTGGACTAGATTCATATAATGACAAATGCCTTCATAAAAAGGACTGCTTTGATACAGCACTTCATCTTTCTGAATTTCAAAGCTCTGCAAATTTAAATATAAGCATGGGTAAATAAGCATTGAAATCATCCTGGCATGTATAACAGATTTTTTTTTTCCTGTTCAGTACTTGTATGTATTTGCTTTCCAATGTATCTTCTAGAAAAGAAAGGCTTTTGAAGAAAAGCGAAAGATACAAATTAAAATGGAGAATATATTTCCACACGGATCCATGAGTTTTTTCTCTGTGATGCTATACAGACCTGGGATGGGTTGATAGTTCGGGCTGCTCTGCTTTGAATACCAATATTAATATAAAATGGGTTCCTTAACTTCCTCTCCTTTTGTTCTGATGACAAAAATACAGTTTATTTCTCTGAAATAGAGGATTTTATTTTATGCTTGTGTGATTATTTTTTTTCCTTATCACTTTTTCATTTTTCATTAGGAAGT
>NW_008825167.1:10420515-10427017 GCF_000699105.1 Pygoscelis adeliae
GTAGACTGATTTTCTGGGGTTCATTTTAAATTTTATTGACTAAAGCAGTTAATGCTTCTTAAAGCCCTGCTTCAACAAGCATTCTGTTGAACTGTTCCTGATGGAGGGTAAACTGATTAATCTGAGTTGAATCCCTTCAACAGCTGTACAATGGGTTTCACACTAAGGAATTCTCAAGGTACTTAATTCTTTCAATCACTTAGATCAGGACTGAACTATCAGCACCTCCCTGGTAATTCTAAAAATAGTACCTCCTTCTTTGGGGTTAGGAGTATGATAGAGGAAACTCTCTTGAGTCTGAGCTAATTACACTGATGGAAGTGAATATAGGACCTAGAAAGACCTGGGCTGCAGCTTGTGACTTACACTCTTGTAAGTCTGGGAATGCCCATTGAGGAAGTATTTTTCTGCTATTGAAAGTGATTGGGAGAACAAGGTGCTTGCTTGCTTACAGGGTCAACAGTTTTGCTCCTGCTTGAAAAAATTATCCTTAGATGAGGAAAGTTTTCACCATTTTTTTGTCTTTGAATTTCTTTGTTTTTTAGGGAAAGCTATAAGGAAGCTTGTGCGCAAGGCGACTCTGGTGGCATCTAGAATCCTCAGATTTCCTTGACTGAATCCATCTGGGTTTAGCCCTAAATATAGTAGACAAGCTGCACTGCTTGCACTGATAAATTATATCTTCCAAATGATAGACCAAGGTACAGTCATGTATACTAACCGTTTTTGATCTCATTTGACTCTTGATTCTGTTGCTTTTTGGGTAGTTCTTACAGTATGGTTTGTCCCCATTGTTGTGGACTATCTTTTCATCAGTACTCTCAAAAAAAAAAGAATTGAAAGAGACTTCTGGCCTGGCTCTGGCATTTGATGTTGCCAGCTCCTTACGAGTCTGCAGCTTGGTGGGAAACTTGAGATTTACAAACTTGCCTTCAGCGGCAGGTAGACAGTGGGACTGTTGGCAGCACAACTTTATTTGGTTTTACTACCCGTGGAAGAGAAAAAAGTGAAAACCTAAAACAAAACTCCACTTCCTTTTGAAATGTATTTTCCATTTACTTTGTATGCTCAGCAATCCTAAAATGAAAACAGACTATGTTCTAACAAAGCATAGATTTTGACTACAAAATAACAGCTGTATCATCAAAAGAAAAAATAGATCAATAAAGTACTATACTAAATTATAGTTAATAATTAGGTTTCTTTAGATCTGCTTTGGTATCTCAGCTAGCTGTTGGAATGAGCAAGCAATCTCAGTGCCAACTGGCCTGCTTTCTGAGGTCAGAACTTCTCTTTGCTTTGTTTTAGATGGGAAAAATCTTCTGTCTCCTACCTGTGTCTCTTCTGAACTATAGGGGAGATAACTTTAATAACACAGAATGTTACCAGTTTCAAGATGTTTTTGGAGTGGTGGTGTTGGTTCACATTTTAAGACTTTGGTATCCAATAGAATATATTGCTCTGCTTGGATCGTCCATGACATTTAAAAATTAAGACTGATTAAGCATTTTTTTAATTGTCTTATTTGAGCATGACATTGGTTGAATATTAATCCAGTTGCACAGAGGCTATTAAAATTTTGATTTTTACATGGTTTAGATATTGAGTTGGAAGACTTCAGAGCTGTCTTTTCTTTTGGCCAAAGATGAGGGGGAACGCTTCCTGCATGTATCTTCTCTGTTCCTTCATGCTGCATGTTGGGCTGCAGCTGTTTGCTGCCTTCACCTTCAAATGTTGAGCTTTATCCTTATTTTGGTGCTGTGCCCAGATACAAAACCTTCCAGTGGCTTCTCCCTAGTGTACAAAGTATTTGGGAGAGCATCTGTGGTCTGGAATGGGTGGTTGCAAGCTCAGATTGGCTGGCACGTTTGGCCCCTTGTGAGTGTCCAGGTCTTGCTAAGGGAGATCCTATACCAACCATAGCCTAAATCATCAGCTGACCACAATAAAGAAGCCTGTAGGTCATGCACAATTTGTGAGTTGCAGATGGCTTTGAAGTTGCTATGTAAAAACTGCTTTCTGTTGTCTGGCAAAAGAATATTAGATCTAAAGAATGAATGCCACTGGTGTTCAGCCTTGCAGAGTTGGTCTACAGATGGTTCTCCTTTTGAATATAATTCTTTTAAAATATATGTACTTGCTGAGAGGTTAATGAAAGGTTCCCATAATTCTCCTGTTTAATTAGTACAATACAGCAAATAATTGAAGAATATGTCTATCTTTTCAATTGACAGCAACAGGTCATACCTTTGGCACACAGATAATTGGTAATTTTCTGTGCGTATCATTAGTGGAAGAGGAAGATGGGTGCATCTTTGTTTGCTGGGTTGTGATAGTGTCTGTGACATTCAGCTGGCCTGTAGTGGTCTGTGTCAATTGCTTCCCTTCCTTGTCCACCGCCAGTGTTTTGTGATAAGTCTTTGTATCTATTGTGTATCTATCTATTCAGCATTTGGCAGGTCAAAGCACTTGGATGAGGTAAATTAATTTTCTTTGTTGTAAGAAATTCTGATGTTATTTAATGATAAAGTATCATGCTCCTCTCTTTATTTATAATCTTTAGGAAAATTCTGACTGCCAACAAAATAATTTCTGAACAGGAAAGGCCTTTATAGAGGTTCCTTCTACTACAAGAGAAACAGTGGACATCACACTGGAAATATCTGGGAGCTGGCAAAGGAAATGGAAGCTAACCATAGGCTTTGGCATAAGGCTGTGGAGTTTAATGCCTGCTGTGGATGTGCTGGATGTGGACAGGCTGTCCTCCAGCCCCTGGTAAAGGAGAGTGGATGGCTCAGGCTCTCCTTAACAGCACATTGCAGCAAGACTAGGGCTGTTGTGGGATGACAGATTTCTGTTAGTATAGATAGTACTATAACTAGTAAAATACTGAAGGTAGTTTTAAAATCCAGCTAATAAATGAAAGGGATTTAATAGTCGCTAATTACAGAATTTAGAGATACCTGAGACACAGGGACATTTTTAATGTTAAATGAAAAACATGTTTAATGAAGTCAAGTACCCAAAAGTTAGGAAAAGTTGGAAATTTGCTCATGTTGTTTTTTGTCAGCTGCTTTTGTATTCAGCTGTATAATCACAAGCTAATTTTATATTATCTTAGTAGTCACTCAATGAATTAATTAAATGTGTAGAAAGGTATCTTGAAAAATAGGCATGGCAAAGGAGTTTCTTCTATCATTGTTTTTGAGAGCTTGACCCAAAAGTTTTCCCTTTATTTGAAAATTCTTCATATATAACTAAATGTTTTTAATAAAACTCAAGATGCTCCAGCTAGATACTAGCTTGAGTTAGAGCATGATGATATACAGATCATCTTATTAGCTCTAACTGTTCAGCACAAAGGGCTGAGGACGAATATCATTGGAAGCAAGTAAGAGAGGATGCAGACTTGAAGTGTTCAGTGGAAGAAATCTCTAAGTTGTTTTTGGAGAGGACTGGTTGTGCTAATGTAGTAAGCACACACTAAGACAGAGACCTTACAACATAAGGAGAGAAAAGTTAATTTGGATTTTCAACTATTAAAAGGGATTCTATGGGGATAAAGCAGTTATTAATAGAGTCATGGTTTTAATACAGAAGGTAAATCTGATCCATTTAGGAAGAGCAGTCCATATAGTCAGAGGTCTCCGCAACCAATGGGCCTAATGGATTTGCTGCATTGATGAAATGGTGCAGAGTGGTAAACACGGTGGGAGATAAGGCAGAAAAACAGGAGTAAGCAGATCTTTAAATCTCATTGAAATTCATGGCAGGAGCATGAATTTGGCACAACGGAGGGTTTCCAAATGAGGCTTCAGTTGCTCACACCAATGGGCAGGCGACAGGACTGTTGTTATTCTGCCATGTTCTATACAAGGAGTGAATATAATGCAGTGTTGCATGGTGTTTGCTTTTGTAGTGGTTCATTTTATCTCACTGCATTCCCATCTAAAACCACAACAAACGTGGTTAGCAGCTAAAGTGATGGTTCTTCAGCAGCAGCATACTGATAGGAACTTTTATGTATGCTCAGCACTGTAACGTCATTGAACACTTGCTCGCTGCGTTGCTATTTAATGCTGCTTTAGCTGCTTCTGACAAGTTGATGTACTGGCACATCAGGATCCTGTATTGGTACATCATAGGGAGACAGGATGATCGGTAACCGTGTTCCCTCGCAGGGCAGTGGTTATAAATACACTTCAGGAGGAGATCACTTCTTAGCCTTCTCTTCTTGCTCTTTCAAAAGATATTTTCACTTTTCTGTATTATGGAGATGGTGCTAACGCGAGCAGTCTCATACTGCATAATCAAAGATTCCAAAATCCTGATGTGCTGTCATGTGTCTGTGATTATGCAGTGCTATGCTTTCTGCCATTGAAATGTACAAGTTTAATAACTAACGAACTTACATTTCTGGCAACTTACACACTTATGTACTGTTCCTTTGTTATAAAAATTAAAAGTGAAATACTTGGAATTTCCTTGGGAAAACAGCTAATTCTGACCTTTGAAGAAAACATAGAAAAGCTTATATGCAATACTAGTATTAGTTATTTCATTTTAGTATTTTCTTTTTTTCTGTTTGGGTTTTATTTCTTCACTTATTTGTGTAATGAAGCCATTAGCGAGTTTACATTGGGGCAGCAATTAATGAAGACTAGTTTAAATATTGGCTTAAAAAAAAGTCATCTGCCACTTAGTGGATGGGAGCAGTCATGATTAAAGAGTTAATATAATGACTAGGTAGCACATTTGCTCTTCAAAGTTTTAAATACTGTGTGAACAAAAATTGAAAAGTGGCAATCACCTTCAGTAGCTGATTTCTGTCTTCAGAAGTTGTGTAGGGTCTTTGTAAGTTCTTATGTAGCATGTAGTCTGGACGTAGTCTAGCTCAGACTAAAATCTGAAAAAGTAAGCAGCTGATGCTATTTTATTTAGTAGTTATTTTTAAGCCCTCTTATAACTACACTTCACAACTTTTTGTTATCTGCTTTTTGCCAGCATAGTTTAGATAGCTTGCTTTAATAATCTTAGTCGTTAATATATTGTTGCTCGATTGCTCTGCAAGGGGGACATATTTCTCTTCTGATTAATACAATGATTTTAGACTAAAGCACATGGTCAATAAACATGTAATACAGTAAATATAATGAAATGAACAAACAGCAAAAGTGTAAACAGAACAACAACAAAAAAAAACCAGAAGCCCTCCCCCAACCTTAAAAATGAGCAAATCTCAGATCGACTCCTCTCCATTTCGTAAATAAAATCAACACACACAAGGTAGTGTATCCTTTTACAGCCTAAAAAAGGTCTGATTTTGGAAATGGATGTTCAGCTGTCACTGAGCAGTACTTTCTAATGCTATCAGAATATTCTGCTAAGGGGGGAAAAAACCCAAACCGTAAAAGGCCTTAAGGGTTATTGAAGGAGATCTGCATTCTTTCTGTTAAATTTAATTAGGGATTTAGAATATGTTTATCCAGGTTTTACCCATTAAACTTTGACTGATAAATTTGAAAACAAGCATTCCATCTATAAGGTAACTACTTTTGATACCAGATTGCTAAATGGAAGGGCAGTTATATTTACGTCATTAGGATGTGTATGTATGTATTCTTCCCTGTTGTTTCCTAGCATTTTCACTGAACCTACAGCATAAATAAATGACTGTGTAAGCTCACAATATCTAATTACATTTTATGTTTAACGTGTGTTTTAAATAATTTTCATGCTTGGACTACATAGGAGACCACTTCTGCTACGGTAAAAGTAAAATTAGGATGTTGTCATGCTACTCAGTAAAAACTAGGCGCCCTAGGGGCACTGGATTACAAATTGGTGGAGTTAATTCACATTGTTTCATATAGCAATGAATTACAATTTAAGCATAAAACCTGTTGAAAAAACCCTTGCCTTTTAACGATAAAGTAACAGAAGGCCTGGGTTAAATAGTGGGTCATTGTCTGCTAAGTCTACGAGCCATAGGATGGTCTATGGTGTTGGTGGGTTTTGTTGTTCTGGGTTTTTTTTTTGTTCACAAGGACCCTTGTTGTCCTATTAGAGTTAGCACAGTGCCGACAGTAGCAGCTCCTGTGGAGTACCAGCTGGGGCTCCTTGCAGCATCCCCTACTGGTTTATTTACGATACAGCTTTGGCACCAGTATTTGCTGAAACCACACTGTTTGTGGGACACTCTCATTGAAGTCAAGCTGTTGCAACACCTGGTGTCAGCATGTGGAAGAAGAGAAAAAGAAAACAAAAATTGTGGGTGTGGAGAAATTAGAAGGCTATCATTGCACTGAGCATTGTGTTTGCTTGCTGCTTTGTTTCTGCCGCAGTTGCAGCAGAAGCAGAAGCTCAATGTGGTTATTGATGTCTCTCAAGTACTACAGATCCTTATCTTTCTTTCTTATCTGTTGTTTAATTCTTAATAATTTGTAATAAAATATTCAGCTATCTAGTCCATGGAATAATACTTAGCTGATCTGGTTTCCCT
>NW_008825167.1:10427045-10469977 GCF_000699105.1 Pygoscelis adeliae
TTTACAGTTGCATTGCTCACTGAATTTTTAAGTAGGTTGTTCTATTTGTTTCCTGTTGATATGACCAATAATATATTGGACTTTATTCCAGCTTGTAGAAAACTATTTGATAAACAAATGTGTCATCTAGGAAAATGAGCGTCATTTTTAATAGCTTGGGAAACTATGTTGTGAAACGCTTTTCTCAAAACTTTAATAGGCACGGACCTCTTAAGGAAACAGATATAAGGCAGGGAAAGAAAAGACTGCTGTGGAGACTTAGTTTGATTGAAATGTTTTGGTGAAGAATCCTTAATTATTTTAAAGAAAGCCACAGTGGGGTCTTTTCTCCTGTGCTGATAAGAAACTGGGAAGTTTTCATATTGCATTCAAACGTGTGATGTGAAATGAATTAGTTATTAGCTATATCTCCTTGGGGCATATGCACTATAAATAGCTTTTCCAAGCCTATTGCTTTATTCCAATCTGCACTGTATTGTCAAATTGCAGACCAGAGTAAAAATGTCTCCAATTAGTTGCACTCTGAAGCAATGCATATGATACAGACTTGGCTTTTGCAGACCAAGGTTTATTTTTATGGTACACAAGCAAATGGAGGACTCCTTGGTTCACTGACCCCTAATTTTTTTAGTCCCAGGGAAAACAAAACACCTGTTGTTTCTATCACCTGATTGTTGTCAACAACAGCAAGAAGGGGGAATCTGGGTTTAATTACTGAATAAGATCTATAATACTACCAGTAAGGGTGGAAAAAGGCTTTTTAGTTGGGGCTGTGAAAAGTCCTTATGTGAAGCAAGGTATCACCGTATTGGCTTTATATTTTGTCATAACAGCAAATATAAGTGAACTGGGGCCATAAATTAGTTTACAGCTTTGGACTTTGAAAAGGGGTCTGATTATAAACCCAGAACACCATGGTGTTTTCTGTGGTACATGAACTATGGCATGTTCATCTAGAGTTCTGTTTTGTAAGAAAACAGGAGAGGCCACTGTCCTTGCTCTTCACACTTACCCTGCCTTTACACTAATGAACCCAGTGTACTGGCCAGGATAGCTCCAGAGAGATTTCCTTTATTTGCAGTTACCAGAATCTGAGGGTGTTAAAATTGCCGTGAGCTTAATTCTCTGCCTGTTCAGTTCAAAATTCTTATAAATCCAGGATTATACCTTGTGTATTACTCTTTCACCTTTCCAGACAAGACGTGAACTTCAGACTGTTGAGGAAGTGATCACCCTAAGGAATCTACATCTTCATGTTGATGTTTATAAAAGCTATAGCTACTTTCTCAGTGTTGAAAATGACAGTTTGAACAAGAATGCTTATTGCCACGTTTTGACCATTTCCTTGAATTTTTAGGTATTCCAGGACTATTCATAGTTGTGATAGATAGTGTACGGACTACAGCAGTGAAGGATACTGTGGCAAACTGCCACCCAGCCAGGTCCCTGCCATGGCAGCCTGGCTGCTTGTACTGCCCTTCAAGAGTTGTGAACATCTGGTGAAGAGTCTTGGTGTGTAAGGTGGCAGCAGCAGCCGCCTTGCCTTCTCAGTTGGGTAGCAGCAACCTTCATGCAATGTGAAGTGTGGTGAGGGGAGTTTGTGAGTCAGTTGTGAAGGAGATATCCCCAAAAGATCAGCTTCTGCCCTGTGGCTTCCAGGATTGCGAAGTCCTGGATGACGTATTGCTTTTCAGTCCTCTTTGGTGCAGACACAGTTAATGGGTCTACACTAGTTGTCTAAATCTCAGAGAATGCAAATGCCTGTTCTCAAGTACCACATGGCCTGTAGAGGTTTCTAAAAAAAATTGGTGCTGCTTCTGTTTTGAAACACAAGATCCCTGAGTGCTTAAGTATGCAAGTCAGAAGTGCCTTGGCTTAAAGTCACCCAATTCTGACTTAATTCTGATTGAGGTGGACTCAAACTCCAACTGAATCTGTGGAGGGTCCCGAGCTGCAGATGTGTTCAGATTCTTAGCGAATTCCCTGAGCTCATGCTGAGCTCTGTGTGGAGCTGCCTTGTGAGTGTCTACCTTGTTTGGTAATGCTGTAGAAGAGGGGGAGAAAATGGCAGGAGGAGGGGGGGCCCTTTTCTGTGCACTACCTGTGTTGAGGCAACTCAGGAACTGAGAGAATTTGGTTTCAGACTTAGCCCAGGGGAGTTTGAAGGCAGCAGTTCCAATTTTGCTTTCTACCAGGTGAGAGGCAAAGCTGGATTGGGACCTTTGGCGTCCCTGCTGTCAACTGAGCCACCACCCTGGGTAGTGATGGACAATCTGCCGATAGGATCTGTGATACCACCACAGCAGGCTCTAAGCGTATCCCATACCAAATGCTTCCCCAAGTGTTCAACACCAATTGCACTGTCATTCGTCCTGCTTTGTGTCCCTGGTCTCACTGGAGCGTGGCGCTTTGCGGCATGGCAGTATTTCTTTCTGTATCGGTATCTCGAGGTTCAAATTGCTACCAGGCAGCCAGGACCCAAGAGCTGAGAGTCAGGGAGAGAATAACAAAGGTGAAGGCTGGCCCTTGAGTAATTAGCAGCAGTGTGGGGAGGTGAGCAAGTGTGCTTAGCTACTCTTCTCGTTGCATTAATGAGCAACATACTTGTTCATTTGGTTGCATCAATAAAATGGCATAAGACAAAATGCTATATTGCTTTACAGTGGCTGCAAATTTTCTACTGGGGTGAAAAATAGTAAGTACGGGTTTAAAATATATTAAATGTTTTCATGTATTATGGTGTATTTTAACTTGCTTGAGTGATCTTGCATGCTGCCTTCGAGGGATATATCATAAATACAATTATTATTATCCTTTATGCCAAAATGACATTGACATTGGTCGAGATCCTCAAGCGAACTGAATAACATAGCTCCAGTGAAGGAAAAGGACAGATTTGGTACCTTCTGTTTAAGTTGTCAAGGTTGGCTGAATTCTCAGTTAATTTAAAATCCTGCTTTATGGCCTCTATTACACAGGTTTCTGCCCTCTCCTTGAAATCTCTCTTCTGGAGTGACAGAATGTAACCATAAATGTTGTTGCTTTTTGTTGATTTTTTTTCTGCTTTATTGTATGCGGTTTTGGTTTTGTTCTTTTTAAAGTAACAATCCGTGTTGCTTCATAGGCTTGTAGGGAGGTTTTTCTACTTCTTTTTGCTAGTAATGTAAGTCTTTAGCACTGGATGAAAAAACAGATTGAATTTTAAAATGCAAACAGAGTCCTCATTTTCTGTGGCTGGCAAACTTTCCCTTTTATCCATCAGCCAACTTCTATCCAGTCCACTGGTTCTCCTCCTCTGTGTCATGCTTGCTAACTTTTGCAGATTAATTTTTTATGAGAGATACTATTAAAATGACTTTGGAGATTCACATAAATTATCTCTGCAGCTTTCACTTGCTCTTTGTTGTTGTGAGGAATTTGCTGATATTTCTCCAATGCAGCCTGTATTCTCTAAATCAGTACCGAGTGTTTTTTCTAATTTGTGCATTAAGTAATTTCAACTTGATTTTTTAACGAAGTAAAATATTAAGGATGTTATGTAAACTTTAATCATGAGGGAAGGGAAGCAGAGCAAGTGTGTCAATTTTGCTTTGTTGTTTACACAGCTACTAAATCTTCACAAAGTAAATTCAGCTGAGCCCTGCCTGTCAGGAGCAGCCCTGGTAGCTCCTGTGCTGTTGAGGTGCCTTTCTGAGATGCAATTCTTTTTCTTTGTTCCCTCAAAGTACAGGAGCAGCAGTTTCAGCTGCCCTTCATTAGCAGAAAACTGTGAAATGAGGCTTTGCTGTTTCTCTGCCTCTTTGGTTTGTTCCCACCGGAAGAGGAGAGTAAGACGGAGCCTTTGCACTTCTAGATACCTGTCCTTGACTGCTAGAGTCTGAGCAGGAATTTATACTCATACGGAGGAAATGACAAAATGAGTTGTGTTTGGTGCATGTTTCACTCTTTTTGAAGTCAGCGGGAAAACACAATTTTTTTGCAGTGCCCCAGTGTTTTGCCATAAATGACTAGAGCAGAGAATTCACGTAATCCAGGCTCTAAAGCTGATCAAAACTGCAAGACTGGAAAGGGCAGCCCCTGTGGTACTGGAAAACGGGAAGATGAAGGCTAACAGGAGGCCTGTGGGGGGTGGTGATGGTGTAAACAGCCTGCTCAGTCCTAAACTTGTAAAAGATTCACTTCTGTGGTCTCCGAGATGATTTTTACATTTGAGACAATAATGATGAGTGTCCTTTACATTTTTAAGAGTTGGTGAAAATTATCTAGTTTTCTGTATTTAAGTATTCGTATTGTGCAAAGCTGTGCCTACAAACCGAAGATGTGAGTTAGCCCTCTATTTTGTTCTGCAAAACAGAACATATTTTAATATCTGAAAGTCTTCTGTAAGGTAGAGCCTCCTAGATTATTTTAATGTTTGTTTGTCTTCTAGGAAAATCTTAGAAAGTTTTTATTGTTGTGAATGAATTGATTCTGCTTTGTTGCAATTTCATTTTAAGGGACTAGGTCTTATGTTTGGGAGAGCTGATTTAGGGCCAAATTCGCCATGTGAGTTTTTATCATCTAAAAACCTTATAATTTGCTTGCGGTTCACTTTTGATCTGCCAAACTGAACATAAACTGAACCTCTGTTACTTTTCTAATGTAGCTTGAAAGCATTGTCGTTTGTTTAAGGGTTTTCCAACATTTATGATTGGTAGGTAGTGCATGTATAGGTATGAAGGTTAATTAAATCAAGAGGTGAAGTTTGTAGAACAGGGAATGCTTCATTAAGCCCTGTGTGAATTAACATGTACAATCTGTTTGCAATACCCCAAGTGCCATTCACTGAGACAGTGTAATTACAGCTTACACACAGTTTCATTAGTTTGTGTTTCTTCTACTGTGGTTGACATGTATGTTGTCTTCACTGAAACCCGGGAATAGAGGAGGGACTGCTCACTGGTGGGCATCTGAGCATACTGACATTCAGCAAATCATTTTTCCTTTGGGTTCTAAAATGTCTTACCCCAGATGTAATTAAGCTTGTAATTCATCAACTGACACTTTTTTTTCCTCGGATTCCAGATCTAGCTGAAGACTTGTGAAATAGCTCTTCTTGTACACTTTTTTTTTTTTTCGCTTTAAAGAGATGGGAAACAATAATTATCTTTCCAAATTCCCTACTGCTAGTAGTTAATTTTTTTGTTTGGGTTGTTTTTTATTTAAAGTTCATTCATTTTTATTTCAGGGCAGGATATTATGACAACCTAAAGATGCAGTCTTTAAGACACATCTCTCTTTAATGTGTATGGTGTTTAGGCAACTATGAAATCTAGGTGGCTGTGAAGATGATACGGGGGCTTCAGTAAAAATTGAACTGTGTTAAATTTTTAACAAAGAGTTAAGAGTTTCTTTTAACAACAACTTCTGCTACCAAGACTGTGAATGCACTTAAATAGACTGAAGTGTTATCACCAGTCCAGGCAAATTTGCATCTCTTTTGGTATGCATTTAGTTGATTCCCAGAGAAGGACTGTTAAAGCTCCAGTTATGATCTCTGCAGGTCAGAGACTAGATGCATACATAAAAATCCTGGAAAGTCATGTGAACATACTTAATGTTACCTTTGTGATAAGTCCCACGGGCCTATTCAGGTAAGAGAAATTAAAGATGAGGAAGCACTTGAAGGCACAGGTCTGTAGACAGAAAAGCAATATTAATGAGGGTAATAAAGAGACTAATGAGGAGGAATGAATGATGAGCTTTATTGCAAATCTTATCTGTACATTATTTCTTTATATTAAAAAAACCTGCATAAATGTTCTTGTGCGAAGTTGCCAGATTTATGTAAGAAGAGAATACAGCTGGGATGTAACAGACGTAGCAGTAAAACCAACCTTCCGTTGTCCTCTTGTCCTACTGATATTTTTAAAAGGTTTATGTTTAGAACTACTGTATTAAGAGAATACGTTACATCCATGCCATGTGGTATCCCAGCTCTGCCAAATAATGGCAGGTGCCAGAGTGGTAGTGATCTTCTGCCATCAGTCCTCTGGCTGTAGTCTGAAATTACTGAAAAGCTTAGGGTCACAACTGCTTTACCCTTTGTTGCCTATTGTATTTTTTGGTATCTAATAAAGTAGTATTAAAATATTTCACAGAAACTGCCTGCCTAAATTTTCTCATGGCAGGAATCACTGTTTTTTGTTTTGAGATGACGACGTAAGTTAGTGTCTGTGTTCTTTAGGCTTTCGATAGATTGCGTGTATCTCCTGATTTTAGTGAGTTGTAGTATTTTATAATACATTTCATGTAAGACCATTCCCCAGGAAAAGTTAGCAATAAAACATGTATGAAATGATACATGGACTTAAGTTAGATCTTACCAGTATATAAATTATTGCACAGACCTAGGCTGATGTAACTTCAGAAACCATTATCTGCCAAAACCATCCTAAATCATCTGACAGTGTTTCAGAAGTAGCATGGTTTGGGGCAGAACTTCCAACCTTTAGGCACATAATGAAGAATTACAGGAAAGCAGATGAGGGAATAAGGGACCTAAAATGTCATCCATTTGCACCATGTAAGTCCAGATATGGGTCTCAATGCTGCTGCACAGCACCAACTGCATGGCAGGCAGACTGTGAGGAGGAAAAACTAGCATGACAGCTCTGGTTTTAGGCATGGTGTTTTGTGAATTTATGCATTGGGATACTATTGACTATTAGCTTTAGGATGAGGCATAGGAGCTTCTAAAATACATATTTTTTTATATTTGGCCTTTGAAGTGAAGGACTACATTGAAGTGAAACTGTCTTTTATTTGGGTCAGTACAACATACGTCATGACTAAGAGCAGTTAGTTGTGCCTTCTCAAAATAAAAGGCCTTGTGTTATTTATTCACTTCAGTGCCACAAGAGGGTATGATGGCTTATAGGTGATTAAAATGAACATACCACCAGAATCTTATAACTTAGACAGTGCACAGCAAGAGGTGACAAAAAAAAAGGCAGATAAGTACAGGAAGCACAAGGGTTACAGTGGCAAAAGCTCATGAAAATGCTTTCATATACCAATAAAAGCTTTCACTTATGCCTCACATATGTTTCCTCACTGCATGTTGCCTGTGTGTCTTGCTGGTTATTTGATTTTTGATTTTGTTAACGTATTCTACTTGTAGACTTTGGTCCTGATATTGTTTCCCTTGAAGTCCCTGGAAGGAACTCCTAGTGATTTAAACAGTGTTGGATCAATCTCAGTAAGCAAAGACTGTTGGGATGTGGTAATGAAGAAACTGGCACTTTAAACTTCTTTTAAAAGGAAGTGTTTTGTTAGAATGAATAATGAAGCACCCTGTAACTCTTATTCATGTAGTAGGTGTAATATTATGTACAAAAATAACACATGCATCATGATAACTACCCAAATACAAAGTGGAGAAGTTTGCTGTTCTTCTCCTATTAGCATCCCACTTACCTGTAAGTGTGTATCATTTGTCCAGAAAAATGTTTTATTTTCCACAATGTTGAGATTATTGTTGCGAGGCTATGGAATTGTTTTGGGTTTCTTTTGTTGCTGTTTTTTAAATATATCTTTCTGTCCCAGTTAGTAAACTTTTGTCATAATTAGTGCTAACTCTGGATAAGTGCATAACTGCGTACATCTCACTTGAATCATATTGATCTCCTTGTCTCAGTGATACTTTGTAGTAGATTCCTAAATACTTAGTGTAGAACATTGTTATTACTAGCTTGAAGTATGATTTTTGTCCTTTAACGAGGTTTTCCTTGCCCTTGTATCATAAGAAAATTTCAAATGATTATGCTTGCACAAATTCTTGCTTTATCATGTCTTTAATGTTATGCCTCCGGTATTATCCCTCTTGCTTGTGTCCCATCTATTTACTTTTATCCTTCTTCTGTTTCTGCCATATCCTTTTCAGCAGTATTATCATTTCTTGTGAGTTTGTGTAATGTTTCATTATTCTAAAGGGTTCCCATCAGCTTGATGCAAATTTCGATTTTTAAAAGTTGAAAATCATTTAGACTAATGTGCTCTGCATTGACAGAACGTATTCTCATATTCATAGGGCAAACAGGATACATGTACATTACATGCTGTAAAATGTGGAGAGAGGAGCAAGCGACTGACATTTGTGTCTGAGTAGCAAACGGTAGAGTCTGCCTTGTAACATGTATATTTGTGTTTTAAATTTTATATGAAGGAGAACCACAGAAGTGGAAGAAAACTATTTCCCTTTCTATGGAGATCCCATTATTTTCTGTTAAGTGGATTTGAGGGAGAAATTTCTTACCTATTCAGATATGTAAATATGCAAACAGACAACTCATGAGAGCTGCAGAAATATCTGACTCTCTTTGAAATATTTTTTAAACCCCATTTGTTTCTGTCTTTTATATCCCTTCAAAAAATTTATCACTGCTGATTTTGTTGATGGTATATACCTAAGAAGCACCAAACAATACAAAAACATTCAGTGTATCAAATGGAAACAGATGTTTAATAAAATGTAATGAAATTTATTCACCTGTTTATGTGAGTGCTGCACATGTTTGATGCGTATAACTATTTATTAAACAGCTTGCCCATGTGTTGCCAAATAATGGGTTAAATTCTAGTAAGTCTGCTTAAGGAGCTCTATGCTCATGAATATGACATTTAGTCTATTTACACCTTTCCAACTGCAATAAAATGTCAAAAAGATCTATTTTTGTAATATAAGTACCTCAATTCTTTTTGGCATTATTTTCTGTAGCTTATTTTATATGTATCTTTCTTTTATATTATCATCATGATGGTATTAATTTGGATGTGCAAATTAGCTCTTCATGATGTTGTCATGTCAGCATCTGGATTCAAGATGTGCTGTTTCATAAGCATCACATCCTATTGCGTTTCATCAGAGAGTCCCCCTTTCCTAATCTAATTATTCATAAGGAACCTTGGGGATTGTGCTAATGGGCATCTGAAGCTATAAAGAGTAATGAAAGTGGTTGTGTTACTGCTATGCAATTAAGTGTATATAGAATACCATTCATATAATTAAATTCAGAATTTTTACCACTCTTTTTCTCCTTTATAGTACATTAATTATTTCTCTGAAGTTAAAAATAATACTAATGGAGTTTAAGAGCTTTTTACGAGAGTTGTAGCATTTATAGTCACAGGTTTATTTTGGCTTTTATTTTTAAAGGCCTTCAGCAAATAAGTAGCCAGTTGTATGAAATTATTTTTATGGATTTTTCATGTTTTATGTGAAAAGGTGGAGGATGTTTCTGATTGAGGCAGAATTTGAACTGCTGGGAAACTGAGGGGGGATGTGCTGTGTGCTTCCTGTTTTATGTTATGTCCATTGGTTTGGCTGGGTGCAATACGCTTTAAGCTGCTGCTGGTAATGTGTGTCAGCAGTCATTCCAATTTGTAAGTTCAGCATGACCTTTGGTCTGGGTTCAGTTTTCTGTCTTTGTTCATTTGGAGTAAGTGTTTTGATGAATGAAGATAAAGTATTTAGATCAACTAGTCAATATGTTTTCCGCTGATAATTCCATATTAATAAGTGCTGATGGTTAGTATCTTTAAGGTCTACTGACAATCTGATTGAAATCAATGGCAGTTTTGCCTCATTTAGTTCAATGGGAGCAAGAATGAGTCTTTAACCAGCAGAAAATTATAAACGCCAATGTCTGTTCATGTGTCATTCAGTATGAACAAGAGTTTTTATGGTGCTGTCAGGCTGAAAAAAATCGTTTTCTTTTTTGATAACAAAGCTGCATTTAGCTGAAGTAATCCCTAGGTAGCCTGTTAGAGGTGTTCCAGCTTTGTTATTCCCAACAATAGGGAATGTGGCCACTTGCTGATTCTACTTAAGTAGTTGCTACTGCTCAGAATAGCTTCGGAGACTGCTGTGCTGCTGAAATTCTGCTGCAGACATCCTGCATTAACCTAGTTATCTTGAATTTTCATGTGAAATTCAGACTTTATTTTAATGCTCTGGAGTACATGATATTAAATATATTGTGCAGTTCCTTTTTCCAGAACTAGTGACAGCCATGAAGTTCCATGGCAATGAAGAGGCCAGGGATTGTGAAAGCATCCTCCATCTTTGATTATACACGGCTGGTTGGGATCTCATCCTATGTTCTGGACTGCCTTCCTTTTCTTAACTGTAAAAATCCCACTATCATTTTAAAATTGCTTTTCTGCGTCATAGCCTACTACAAAACTGAGTGCTAGCTTCATAAAACAACTCTTCCAGGATATCCTCTTAGTTTTCTCCCCAGGTACCCACCAGGAGAAATGAGCCGTGAAGTTTGAATGAGAGTTTAATAGGTCCAGGTCCTGTCTGACCAAATGACAGAATGTCAGAGAGGGACCGACAGCTTCTCTCTAATCTTCTAATCATCACTATAGAAGCAAAACGAGAGAAGAAAGAAGGGGGAAAGTGCACAGAAGGCCCGGTCTCTTGGCTAGATTTCCAGATTGCTTAGGGCTTTAAAGGTCAAAACCAACACCTTAGGTTAGTACCTCCTTAATTAGTAGGAGACAACCTTTAGAGCACAGGAATAGCATGCTTTTGGCATTACTCAGCAAGGAAGAGTCTGCACTCTACCTGAGTTCGTGCTTTAAAATATTCTTAAAGTACAGCAGTATATCGGTAGGTCATTAATCTACCCTTACGAAGGCAAGTAAGTTTTGCCACCAAAAGAAAAAGTTATATTCATCTTACTGTCTGTACAAAATACTTGTGGTGCTTGGTCATATTGGTGATCTGCACAGTCAGGTTAACACTGCCAGATTTTGTACCGTGATTAAGGATTCTGATGCAATGGCTGGCAAATTTTCTAGCCATTTTCTGCAGCTGACCATTGCTGTTCCCATTTGCTCATGTATAAGACTCAGCATCGCTTTCGCATACCTTCTAAGCATATTCTCTGAGATAAGACATGTCTGAAAATCAGTAAATGAGAAAAGAAAACCTTCAGTCCATTCAAACAACCTTTTCTGTTTGTTTGTTTCATTTTACAGTGGTAAATTTTATATTCTTATATTTATATTTTTCTCTGGTAACACGTTTTAACACATTATTTTGGTTTCCTTTGATTACAGTGTAAAATCCTTAATTCTCTGCACTAATGTATTAAATAATGACTGGTTGAAATAACATTCTCATTGGCCACTGGTTGCTTCCTCCTCTCCCTATTATTTTTGCATGTTTGTTTCTCTTTGTAAATGTGAAAATAATTGTTTAGAATGATTTAGAACAATAAAAGATCTGACTTTGTATTCCTACCTGGTGTGTACATATCTTCACTCATCCAAGTAATCCTGGGCCATGGACAGTATTTCTGGATAGTCACTTAAAAATTTAAATAAAGAAAGCCTCTGCTTGAACCTTGCATGTGGTTAGTCATTTGTTAGGCTTGACTTCTAGTAATACTCTTTTGTTCTTGCACTTTGTATACAAATTATTATTGTAATGATCCTTAAGTTTAATTTTGGGCAAATCAGATATGGGGACGTTTGCTGCCCATTTCATTGTCAAATCAGTTTCTGTCTCTCCTCTTAAAACCAATTTCCACACATAAGTTCAAATCCCCTAGATCAAGAATATGCTCATTTACAAAGATTATAATTGATTTTTTGGCCCTGTTTTTAATACTTTGCACTGTAAATGACATCCCAGTGGAGAATAATCATCATACAGATGTTTGAAAGCTCCTTCCTGCCGAGTATGGTAATTGAAGTCTATAAAGTGTCATCAGACTGCACCTTGTTTCTAATTAGTACAAGGCAGTTTCTCTTAGCTTTGTATAGTTTTACTGGCCTCTTTCCTTCATTATTTTACCAGCTGGCTTGTAAATCTTGTCAGTTACTCAAAAAACAGATGAAAAGCATGAGATTTTTCTGGGTGGTTCATAGTGTCTTGCTTTCCTTTATCAAAAATACCAATTTTTATATGGTTTGATGCTGACTTTCTGAAGCTATCAGTATGCTTTTGGCTCCAGCTGGCCGGGTACTACTCTGACATCTTTTGAAGATTCTTCGTCTCACATCATCAGGAGAAACATTAGTGCAACAGTAAATTTCTTTCCTCATAATAGGGCCTTTATGATAATGATTCTCACTTGTCTATTTTCTGAAAAAGGAAAATTTTTGGTGACTGCTTGATGGTTGGATATTTGTGGCAGACAGTTTCCCAGGGTATACTTGGAACAATCAACAGTGGGATGGAAGTGGGCAGATAAAAGAATTTCTTCTACTGAAAGGAGCTCAAAGCTGTGCAAAATCACTGGAAAAAGCAGCTTTGCTGCCTGTTTCAGCTTCCCTGTGTGAGTGTACTCGGGTACAGGTCAAATTGTGAGGTCCTTATTGAGGGTTGGATTGTGCCTCCAAAACTGTACCTCCCTTGGTAGGTTAGTTTAGCCTAAAGTAGTGTCCCTGTATTTCCTCATGTCTTTCTGCAAGCTCTTTTTGCCTTAAATAATCTAGGAGCTTATATGACTTTAGAAGAGAGACAGAGGTAAAGAATTTGCAGGCCCTGGCTGCTTTCTTCAGTCATCCATTCTAAGCATGGAAGACCGAAATCAGAGCTAGCTCCCTTTGTGATAAGACTCTTAAGGCAGGACTCATGATGATTTTTTTTTTTTTTTTTTAATGGTGAAATCTGTATTTCTGCCTTACGTGTGATGAGTGCCTTGTCTGAATACTCAGGTAGCACATCCAAAATTTGTCATGATGCATTGCCTACACAATTTTGTGTTGATTCCAGTTGAATGACACTCCAATAATGTCAAAGTCCACATTTTGCTTGGAAATTGAGGAGGTTCAAGGACACCTATGTGAACAGCTAACAGACAATAATTTGTTGAGCTGATGTATATTCTTAGGCACCAGTCTAAGATTTAGGAGGCTGATCTGATCCTCTCCAAATGACAGCATCCTGAAGAATAATTTTGTTTCTACAGAATTTCTGTGTTTGGGAAGAAAAACAATATGCAACAGCTGTGATCTGGAGAAGGCCTGTAGCGTAAATAATTACAGAACTCCTCCTTACTGGTTTCAGTGGAAAGTGTACTTAGTACTTACAATATATTTAATATGATATTGTTTCACACTGGACCCTCCAGCTAGTGCAAAGCGTGTGTAGAAGCAAACCTCTTTCTCACATGAATTAGCTGCTAATTGTGCAAGCTCATATGAGGCTATTAAACTAAAAACAGCATGTATTTGATCTGAGGCAATGTTCCTAGCAAAGTGCAGGGGCATGTTGCTTTCTGATGTAAAACGAGTTTATTTGCTATTTTTCTGATAAGTATTGCATCACTTAGGGATAACAATGTGAAATAAAAATGCTGTAGTGAGCTAGTTTCTTCCAGGGTTAAGAAATGGTGTCTGGGTCTGCATCTTCCCCTTTACTGCAGTGCGAAGTGTGATGGCAACAGTAAGCTGGTGCCAGGCCTGGGGAACACGGTGTCTCTCTCCACTCAACCAGCCTTTGGCAAATTTTCCAGCTTTTACTCTGCGGTTCTGACTTGAGTAAAACTTTCCCCTTATCACAGTCCTTTGAACAACTAACCAGTGTGTTTCTCTACTGCTTTGCCCAGAGAAACCTGTCAACACCTTTTCTCTTCATTCTGTATTTAATGGATATGTCAACATTGGTTAATGGAGGATGGTGAAAAGGTATGTTTTGTAGTTAGCTTTGAACGTGGCAGTGTGTCTTGACAGCAGCAATGTCTCCGGCACAGTGTCACGCTAACATTGTTATATTGGCTCTGATGCCAATTCAGTCAGTACTAGCTCAGATATTCCTCTGCAGTGCTCTTCTGCAATGCATAAATACACCCTCATGCAAACAAAAATTCAGAAGCATCTCAACTACATATCCATCATTTATAATTATAGTGGGATTAAAATAGACTTGAGGCTTCAGTTGGCCTCATGCCTCAGAACTGCTGTATTGCAGCAAAGGCCGCTCTGCTTCAAGAGCACAGCAATAATTACTGTGGACTGTGTTTAAACAACCGGCGATGATTGTAAGGCACAGCTTCAAGGATATTGGGGGTGGTTAGAAGCCTTGCACTTCTTTCAAGGGCTTAGATGTCTAAATGTTACCTGTGTGGGCTGCAAATTAGCAGCTCTCGAAACTATATAGCTCCAGGAGGCATGGCCTTGGGGAAGGTGCCTGCAGATTCATGAGCCATCACCATACGCTTTGGATCCCCCCCTGATGTGGGGAGGCTCCTAAGAAAATTCTTGTAGGTCTGTCTTTGTACAGGAGACAGAAATCTGACCTACTGATACTTGTTTTTCCAGACTGTTTTGTTTTTAACTTTTCAGCTTTAGCTGGATGCTGGCAGAAGCTGTATTTTGCATTTAACCTTTTGATGAAGAAGGAATGATTGCGCTTAGTGTTCAAACATGATAGGCTTGAAGCTTTGAAGTCCATGTTCTCCAGTTGTGAACGCAGTGGGAATGGTCCGAGTTCCCACTTGCAATATTGTATTATTAGACTGGAAAGAGCTTTCAGGGCTGTTTTAGGTAATTACTACATTACCTGCATACTACTACATTCCTCAGAGTAGGAAAAACATCTGAAATTGCCTGACCAGCAAACAGTTGCTGTTTTAGACACTGTCTGTAGCATTTGTAATATATGCTGATCTAGTCCTGTTATGTAATTGATGTCCTTTGGGGATATCCCAAATTCCTGAGGCTGTTAACAGTGTTTGAAGTTTCTTTATCAGACAGACTGGGGAAAGGTGCATTGATTTTTAATGTCTTCTGTTCTTTAAGTAATTTTTTTTTTAATGAGTAATTATAGAAATATGATGCATTTAAACTTGAGGGCAAATTTATCGTTGGGTTTTGCCCACTCCAGCTACCTAGAATTCAATCCTCCAGGGCCAGGAGTTCCTTTAGTTCCTGACATAATAGGGTGATTTAGCGTGCTCTTCATTTTAAGCATGTGAGTAATCCCATCTTTCCTCACATTTATTTAGTTGGAGATATATATATATATATATAAAAAAAAGACTTTGGCCTTTCGTGAATGGAATCTTATGAGATGAGCTTTTAGACTAATGTAAAGTTGTGTAAGCCACTACTAAATTTTTATATTATTTCCACACTCATATCAAACCTTAAAGCAGTAGGGTTGATAGTGAAGCTGATACGGAACAGTTGTCCTGTTCATTTTAAAACCAGCTTAGGACCAGCCTTTGGTGTTCTATCAGTAGCAGCAACCCATGTTAGCACCAAAAAATCTGATTTTTCTGGTCTTGGGATCGTTATATAAACTTGCTGAAGAGATCTTGATGCAAGCAAAAACTAATTGCATGATCTTTGAGCCTGGCTTTAGTTTACATACTTAAGCCAGCCACACTATCTGGATAATTCTGAAAGGTCACAAACATTGATTTCAAAGGATGCTTGGAATGGATCTAATATATTATGATGTGCGTGGTCTTCAGCAAAGAAGTATTAGGCTCTCCCAGAAGTCCCACAAGTTATATGATCTTGTGACAGATCCAGAGGCAAATCCAGAGTTGTCAGCTGAATTGCCTTTGGAGCCTGCCAAGCAAACAGATGCTAATGTTAGATGAGTATCTACACGGCTTGGCATCGAGCTCCCGTGACAGCCAGCAAGCCCTGTGTGTGACCTTAGCTTGCTGGTCCACTGCTGGGAGTCACAGAGGAGATGTCCGGTGATATATAAGTTAGAGCTGTATGTTGCTCACGGTATTTGGATATAGTTTACTTGGATCCTGTAGTCAAAGTGTCTGATCAGTAGATTTAAACACTGCCATCTACCCTCCTGCGTGAAGACTGAGAAAAGCAAATGCAGTTGGTTTTCCCTGTGCTAGTTCTACAGGCTCCAGAGCCCCTTGTACTCTAGGAAAATTCCAGCCTCTGCCAGTTGTAGCAGAAAACCCTAATATAATTTGACATAGCAAAGTGTGTTACTGGTCGATGTGCAACACCGATTCCTGTGAGTTGCAGTCACTAGGTACATCTGCCTGAGCACACTGAATGTTCGCGAGCACTGCGACCAGCTGGCATGGAGGGGCTGGTGCCTGCGAGGGTGACGTTCCACTGTTTCCAAAACGTGGCTGCGTGCGTGCTACCTGTTGAGAAATGTCCCCGGCTTGTGATAACCCCTGAGCCACGCCAAAGTGGTGTTTGGGGGAGAACAATTTGTTGCAGCCTGTCAAGGTCCACTCTTGGCAGTTTAACAGTGTGAATCATAGCACTGCAAAGCCCAAGAATGTCCTGGAGCTCTCCTTCATTTACTAGCACCAATATGGCTGTTGTGTCTCTGCTTTCCTTGTCATCACTCGAAGAATCTGGCTTTAGTCCAGCTCCTAGCTCCAGCCCTTCATGATTTTTAAGATTATATCAACATTCCTTCCCCCCTGCCCCCCACTGCTTCACCCAAAAGCCTGCTCAATAGGGCTTTTTCTTCCTTGGGGCATCGTATTGTGAGGCTTTGTTTGTTAGGGCTCCATCAGTATATTCATTTAACAACATGCATACTCATTTGAACTGAATGCAGGAACATTTAAGTCTCTAGACAAGTGATTAAGAGCTTTATTAAACAGAAATGTTTTGCTGAGCCACAGCCTGGATTATGTGTTCCTTAGTATGTGTATAATCAAAACTGCTTCTCTGATCTTGGATAAAAACTCTGGAGGATCTGTTTCATTTTTTTCCTTTGTGTAAAATGGGAATGCTAACATTTCGTTACTGCCTTCCTTGGGTTGCTGGGGGGTTAATGCCAGGAAAGCGCTTTGAACATGAGAACTGCTGTGACAGAATTACTGAGAGCTTTGCTTCTGGAATTTAATTGCTCAGTTAAGGGGGGGGGAAGTAGTTCAGAACCAGCTGGCAGTGAAATTCTATTGAAGTTTGTATGTAATACATGGGAAATAACATTCATGTTGAATCTGGTTATTCAGGATTGTATTTTAAATTTTGGATGACTTTTCATTACTCTGATATATTTTAAATTAATGATTTTCCTTTAAAATCCTAAATATGGGTGGGATTTTTTTGTCCTTGTTTTATAATAGCCTTTTAGCAAAACGATGTTTGCTTATTGTAGATCATTGCAATTATTATGCACAGGCATAATCACTTCTGACAGTGAAAGTAAAATTAGTATATTTTAATAATTTGTACACTTTCCATTTTTGGCATTTATTTGCTGCAAAATGAGGGGTGAGGTTCAAGGTCTTTCTATGCTCTCAATAAAACCCGGTTGCCTAGCATTTTTAACACTTGGCAGCACCATTTCTAATCTGTCTTTTGCTGGCAGCCAGGCTGTGCAGCTCCTCGGTGGGAAGTAACATGGAGCTGAGCAGAAGCTCCCAGCTCAGGCAGGCTTCCTTCTGTGAGTACCAGTTTAAACCCTGCTCTGGAAATTGTAAATACATAATGTGATGCCCATGGCGATTTTTTCCTTTTTGCCCCTCAGTGTTGGTTGGTAAGAGGAGTGGACTGGCACGTTTCCTAATTGCGCTAATGTTTATAAAGTGGAGTGTTTCAAGCCTATTGCTGAATCCTTAGCTTAGATGACTGCCTCATCTGACAGCAAACACAGAAATAAAGGAAGAAATGTCCGGCTGCATTTTTTTTAACCAGAAATCTCAGCAGAGTAAATTACTAGTGTGTGTTACACAGTGTAAGCTGTGAAGAAGCTTTTAGGGGATGTGATGTTTAGAAGCTTTCTGTGCATATCTTTATGCTAAAATAGAGATTGATCTGCAGTATTTTCTTCATTTTAAGTGTTGCTTGTAAGAATAACTGTGAGCAGTGTTACCGAATGGCTTAGATTTACCGAAGGTGAAAGGCTTTCTAGTGAGTTTTCCAGTTTGTTCAGGTTGAACAGGATGGAGGGATCAGCGCTTCCCAGGCGTAGCTGCTTTGGACATCCCCAGCGGCTGAGGTACCTGCTGGAAGCAGGGCTGGAGCCAGCCCCTGCGTCACCTGTTCGTATGCAGGGAGGACTGCCAGTCTCACAGCACTGAGAGGCTGCTCGGTTACTGCAGATGATGCAGTACGGCTATTTGGGAGCCCCTAAATAGGTATTAAAAGGAATTGTAGCAAGCTTTTTATCAGTGCGCTGAGTATTTCAGATTATGAAGGCACAAAGCAGTGCACTTAGTGACTTCAGCAAGGACAATAGTAACGTTAATTAGGCATTCTGCAGAACTAACAACTGAAGCTTTGCAATGTCTCGCTGATCTAAGCAGGTCACCTTGAACATGAAAAAAATGAAGTGCATGTAAACTGTAGCCAAAATTTTGAGAAATGTGTCCTAATTTTCAGCTACACCACATCTGACAAATGTTCCTTGACCTTATTTACTACTAAGTAGTGGGAAACTTTCCATTTACCTCAGTGGGCAGAAGGTCAAGTCTCTTTGGCCTCTTTTCCTGGAGGCCTTGTACTCTGTGGGAGGGAACCTCTGTACTCTGCCAGAACCTCTGAAATAAGGGCTTTGAGCTTTTAAATTAGAAATAAAAGGGGGCAGGGGGGCTGTCACTTTACGAAAAACTGAATCTCAGTGACTTGTATTCAGTATGAAGTGTTTTTTTAGCACAGAGCCCAGAACCCAGATAATCTAGTTTACATATTTGTCCTGTATGCAAAAAAATTTTTTTCACGTTGACTGTGCTCCAATAGTTGGGTGTCGTTTCCTGATTTTCTAATTTGAGAAATACAGCTAGAAATTAGCATGTGATTAAAAAGCTGTTGAAAACATTTTCTAAGCTCTTAAAATAAATACATACAAAAATATTGGAGAAAAAACCCAACTCTATTAAAGCTCGAGGCTAGAAACAGTAAATCATAGTGATCATAGGTGCTCATAGAGGGGGTGCAAATTTTGGATTTGGTTTTTAGATTCTGTTTCAAGTAAATTCTCTCTTTGAGTGAGCGCTGAACCTACATTCAAATGTTCTGAATGGGAAGGTGCTTTCCTTGGTCCTTGAAGGTATAGCGATGCATGGACCTGTGAAACTTGGTGGTATTGTGATAGTCTCATTATCAGCCAGGGCTGATGCAGGCCACCGAGGTGTGTACGTGTAGCATTTCTAAAATCCAAAAGTTGGAAATTAAAGATGGAAAAAGGGGAGAGATTTGCTCAGTGCTTGCCAGGATTTGAGGTTAGGAAATTTGTTGCTTCCTTTTTTTTTTTTTTTTTTTTTACTATTATTTACTACCATCCCCAGCTGAAGTGTTCTTGTTTCAAGCAGCCTTTCAAGAGTTGTTCAGCATTCAACCCTGTGGTTTTGGATTTCACATCAGGAAGAGATTGTTATACTCAGGAAGAAAGGTGATATTTAGCTCGATAAAATTCCTTGTACTTGCTTGGCAGGATTAAATGGGGCTGTTTGGATTTTGCCCTCGATATATTTGTCCTTGCTAGCAATGAAACCAGGCAAGGTGTCAGTTAGGAAAACAACTACATGAAGTGTAGGTGACACACATCTCTGGATTTCATTCTGTTATTGATTGATCATCTTGTTTCACTGATCCCTGAAGCACTATTAGTATCTATGTTCAAAGTTTGCTTTGGTCAAAATCAGCTTCCTGTTGTGTTTTGCATTGCCCATACATCTAACATGGAGCAAACACTGTTTTGCAGCACAAACTCCATCAGGTTTTAAAGCCATAATAAAGGAGAAAAAAAGCAAAGCGAAAGATTTGCCAGGGTGACAGATAATCCCAGGAGCAAAGGGGCAGATAGATCTTTCATTTCAAACTACTTTCTTACCTTCTGCTGTGGCATTTCTTTGTGCTCGCTCATGCTTTCTCAAGCTCTCATGTGTGCATATGCCCTCTCATCTATGCTCTTTTGTGCCCTTTCTCATGCTCTTGCTCTTTTTAACGTTTGCATGCTCTCTCTTTTTCTCTCTCCATCTCATGCATCCTTGCACTCTCTTTTTCTCTCATCTGTCCTTCTCATATGGCCACCCAACTGTGTACTGGCTTGTATCCTACGTTGTTTTGGTGACTTGGAGAGGTGATCAGGTAGGTTGTTTGTAGGTCAACAAAATGTCTTGTCTACCAGTAGAGTGGAATTGGCTTTCTGGTGTGTTGGCTTTTAGCATTAAGTTTCTGACCCAGCCAGACAGTGTGATGTGTGAGATATTGCACTGTGTTTACTTGAATTTGGAGGGGTGGTTTCTGGTGTCATACAATCCCTAGATCCAAGATGGTAAATAACACTGCTGTGAACCACAAGGAATGCGCATTACAGAGTCTGCTGCTTCAAGTAGGAAATTTTTATGTTTTCAAGGATCTCTCTGCCAGCTATTTCAGAAAAGAAGGATTCATCTGACCCTCATACCTTTGAGGTTTTGCATACCTTGTTTTCTAGCTGCTTGAAGAAACCTTTGAAACTCCAGCTTAAAAAAAAAAGTAGCAGGCTTTTTCTTTCCATCCATTTTTTTCTCTTCCCCCCCCCCCCCCCCCAAAAAAAAATAACACAACTAAGAGACAGGCAACTCTAAACTAAATTCTGACAATAGAGCTCACTGTAATGGCCTTCCCTTCACAGGAGATACTGTAATACTGCTCCTCTTTTATCTACCATTTGTCCTTTTGTTTTACGGCTGTCTTTGTTGCAAGCTGCTTTGTTGTTTCTTCCACATTATGCTCCTCAGGGACTTTTGTATCAGTATGACTGAACATTGCTTGCAGCCATGCCAGATTGTGCTGTGATCTTATTGGATTTCACAAACCAAGGTTAGGCCAGGTCAGAACTTGGTTGAAATAACATAGACTACAAGATTGCCTGCTAGCCACTGGGAACACGCACAACAAAAACCTGACCTAGGTGCTGATTCAGTCAGCTCAGGCTGACAGTGTTGCCGTGCTGTTTGTGGTGGATGTGATAGAAAGGAGAAGTTCTGACCTGTTCTGGCTGGTAGGATTTCACAGCTTTTTTTTGAGAAAAGCACTAATGTTAATTCCAGTGTTCTGGCCCATTCCAAATCCTTTAATTCTCTATCAGGATTACACTGCAATTCAACAGAATATTATATTCTCTGATCATCTTTTCCCTGTACCGTTGCGTGATGTTGTTTGCCCTCAAAACTTGCTACTGTTGTCCAAAAAGCTGCATTTCTGTGCTGGGTGAAATAGTTTTGAGATTTTCTTTGCTTTCCTGACCTTCTGAAGCAAAATAAAGTATACCAGGACCTTCAAATGAAAGGCCCCAGAAAGGTAGAAATTATTAGTAGAAGTAACATACAGTAAATTGTAGTTGAGCTTTTCTTAGAGTTGCTTGAGGTTTCTGACCAAAAGACTGTATGAAGATGAGTAAGTGTGTTCAGACTTTGCTTCACTGAGTGCATACTAGGTGGAAAATGGCATGCAATTATGCTAGAGTGCCCCCAAATGATGCAAAGATTTATTATATAGATAAAGCTTTTCTAATTATTGTAAAGATTTTTGGTCCTGTTTGTGTTGTATAGGAATAAGCTATTAAAAACCCTTAAAATAAACCTGTAAGAGGCTAGAAAGTGAACATCGAAAAGTATGTGATGGTGTGAAATAAAGGACAGAATTAATTTGGGCTACCTGTACCAACCTTTGTTTCATCCCACCCCGCACTGAGCCTGAGGGAGGGCTGCTGGAGGGTTTATTTGCCTGCATCTGTGCTGGAACAATACTCATGAAGTTGAGGGAAGAGCAGTACAATCAGCTAGAGATATCTTGATGTGCACAGATGTACATTGATAGACTTAGATCTGTTAGAAAAGCTGAATATATCTAGCTAAGCAGCAGCTGTTGGGTACAACATAGCCATTAAGCACATTTAAAGAGTGTAAATTGTGAAGCTGCAGAGGAATTAGTTAATGAGGTACAAAAGGGCAGAGGTGACTAGGAGTCAGGGAATGCAATACTTCAGACTGTATCAGGAAAAACTTCTTGTCAGTTTAAGCTGTAGAGTAACGTGATGTCCTTCTATGAATATGTAAAATTAGTCTGGGGAATGAAGTCTGTGATACCTTGTACCTGCTGGAACAATTTGCTGTGGCAGGATGTGGAACAGATGACCAGGTGTATACACCCCTGGAGTATTTTCATCTTTTGAAGGTTTTCGGTTTGCTTTTCTCAGTCAGAGTCTGGATTTTGAGAGTCCAAGTTGTGCTTTTTAACTGAGTGAAAATGTTAAGCATCGTGACTTTTAAATCCAAGTTTATCTACATTTCTGCATAGACAAAATGGAGAATTTAAAAATGGAGTAGGAAGATTAGTATTGGATAAAAGTTGGGATCTGCAATCTGATTGGAAGCATTTGCCTGTTGGCACTGAGGTTACCCATAATTGTTCTTAATAGGTAAATTGTCTCTGATAATCCTAATCGTTAGTGCAAAGCTTGGCACTGCCAGCAGAGATACGGAAGGTGTAGTGCAGAAGAAGGCTGGAAGGAGTCTTTCATCTCTGCCATCCCTTGCCAAGGGCTTACTGTACATGCAAATTCATCAGCTCTTCCATTGTGGAGCATTTATATATCCTGGAAAGGGTGAAATCTGATAGTTAATTGCTCTGTATGCTCAGGGGGCCATTCTCCAATGGAAGAATCTGCAGGATGGGACCGTGGTTGCTGATGTTGCTACAGCATTAATAAATATGGAGGGGAATGTTCTGCAGAAGGGTATGGAGAGCTTTGTTGATTGATTCTGTTCCTACCTCCTCTGTCTTGGGAAGAGCCAGCCTGGCTAATCTTTTTTGTGAAAACAGCATGAAAAAAAAAACAGATTTGCTGGATAAGATTTCTTTTTTTTTGGCTGTTGTTTTCAGCTGTTATTTACAGGATCAATAAAAGCGATTTTCCAATTCAAGGATAATTTTTTACCAACAAGCTGCATAGCCTCTAAGGTCGGAATATTGGTTCTGCTCTTCATCAGAACAAGTTAATTTAAAAATGATAGGTAGCTTCCAGTTCAGAATTAGTTTTTCTAATAGAAAGGAGGGATACATCTGGAAGAAACATGTTGGGGGGGAGAGAATTTTGCCTCAGAACAACATCATTACATGCTGCCCACAGATACTTAAATGTTTTAGCTACTTTTCTTTAAACAATAATCACTTAACTGCACACAATATTTTAATGACAAATGCAATATAATAACAAAAAGCAGAGCTGTTTTATTATAAGCCTGGTTCAGTTACTATTGAAGTCTGTGCAAATACTCCCATGGACTTCACTGGGCGTTGGCTGATGCCCTCTGTAAAGTGCAATATAATATTTTGTGACCATTGTGACCATAGAGAAGAGTATTTCATGCCTTTGTAGAAGTATTCCGGGCCAATAGCAAGTGGATTCACACATATAAGTTCAAATGACATTCATTCCTTTTGCACAGTTATTTTATCTGATTCTTTCGTGACCTGTTGAGAAAATCACATATACATTACACATGCGCACACATACACACACAAATACACACATATTTAATAGGTATTACATCCCTCCCCTCTGCATTTACCCTTCTCCCCCACTGCATGCTTAAGATAAGAGTCTCCATTCTAAAAGGACTGTCAATATGAGACTTCTGCAGTTCTGCCTGTATGGTTGGGGTAAGATACAGCTTTAAATTAGTAAAATCATGCAGGCATCATTTTATAAGCAGGAGTCCACACCTACTATCAGTATGAATTTTGCAGGGTAAGAATAAAATAGCCAAGAAATGTTCTTCCACTGGAAGCACTACAAATGAACTTTACATACCAGAAAAGTTGATTAGATTTTTAGATTTAAAAAAAAAAAAAGGCAATTTTTTAGATCAAACTCAACCCATCCCAAGCCCCAGAGCATCACCAACCATAAGCAAAGTCTCTCTACTCTTCCTGTACTCTAATAAGACTAGGGCTTTTGGGGTTATTACCTAGAAAATACACAGTCTGTGGAACTCCACATAAAAATCAAATGCCATTAACTTTGAGAAGCTTTGGGTTCAGACCCCAAATATTTTAAGTCGTCATCTTCCATTTTCTCAAAGTCTACACATCTATACATTTTATTCAGCAAAAAAGAAAATGGCATTCACGCTTTATGATTCCCCCTTCCTCCTTTATATATGTAGTGCATGGAGGAAAAAAAGAGGAAGGTTGGATGGTTTGTTTGTTTTTGTTGTTGGGGTTTTTTTTTGGCAGAAAAATTTGATGGTGAAGATTTCTTAAAAAAATAAGAAGATATTTTTCTTTACCATGATTAGGGTAAAGTTTTCCTTTTTTAGATGGTGAATTGTTTATAACGTTCCAGTAAAAATCTGGCTTTTGGATGGCTGTGTTGCTGATGAGAGCTACTGGCAATAGAAGCTTTGTAACACTCAACTGCTAGTTTATTAAAAGAATAATAGGAACAGATGTTTTCAATTCATAAAATGTATCAAGTAAATGGTACATCCACTTGTTATTTCAATTCCTTTGAATTTTAGTGAACTCATTTGGGGCTAGGTTTTCAAAAGAGCTTAGCCCACTGTCACCTCATTCTTCTCAGTATAAACTGATGGATGATGAACGTGTTTGAAAACCACAGCTTTTTATGCCTAGAGGGGAGCTGCTAACTACTGACGCTTCTAAAAATCTGGCCCATGTTTCTGATGAGCGAATACTGATCATTATAGAGGATTCATACATGCAATCTCCGAGTAATACTCTGCATTTGTCTGTGATTGTATATATGATGGCTTCTTAATTTACTATTGCACCAGTCATTTTAATTTAAATTATGCTAATAGTGTAGGATTAACTGTGGATTATGATTCTAGCATTTACTGTCATACAAACAGAAGAACCCGTTCTTTTGCTCCTACAGTCTCTTTCTTCCTTCTCATCCTGACATATAGTAATTTGTGCTCAAGACTGGCCTCAGGTTTTGATGAGGTTTCTTGTTTAAGCTGGTGCAATTGCTTAGGGAAAGGGAGTTGTTGAAAATTAGAAAAACAAGAGACTGGAATCTTTTTATCTTCTGATGACACATTTTTATGGTGCTGAAATGATTTATCCAAAACGATGATTTGAATGGGCTCTTGCCACCGTAGCACAGTGAGCAGTTCTGATTTTGCCTTCGTTCCTCTGTGGTAGGACAGGCTACATGTACTTTGCTTTTGCACTCTTGGCTCAAACACATATTTGAGAAAACTAGTGCTAGAGGGTTATGTTAAAACCCTCATAAAGGGTGAAGAATAAATAATACATGCAACAGGACTGAGATGTTATGTTGGTCCTTGCTAGAGAAAATAGCAGGAGGCCAATGCTGTTGCTATCTCCGGTACTGAAAAAGGCTTTGTAGCAGCCTGAAATTGCTCTTCTTGAAGCATAACCTCTCCAGAGATCTCCTCCACTCCCAAACTGCAGATGTGCTGGAAACACAAATTTGCCTCGTTATGTTTGCACTTGTTTCATTGTGTAGCAACCTCAGATTGTAATGGCATGCAGCCTGTTTGCATTAGTGACTTGCTGTTAAATTCATCTGTATTCCTTCAAATCCCTCATTTGTTGCATTTTTTGTGGAGTGCTTGATATTTCTCATATGTTAATGTTGTAGTAGCAGTCTAAAATTTGCCTTTTTTCTCTTTTTCCCTCCAGCTGATATTATTTCTACAGTTGAGTTCAACCACACTGGAGAACTGCTGGCTACTGGTGACAAGGGGGGTCGGGTTGTTATATTCCAAAGGGAACCTGAGGTATGTGAGTTACCAATGTAGTCCTTAAGAGCTTGCTAAAACCTGGCTTTATTTTTAATACTTTAACTGGATTATAAACAAACTTGTTTATAATCTCAAGATTCAGTAAAACAGAACGTCACCTCTTTGGAGAGGAAGTGAGAGAGGGGAAGGATCTTTTTACTCGCAAGTTTGCTGTCCCAAACAAAAATGCTTCAAAGCTCCAAAATTCTAAGATAAGAAGAAAGAAGGTTGTTTTTATTTTACTTCTATGTTGTTTTAATAGCTTTTGCCTGTTTGATGGAACCATTCCATTTAAAACAATGCCTTTGCCTTATGTTTCACTTTTAAATTCAGTCCATCTGCAGTATCTTTTGTAGAAAGCTTTCCTGAATAATTGACATTTCTTTAAAAATTCTGCCTTTTATTAAATGTTGCTTCAATACTTACAGGAAATTTCATTCCTGTAGAAACAAATCTGTCAATATCATGTTTTAAATGAGAAATTAAATTACACTTTCAATATCTTTATATTTATAAGGCTGCTTATACACCTTTCCTAAGAGATGGAGATATATTGCCATCATAAACCACATGTTTTGTTGTTCTTATTCTCCATAGAGTAAAAATGAGCCTTACAATCAGGGGGAGTACAATGTTTACAGCACTTTCCAGAGCCATGAACCTGAATTTGATTATTTGAAGAGCTTGGAGATAGAAGAAAAAATAAACAAGATCAAGTGGTTACC
Organism: Pygoscelis adeliae; assembly: GCF_000699105.1. NCBI lineage: Eukaryota > Metazoa > Chordata > Aves > Sphenisciformes > Spheniscidae > Pygoscelis > Pygoscelis adeliae. The sequence continues at coordinate 10,453,486 of NW_008825167.1, forward strand.
ACAGCAAAATGCAGCTCACTCACTTTTATCAACAAATGGTAAGATAGATGAGAGTATATAGGCCATATCAGCATTTTGCTCTTGTGCATTTTAGTGCTCACTGTATGTATTTGTTCATTTTAATCTACTGTTTGAGTAATTTCCTCTTTCAGAGTTTACCAAGATTGTCATACTGACTCTGATATCTGTTATTAATGTATTTTATTCATAGTCATAGGGTTTTTCCTATTGACTATCCATAGACATTTAGAGCGCTATCCATTTTTGCTATTAACATGCAGTGCTATCCTGAAATAAATTTTGTGACAAAGGCATCACCTGACTCAGCAGCTGTGTTTCACTGGGGATTTAGAATTTTGTCTGCTGTATTTGTCATAACTTTTATTCTTTGTAGATGTGTAAATGAGTGTAGGTGAGAGAGATGAATTTCTTTTTCTTTTCATTCATTATCATCAGAATGGTTTATTTAAGTTCTACAGAGTTACACAAATCTTTGGAAGGCAGTAGGAATAATAATAGGATATTGATACTGACTCATCTTTCTAACATGCTTAAGGCCTATTGATTAAAAAAATGCAGTATTATTGCTAAGAGGGGATGTGCAGATGTGACATAGGGGGAAGAAATTGAATGGAGCCTGACATGCATGGGTGTCATTTAGGAAACATTTGGACACCCACAACCTTTATTACTGCTGGCGATGCATGAGACAAAAATATCTGATTTTAAAACGTAGATCTCATGGTAATCAGAAAAGAATTTTTCTTGTAGAAGTTTGAGCATAATTGGGAATTGCTGATAGAAAAATAGTGTAATTTCACCTTCGGGAATTGACGCTTTAGGGCAAAGTGATTACTTCCAGTTAAAATTTATAGCAATAAATAATATTTACATTTATTCACAGTAGGTAGCAAATTATTTTATGTTTTGTAGTCTGTTTTCCTTAAAGATGTCTTTTGACTTTTGGGGGGCACTGTTGCAATAGTTGAAATGAAATGTATCTGCTATAGCTAGGTGATTTGTGCTAATTTAATGATTAGCTAATTATGAAGTTTGGGAGTTTACTTCTGCACTTCTCCCTTGCTCAAAATATCTCTTCTACTTCAGATAACTTTAACTAAGAATGGCTTCTGCCAAGTGCATGATACAAAAGCAGATTATTAAAAGTAAACCTCTCCCTTTTCATTTTAAAGTTTGTTTTTGGAAATCCTGAGGAATACAGCTGAGCCCTCAGGTACGCTGCTTTTACAGTTGGCCTAATAGACCTTTATATCCATTTTCTGGTTGATATTAATATGGGAGGGGAGAAAGGAAGAAATAATCAGTCTTAGTGTTGCTATGCGTTAATCCAGTTGCAGCCAATACTGAGCAAGCCTAGGACCTGGCAAAATACTTTGACCTCTGTTTTTCCCCCCTTCTTAATTCTGGAGCATCCTGGCAGACCTTTTTATGGTGAGGAGAATAGAAGTGGTCCCACTGGCATAGCCTTTGGATTTTGGCTTTGAATTACAACACATTTCTTTGTGCCAAGGAGGATTCCTAGCTTCCTGGCACAGCAGGGTTGAAGTCTGAAGATTCACCTCTTGGCATACTCTTAAAGATAGTTTTAACTTTAGGATACAGAAGGTCCATGTTGAATTCCTCGCTGTCTCAGAGATTACCTGTGAGAAGTCATTGACAATGTATATCAATTCCATGCCTATAAAAAGGGATAATAGTATTTTCCCTAACTTGTAGAAAATGAAGACATTACCTGTCACACATGCTCATATTGGGCAGATTGTAGAAACATCTTGAGTACTGGTTTATATTTACTAATTTCTGAGCCTGATATTTTAATGCAATTTTTGATGTTCTGCTTTCTGGTAGTTCAGGATCTAAAGCACAGTTTTGGTCAGAAAAATGAGAACTGTGAAATGGCATCCTTTCTTTCCGCAGGCACAGGTGGACAGTGCCCACTGAATTTGCTGGAAGGAGCATCCCTCTATTAGGGAACATGAGGGGAGAGTCCGTCTAAATCTCACCCGCAATATATCAGACTTGATAGGTCTGCACCTGCCCAAATCTGTTTCTGTCCTTCTAAGGAGGGCTTTTGTCTGAGGCTGTTCCTGCCTTGGTTCCTTTCCAGTTCATGTGTTACCAACAAGTCATCAGCTAAGCTTTGATTGCAGCGTCTGAATTAATGGAGGCAGAAGGAAACCACCAAGGCTTTCGAATCCCACTGTGGATTTGCAGTGCTTAGCAAATTTCTGGTTTGCGCTGTGAAGTGAACTGATTTTGTAGTATAATAATATATTATTAGGATTCATTGGTATCTTTTGTACCAGAATATATTGGGGCCACTTTCGATGTGAGCTACATCGGGTAGATCAGAATTTGGCCCATACAGATCCTTTCATCTGAGGATTTCAGACTGCTTACCAGACATTAATTAATTTAAACTTCACAACACCCTTGAGACTGAATGAATACTGAACCTCACAGAGATGTTTCTATATTTTATGAAATATAAGCATGCTTAGAATTTCTAGGGAGTTTTTAAAGTCCAGAGGCAGATGAAGGAGAAGAAAACGAACACCTGTGATACCCTTAACTGCTAATAAAATAGTTTTCACTCAGGAAAGGGATAGGTTTATCAATAGTAGTCAAGTCCAACAATGGAAAATTGTTTGTGTTTTTTCTTATAATTCATTTTACAATTGCTGTATTTATAAATTTTAGAATAGATAAGTAGGAATGCACTATTTACATCTAATAAAAATCTCAAGTGCATGACATGGCCTATATGTATTTTTAGTAACTAATTAACGTGACTGATGCAAATGAAATGTATTGCATATTTAAATGGAGCTTTTTAGTTGCAGATTGAATTAACCTCTTGTTCTGTAGATTGATCAATTGTAATATTTTTGTTGCTTGAAAATTAGCATATCAATACCGTTAGGAGATTCATAATAGTAAAAACACTCAGAGTAGTGGAGGGATTGATTTTGAAACAAAAGAAGGTTAAAGTTAAAGTTGCTCTAGAAATGCAAAACGATTCGTGTATTCATATATCCGGCCTTTAAAATGATTTGTACTATCATTTGAAAGAAGTATTTGGATCAGCCACACTGGGGAAAGAAATGCGCTCTGCTATGTACCTGGGGAAAGAGGGGTAAAGGAAGAAAGTGGGACGAAATCAGAAGTGATGCAGGAACTGAAGTTAATGAAAGCTGTGGTGGCAGCTGAAGTGCAGCAGCTTTGGAAAGGCTTTGGCTGCTCCATGAACAGATGAGTGAAACAACCGTTAGAAGCTTGGGGACAGATTTTTTTGCAGAAGAGTTGGCATTGATTTTTCAGCCTAGGGAGTGTTAGGATTGGCAGGTTGGGTAGGCGACCAGAGTGGGAGTGGACGATCAACGTTAGGGAAATCTGCAGCTTCAGCTACTACAAAAACAAGGAGAAACTCCATCTGAAATGTTTAAAACTTCTATTTGTTGGCTTCAGAGGTTCTTTGCTAAACAAGAGGCATTCTTATTCTATCATCTTATGCTTCACCCATCATGAAAAAGGGAGAGTTTAGATTTAATTCCATTCCATGTAAGATTAATGTATTTTTCTCCCTACTTATCTCTCTTACCCTTACAACAGAATTCTCTCAGTTTTTTTTCTCAGTTATTTCTCAGCTGCTTTCCCTTAGGAGGGAGAAGTATCTCATTTTTCACACAGCCTTTCATTTGCTGGAGCTCCTGATGTGACACCAATGCTGCCCATTCCCACAATAGGTCAGGCAGGTATCATTGGTGTGTCTGTCTACTCCATGCTCTTCTTTTGCTGTTTATAAGTAACCTATCAAGCTGGCTTTAATATCAAGATTATTTCCTTGCAAAGTCAAATTGTCAAACTGAGCTTCCGCAGTGAGCATGGAGTGGTTTTGGTCTGTTCCACCTGCAAACTGCCAAGTTGGATACGAGAGCAGCATGTGCTCTACATGGTCGGTCAGCTGCCAGTAACCTCTGACTCGGTTTGAAGGTACGGGATGTGCTTTATGAGTATTTTTTCTGTTGGCAGCATTTTCTGGATGTGCAAAATAAAGTGACCCAGACTGTTTCAGCACGGGACTTGTCTAAACCAAGGTGTAGAAATTTCTTTAAGGATTATATTGTGAAAGGTGAAGAACCACATTCAGAATTCCTATGCTGACAATTGTTTGTCTTTTCTTTTAAAGATAAAACAATCAAGTTATGGAAAATTACTGAAAGAGATAAGAGACCAGAGGGGTACAACTTAAAAGATGAAGAAGGAAAACTTAAAGATCTTTCTACAGTAACATCACTGCAGGTAAGCTGCTGTCTTTGTCCAAAATCCAGTTGTTTCTGTACAGAGAAGGTAGTCACGGGTGCTAACTCAGTAAAAGATTTAAGTATGTACCTAATGCTCAGCATATATATGATTATTCTCATTGAAGTTCTAGCTGACTGATAAGGTCTCGAATCTGTCACACATTTTCAAGTCACAAATGCTTTATGATATAGTGACCAACACAAATATGTTTAGAGAGTTTATGTCAGTTTTATTCTTCCTGATAAAGTTCTCTCAGCGTGAATTAACGTGCTTTCACACAGGATTCTTTAGCCTGGTGTGCTGGAAACAGTCTACTTGTAATTAATATTAAACAGTGTTCTTGCTTCATTCAGAGCAACTGAGTTAAAGACGGTACACCAAATTTCAGTCTCATCTTTATTTCAGTAGTATAAAAGAATTATCTCCTATCTGAAGAGTGGGATTTGCAATAGTCTGTGCTCCAGTGAACGTGAGGTTTTGCATTCATGGAACTCATATAAGCACATATGATAACGTAATAGATTTTTGCTCTCAGATTTAATGGCTGAATTCACTCCAGATGTTTTGGCAAAGGAGGTGCTAAAGGTTAGAACTGGAAGGCTATGTTGTATAAACGCTACTATTTCTTTATTATTAGAAACAAATAAACAACCCCCACCTCCAAAACAAGCCAATGTTGTCTATTGTGAAAAAAGCCTCCAAAGTGTAAAGATTAATGGGGAATATTTATCCATTCTGTATGATTAGGCAAACAAAACCATTCCAGATTGCTTATAGTCTGAGAATTCAAAGGCTGAGCGAACCATTGTTTTGTTCCTTTAGTGGCAAGCTAAACTCAAAGCTTTAACTCGTCTGTGTTCCTTTTTAAACTATCTTGTGGATTGATGTATGATAGATTGTTTCTGATGCATGTTCAACAACATCGAATAGTCCCAATCATGGACCACAGCCTTACAGTGTTTAATGCTTTAACAATAGGGAATAAATTGACAGTGCCTAGTTATTGAAGCATGACACTGAAGTGACACACAGGGAAATAATGAGGGCGCGATGATGAGTAATAGTCTGTGGTCTTAGCTTTTCAGGAGTATGTGTGTACGTACGGTATGTCAATACACATGTTGGCTTTGTTTTCCAAGACTTTGTTTATTATGTTTTGCTGAGATTATAACCTTTTCACCACTTGACTTTTTTGAAGGAGAGACATCAAGTAGCAAAAGAAATACTGTAGGTGATTTACAACTAACAGCAAACTCTATAGCAAAAGCAAAATACTAGGACTTCACTGTTTGTCAGAGCCAGAGCCTCCTGCATATGTGGGACAGTAGCTCCTGCTGTGGGACTGGCCTGTTCTGTGGCAGCTGCCAGTGCCTCCCTTCCCCCAGTCCAGGCATTCCAGTGCCTGCTTTCCCACAGTCCAGGCTTTCCATTGCTCTGCCTGGCTCTCCATGGCTCTCCTGTCTCTCCCTTCCTCCTTGGCAGGGATGGTCTTGCCCAGCAATTCATCCATGGGGGAATTCAGCTTGCATACACTGTTGAGAAGTTTTATAATGTCAGTCTTTGAATGCTTGCTCTCCATTGAAACTCTCATCATCCTAGCAAAAAATTATTTAAAATCTTACTCCTTTTCTGGTTTGTGTTTTGTTTTTTTGGCAGGTGCCTGTATTGAAACCTATGGATTTGATGGTAGAAGTCACTCCCCGGAGAATCTTTGCTAATGGTCACACCTATCATGTCAACTCAATATCCGTCAACAGTGACTGTGAGACATACATGTCAGCGGATGATCTCAGGATTAACCTCTGGCATTTAGCAATCACAGACAGGAGCTTCAGTATCCTTTATTGTGGTTCCTTGCTCAGTGTTGATAGTATTAGTGGGGCTTAAGAAAGCTGTTTTAAAATATTTTTCTGCAGATTTTAAAATATACCTTTACTTATCAGAATCCCTGCAGTATTTGCAACAGAAAATGTTTGGATATCATAAGAGACCGCTAAGAGGTTGCAAAAATCGGGGAATTTTATGTGAAAAATAACAATCTTGGAGTTGGTTAATGACAAGTAAATAGGAAACTGATGCCAGCTGAATGGTAACTATCCACCTGATTAGAATACTCTATACTGTTATTTCCTGAAGACATTTCATGCTGAGCTACTCTACCTTGTTTCGCTGAAAGGTCAGTCCTTACCCTGACCATGCCCCCTGTTCTCCATCATCCTGCTTTCCAGAACCCTAATGCCTGAGATGTGCACAGTTTGGGGATAAGGCTCAGTTGCTTTGCGTGAGTTGTTGTGTCTGTGATTAATGCAGTCGTTGCTCTACCAAGTGCTGGCATCATCCTGAAAGCTGTGTTGTGGGATCATTCCAGTCATCTGTGAGGCTGCCCCTTCCACTGCAACAGGGTGGCTTGGAGGAGGAACAAGAGAAAATGTAGCCAAGAAAAGTGATTCTCTGTGTTTTGGAGAATGTAAAGGGACCAGTAAGAAGAGAAATAGGTTATGGGGCCAGCTCAGAATGTTGTGTTCCTTTTGGTGATTTCTTTTTGAGTATTTCAAAAGGAGTTAGAAGACTATTTCTCTGTGGATTTGTATGAGGGACTATTAGACGTCAAAGTGTCCTACTGGGGGCAAATTCCTAAAAGAAAGCACCAATGTGATGGGGTGTTCTCCCTGCCTCTGGTGATTGTTTATATTTCTTCCTTCATAGGCCAGATCATCTGTGGAGCTTAATCCGTGCTTTGTTAATGTCACAGGAAACATTTTCATTAAATCAAACTACTCTTAATGTCCTTAAAAAACTGCCTTTGCAGGATCAAGTGACAGGTGCCTTTACCCTGGGGACTTTAGGGAATATCTCCTCAGTTTGTTTCCGAACTTGTATTCTTTTTCTGTCTTTCACCTGTCTAGATTAAGCAAGCTAAATGGTGCCCTCTTTAATATGACTGTTTATATAGGACCAATTTATATGTGGTTCTTCAAAGTCCAGCTATGTCTGCCTTCGATATCCAAGCAACTGTACTTCCATTCTTTAGTAAGAGGGAACAGAGTAGGAAAATCGTTTGTCAGCACACCTATATGGAGTAGCAGCGTGTCTCCTGACAGTGTCCTCCTCACTGTAGCTTCATCCTCCAGTCTTGTCTCTGTCCCGGACACTTTTATACCTGGCCACTGTGTGTTCTCCTCTACTGTGTATCCTCCTCTTTCTTCTAAAGCAGAGCAGTGAGTCAGACCAAGCACAGCAGTCTCTGTATGTCTGTGTATGATAACCAGATCACACTCCAGAATACTCATACAAGATAAGTCTTTGCTTTTGGCAATCCCTTTTATTGTGTTAAAAGCTGTTTTATAAACTATGGCTTGCCAAGAGAAATATTTCTGACAAGTTTTAAAAAAACAAATAGTTACTATAGTTCGTGAGGACAGCATGAGTTTTTATTAAGTCATTTGCCATGCTAAGAGCTTATTGACAGAAATATCAGCCCCAAATGAATTTTTAAACCCCAAATGTGTGTAAATCTTTGAAAAGAAAAGGTTTACTATGGGAGTATTGATACAATCAGAACAAAAGTATTGTGAACATGGTAGTGTAAAATAATTCTTAGCATTTATGCAGAGCTTTTTATCTTCACATCCTTTGTATATGTTGATCAATTTATCCTTACAAAAGATTAAGAGGCTGGTAGATAGATGAATTTGTCTACTATTTTGTGGATGAGGAAATTGAGGCAGAAAATTTAAAGAAATTGCTTATGAAAGCTATAAATTCCATAGCCCCGATTAACAACATTTCATTTGCCCTTAGTATGAAAACACTTGTATGCAGGCTTCAGAACCACTTGGCCTCCAATAGTGTTTCAAATTCTAGCAATATACTAGGAAAGAACTGAAAAACAGACTTAGTCTTACAATCATAACTACTACCGTATGTCTTGATGGAACAGCATGGATAGCAAAATTATCTGAGATTGAATTAACTGTTTAGGGTGTTATTGCTTCTACTCCTGTATGTTCAACTGCTGTATTCGGTGACAGCTGCATGGACTCTGTTTCAAGCATTAGCACACCCCTGTCGTTGAATATTTACTGATAAAAAGTGTTTTAGAGTTTCTGATTGAATCATTGCTTTAACTCTTAAAACATGATACCATTTATAGTAGCACGCTCGATTTCTGAGTGTGTTCTAAGATGATGATGAGGGGGAAATTAAGAGTGTGTTTCTGTTTTAGGATAGGAGACTTTTCCTGTATCTGGGTGGCTTTGGGATACTTATGTGGATGACTTTGGAATAACTGGATTTCTATCCTGGATTGGGATACAGATATTGCTGCTTCTTTTAGATACACACGAATGAACATCTGGGAGGTTCTTGCTAAGCTGGCTATGGTGGCAGCAGATTGACTTTTGTGGCTGGATACCAGTATGTATTCAAGAGAGTAGACCTAGTTATATAGGCTGTATCCACTTCTGTTTCAGACAATATAAGCTGTATCTGTACTAAGTTGTCCAAACCAGATCATCAGGCAGATTACTTTAACTTAATTCTTTGATAAACAGAAAAGTTGAGATAGATGTTCCAAAAGAAGGTGAGATAGTTACAGAATATTGCTCGTATTGGGGAATTAACTGGGAGACCACGGTAACTGGAAGAAGGGGATGAGTAAGTTAAATTTGCATCAGTCTTTCCACAGGTATCTTTTTGTTCATATAGAGCCCTGTAAGTCCATGTAAAATCGCAGGGGCACGTTTTTCCCCTAGATTTCAACATCTGTCCCATCTCTCCTACAGGAAACCCAGTTACATAAAACTCTCCTGGAAGTAGATGAGCTTCTGGTAAAAACATTGGGTGTGCCAGTTGTAATTAGGACTAGACATATTAAGATGAAAAAATTCTGCCAAGCAAACAGTTTAAATTATAAATGAATGTTGGTGGGCTTAGTGCCTTCTGCAACACACTTAGGGGGACAGGCAGGAGGAGGCTCAGGCAGTTTTAAAAATGCTTGCTTCACATCTTTTTACTAGATGCAAAATGGAAATGAAGCATCTTGCTGTTTTACATGCAAGGCTTGATTCCTTGAAATACATGTTTAAAACAATAAATAGAAAACATTTTGGTTTGAAGTGGCATTTGTTAATAAGGGATCTGGCTGTGATGTGTATTTGTCTTTCTACTTTCCCTCAGAGGCAGCACTGCTACATATAATGAACTACAATCTGTTTACCCAAGAGGCTGGCTGTGACAACGACACAAACAACAAGTACAGTGGTAGAATTTCTGGACATTCAGCTCATGTTTGAACATCTTTACAAGTTGCATGGGAAATGCTGGAGAAAGAATGGATTAGCAGTGGTATGCTAGGGTGTTTTTCAAGTAAAGTACTTTGTCTTATAGAATTTTATTTGAGACCAGTTGGGTTATAACCATTATTTTAGCAGTTCTACAGATCACTGAGAATCGTTCATTTCTTTGAAAATGAAAAGGCAAAGCAATGCAGATATTAATTTAAATCTCTTTCTGTCTTCTTTGGAAAATATTTTAAATCAGCTTTGCAGACTTTGACCAGAATATTTGCCTTAGGTAAAGCCTTAGGCAAATAAAGTACAATTAGTGGTTTTCTGGTTTGCTTTTGTATTAGCATAAACGCTAACTGGGGTAAAAAGCAGACAAGTGAGTTTTATGCTGGGGCTGTGTAAATTTTCATGAGGAATAAGCAAGACTTCTGTACATTGCTTCCCACTTGGAAGCAGCTTTGCCCAGTATTGTTTGGGCAGGAGGAGGAGGTGAGAGAACAGGAGGGGGGAAGGTCAGCTGGCAAATAATTGCACATATGAGTCTTTTCTTCGCTAAAAGGTTTAATGTGTTTGGTTATGTTATGGAGAACGAGAGTCAGTGTCCTTAATTATGGATGATATTCTTCACTGGAAAAGAACTGAGGTAAAGGTTGCTGTATTGGTTAATATTCGGTCTGAAATGGCTTAGCAGTGTTGCCCATAGCTTAAGCTTTTAGATAAGTCATCTTGGGTGTAGTGAATGAGAAAACAGGACTGCTGGAAGCGTACTCATAAGGCTTACTTCACATCAGCAGCAATCTTTGGACTATCTAGCTGTACTAAATATTCTTTATGAGAATGTATTTGGATTGCTCGCAGAACTATGTAGCTCATAGCACTTGAACTCCCTTCATTTCCTGGTAGCACACTGTTTCACTCTGGAGGCTGTCATGGCATTGCTATGGAAACAACATCACCATTTCCAGCATGTACTCATCTTGAGACTCATCTTGACTAAAATACTCATTTCTCAGTCAGATCAATATAGTCCAGGGTTATCCTGTTTTAATAAAAAATTCCTTCTTCCGTGTCCCAAAAGGGTTAAGCTAATTAGCAAATCACCATAGAGCCGCCTTATAGTCTAATGTATTCCAGTATTTGAAGTATATCATGGATAGTCAGATCGTTAGGCACCGTATCTTGGGGAAATTAATTTACTTAAGGAGTAAACGGCAACAAAAAAGAAAAGAAATAGAAAAACCAAAATAACATGGTACATTGATGGAGACCATGTCTGTGGCAGCCCATTGTGCACCTGAATATAGTGCATATATAGGGCACATATAGTGCTCTGGGAGCAGCCCCCAGGCTGGGGAAGATAGCTAGCCTTACCAAATTCCTGTTACCTGCCTCAGTGCTAAGCATTTGAATGCTAAACTGAAAGCAAATCTGCAGTATTCTCTTGGCATTTGCGGAGCTGTAAGCTGGCAAGTTTATGCCCTTGAGTGAGATAAGGTTGTTTCTATAAAAATTCCTCAGCCAGGATGACTGTGCACAAGCTGTGTGCACAAGGATGCATTTTCTGCGCTCTCGAAAAAATGCCTTTACTGCGTGAGAACCTGCTGCCACCCCCACCCACAGCACTGTTTTCCTCAAGCATGCGCTTTCTGTTTGGGGAGATGGCAGACATTATTTCTCTTCTTTTGAGAGCTCTGTGTAATACATTTTAGCACTTCCTATTCTATCAAGAAAGATTCTGCCAATCTGTATCATGTATTTAAAAAGTATATATTATACCATGGAGTCATATTCTAGCTGAGTTGCTACTAGCAACACTTGAGTAGCTTTTCCTCAAATTTGTGGTGTTGTTTTATTCTTTACTTCCCAGAGTCTCTCCTTCTCCCACATGCGTTGTCTCTGTCTCTCTCTTCTTTAAAGGAGAATTAAGATGTCTGCAAACCTAAAATCAGGTCTGTAAGTTAGAAGTAGAGGATTGCAGAGGTACTATGCACCCTGTTTTCATGGTTTGGTGAGCTCTTTTGAAGTGTCACTATTGAGAAATGGTTGCTTTGCTTTTCTAATTAAAACACTCGTATGTGAACAACTGTTGAAAGTAGCTTTTTTCCCCTCAAGCTGATTAGGTTCTGGATTGATGTAACGCACTCTTTAGTCTCCACTTTTTTTAGCAGGGGAATACTGGCCTTCTAGTAAAAATAAGAGTTGACAGTAGTAAAAATAAAGATTTTGACACCTAATCATATCTGAGTACTGTCAACTGGAGGTTTTCTGTGCATTTTGATAAATGTTGAATTGTACTCTAATTTGAGGTAAACTACTAGAAATGCTGACCAATGGCTCCAGTGCCCCATCTTGCAAAGCCATGGGGAAGAACAGTATGTAGAGGAAAAAGGATAGAAAATAAAAAAGAGGAAATTCTATTGCATGAAACTTGTGAATACACAAAGTTCACACCAAGTATCAATACTTAACTGTTAGGTTCTTTGCTGCATTGCTATTTCTCATCTGCCAATAATTGCATTGTAAACTGGTCATGACAGAGATCTTTCCTCCTCTGTATTACTGAAGTGGTTGACATACTTTAACACAATTAAATACTTTGCAATAAAAATATTTTAAAATAATTGTAATAAAATTTTGAGGTTAGTCAGTCTTAGCCCCACTTTTTATACTCAGTTAAACAAAGACTGTTATAGCCAAATAGGTTTGCTGGAGTTTCCACCCAAAATCTGAATATTGCCCGGTGAGATTCCACTTCCTGTTACTTCCATCAGTATTCTAATTCTGCATTAGATAAAGTGGCAAACTGTTCAGGAGAGAGAAATCCTGTAAAAAAGGTAACAGAGATGAAGAAATGGTAGGAAAAGTTTTGTTTTGGAAAAATATAAGTCAGTGTATCTTTGCTCTATAGAGATCTGTTAACTGCCAGAATGTAATGGGGTGGAATTTCAATGAGCACCAACAGAGGTTTTTTGCTAGGGATCACTTGCTTTAATGGACAGAGAAAAATAATATAGTGTTTTCAAAAAAATATATGACAATGCTAACCTTGCAAAAGGTAATCAGAAGCAAAAACTTTGTTGCCCACTGAAACGAATCTTTACGTTGCCAGTGCTTAGCATTCAGTCATTTGATGATGAATTTAGGAAAAGGGTTGTAGTACTTACTTCCTCCCAAGAATTTGCTGTTCAAGTTACTCTTATCTGAAGCAATGGAAAAGTTTTCCATTTGAAAAATGGCTATACTAGATGGAAATTCATGGTTATCCATTTAGCAATGATTAGCGATTAATTTGAGGTTGTTTTTAAGTGATATGATTTTTGAAGCTCTGCAAAATGGCAGTTTCCATTGACTTTGCCTGTTAACTTTTGGGTTTGAGATCTTTCAGCTTAGAGTATTTGTGCATTAAAAATAAATTATTTTGAAATTACCTATGCAACTGTAGATACCAAATCACGCAGTAACTTGAGGATCATTTACACTGGTGTAGTTCAGTATTTAGTTTTGCTAAAATGTAATTAATAGATTGGCAGAAGATACTGTAGTTCTTGCATAGTTCTTATTCGTAATGCTGAATATTTGTGTGTCAGCAGAGCATCATACGTATGAGTGGCAACAGATCATAGGTCATATACTGAGGCTCAGGAGTAGGAACAAGCACCAGCATAAAGCTTATAAAGTGCTGCTGGTGGGACCGCAAGAAAGTGCTGTCCTGTATACATATGATGGTGCTTAAGGGTATTAAAAGAATTCTTGAAATTGTGAAAAATAGTCCCTCATTTCTGGGAAGATTCTTTGCATTAAGTAGTATAAGAAATTCATATCGTCTTTTTCAGATGCCCCAGAAAACTAGAGGATAAAGTTCTGTTTTGTAGGGAGGCCTGAGATGTGTTTCATATCTGACTAGACTTTTCATGCTTTTTCCATACTGACTTAAAGCTTACCAAATACATAAAGTTTATAAATGGTTGCCTGAGTTGGGCTCTGCCATACAGTATTTTTTGGGCTTTTTCAATTGGTATTGTGGACCTGGAAAAGCAAATATGACTATAATATCTGATCTGACTACAGTAGTTATTGAAGAAGAAAGAAGGATGCTTTGCTACTGTCAAGGTGAAGTACACATATGTTATTTCTTGTCTAAAGTGCTGATCCACCCAAGTTCTGATATTCTTTTATTTTACTCTTGGTGAGCTTATCCAGAAATAAATCCTTGATTGCATGAAAGTAGAAAACACTTTGTGTGTTCTTTACTTGTTGGGAGGACTTCCTCATTGTACTGAGAAGTTCACAAATAATGGTATCTGAAATAAACCCCACTGGAAATCAAGACACAGATTTGTAGTCACGTGGGTTTAGAATAGCTTGAATTTCCAAATATCAAGTTTATGCATCATCTTAGAAGATCCAAGGGCTAGGAAGGTGACTGAATCTTTGTTAGCCAACATAAGAGTTAAAGTAAATTTAGTCAGTATTTTTGGAGACAAAAAAAGGTACAGTGAAATGCATTTTGGCCTCTTTTATATTTTTTTCATGCATCAATTTGCATTTACTTTATATGATGTCTGTAACATTAAGCCTTAAACTGTGATGGTTTAAACAAAGAACAGTAACCACTTTATTTATGTTAAAATGTTAACTACATACCACACCTTACCTATGTGTACAAGCAAAGTTAGGCAAAGTTCCAATGTCAGAATTGTGTATGCACTGTAAAAAGAATATTTTAATATACATTAAACTGGAGAAAGACAGCTCTTAACAGAATAAAACCCAATCATCATTTTAATGGAGCTGTTAAGCAGTATTACTAGATATCAATGATCAAATAAAGCCTGATTTTTCTTTAAACTGTTTTAGATTCTGCAGGGGTCCACCCTAATTGGATATGTAATACTAGATAAATAATAATTAAGAAGAATATAAAAGGAAGAAAGAATGTTCTGACTGCTAGACTGGGGACCACACTGGCTCCATGGGTGTGTAATTAAACAATGCATCAGGCACCTGTTCTTTGTAAACACTGTAGTCAAACGTGGCATAAAGTAAAGAATTTTAAGCTTTAAACAAAATATCTCATGTGACCACCAGAATAAGGATTTTAGAAATGTGGTAGCTGGGAGAGTCCTTGATGTGTGTTTTTGCTGCCTGTTAGGAAGAATGCAGTAGGGGTTCTTCTATGAAAATCACACAAGAAATGTTTTTAGTGTCAACTGAGGAATAAAATTAGTAAATAGCTAAGTATGTGTAACTGTAAGTTGTCGTCTTCTCTGAACCGTATAGAATCCCGATAGTAAACGGAGCCTTTCATGAACTCTCCACAGACTCATTTGTAAGAAAAATTCTGTGTGTCCCTAGTGCAAAGTGTCAAGAGAGAACTGCATTTCTAGGGTCACCTAAATGACTTTGTCTTGTAGACACTAACATAGATACAGCTTCTACAACAGCCATTGAATTGGTTCTTCTGCTTCTGTTGAGGTAAAACTACGTCCAGTTTGGACACAACATTATTTCTGATGTGGTCATCATCTATCGTAGCATATCTTAATTGAGTACAGTTTTTAAGCTATTCAGGAACAGTTGTGTGTTTATATGTTATCTTGCGCAAATTGCAGTCTTTATAACTAACTGCTGTAATTCAAATAATAGATAATAATTGCAGCAGTAAGGCTGTGTGAGTAGGGACTATGAGGACCTTAAGGATGATTTGTTTTCAAGAAATACAGAGAAGTCTCAGCATCTTTTAGGAGACTTTAAGTCCAGATTTAGGGAGCTCTGAAAACCATGAATAAATTTGCAAAAGTGGTCTTTCAAGACTTTTGTTTGGTTTTGTTTCTTGCCAGAGGATACTTTGTGATCCTTGTCAGAAACAGCTGCTTTTTAACTATTCTCATCACCTTGAATTGACTCCTATCTCAGGAATTTGACTGTCAGCCAGAGAGAACTGGATGACAGAGCATATCTGACAGCCAAAGGAGCGATAATCAGAGCTAAACAGTATTTTAGCATTGAATCACTGACTGAGACCCTCCTGCCATACAGCTGAAATGTACATTGCAGCAAAAGCAACAATACATGGTTGGAGTGTCAGATATCAGTGTCTTCAGGGCATGGGATAGTGCTATGAAAATATTCCCTATCTAGCCGTCCTCCAAAAATAAATAAATTGGAAAAGTTGATCCTGGCTGTGAAAAACTAATTATAGCTGAGGGCTTTGCATTCTTGGCAAAGACCAGGCTCTTCCTTTTTCTGGAGTTGCTTTTAAAGAAGTTAATTTAAGGTGATTTCAGCATAGCTATAGCCTTGGGATAATTACTGCACCGCAGATTTATTGTTTAATAAAAATATGAATTTGTTAATCAGAATACATAATTTTCTTACTTATCACTCCTGTCCATACACAACTTGAATGAATAAGTATGTGATTATGTTATCCTTTTAATGGATTTCTTTATCTAACCCTCTGTCTTCTCTAATGCAGTTGTCCCCAAATAGAGACCCATACCCATTATTTAGTTGCTGCAGAGGTAAGGAAAAACAGCCAGAGGCATTAAAACACTCTTGGTTTTTAAACTGTATAGTGAATTGAAAAAAGGAAAAAGAAAATTGGCTGGAGCAAATGATAAAAAGTAGTGTGAAACCCTGAGCCCGTAAAAGCCATTTCAGAACTCTTTAATAGTACATTAAAGAACAGCACTGGGATTTCACTGTATTCATGTGTTTGTAGAGTGACCTAGGCAGCGCAACTATGGAAAATACTTCGAATTTTACAATAGGTGCAAAGATGTCTTTTCACAGATCTCCATAGAGCCAATTGCTTTCCAGTTTAATTGGGACTGTTATTCTTCTGATTGTAGCAAACAAGTTACTATTTTGTGCCA
>NW_008825167.1:10470019-10471786 GCF_000699105.1 Pygoscelis adeliae
CTCAAGCTTTCTCAAGTTTATTGCTATCGAAGAGAGAAAGAGCACTTAGTAGAGCTGAAATGAATGTTAGCATCATCAACCAGATTTCCTTTTTCACCCTAGTGGTTTATTCCATTAGAATTTTCAGGTTTTATCCCGAATCTGAGATCCTTAGCAAAGAGGGACTTGGGAAATATAGCAAGGAATATTAAATTACAGATAAAGGGTCATGTCATGGAGCTGATACTCAGCTCATGTTTTAGTGTAATGTGGCTGCAGTCAATGAAGTTATTCCTGTGGAAATGGGTAACAGGATTCAGTTCAAGATTTATTGTCTTACTAATTTTATTTCTTTAGTTGATGAGTTTTAATCAGTATGCTGTCGTTGTGGAAGCTTTTAACTGTTTCCCTCTGGATTAATTTCTCATTGAAGCATTTTAAAAATGAGCCATTCTCTATTGTCACAGGTGCAGGTGGTGTATCCAACTTGAAAAACATGTATTATGAATTTATTGAAAAAAACATTTACACAGTTCTAGGTACAATTATAGAAAAAGATAATGTATAAATAATTTAATCAGCTCTGCCAGAAGGGAGAATTCTCTTAAATGAGTCTAATTATTCTCGTTCCCATGTGAGTTTGGACTTGAAATTAACCTTGCAAAGCACAATCTTTTGCAGAGTATTAACATAAAGAAGAAGAAAATATAACTTGCTTTGCTCATTGGCTAAAATCTTTTCACTTGAGGAGTATTCCATACAAGAATGGAGATGTCATAAAAACGCTCACACGGTCATCTCAGGTATTGTAAAGCGTGCAGTCTGTACTTCTGTGTTCTGTTTGAGTCTTTAAAACCTTGAGACCATGGAAGCTTTTCTCACTATTGAAATAGCCAGGGTACTTCTCATTAATGTAGACATTTCTCTCTTTTCTTTTGTCATAATACACGCTGGCAAGGACTGCGCTTTAGTAGTGCCATTGCATGTGAAATTGCAAGAGTTAAGGGAGGTCACTTTTAGGACCTTTGGAATAAAAATGCTCTGTAAATAAAGGCAATATTAACTTTAACAAAGTTACAACACCAGAGTTAAGAATATTTGGACTGTTTTCATACTGACTACAAGCTATGTGACTTGTCTGGAATCAGTATTCTGAAGGCACATCAAGCAAGCAAACAGGCATACAGCTGTGATTATTGAACCCCTTTGCCTTGGAGAATAATCTTGGTGTTTCAAACTCCTGGAATCCGTATTTCTCTGCATTGCCTAGAGACCAAGCTGATGGGCATTTTTGTAAATCCTTTCACATAAATTAAGCAACTAGATAATAAGTCCTGCCAAAAGGTTTTAATCAGGTGTTTTATATAATTTAATATAGATTATTTGGAAAACTTTTACTATGGAGTTTCTCATGAGACCTGAATCTGTTCCTCATTTTCATTTTCACATTGCTCATGTTCAGGGATTTCTTGGCAGTGCAAAGTTAGTTGCAGGCAGAAATATCAGTATAAATTATGAATGGAACCCTTTATTAGTATTTTTAAAGTACCTATTTTTCAGAAGCATCTGGGTATTATTGAAGATAGTTTTATTTGACTACTTCCATGCAGGGAAGGGTAGAGCGTTA
This sequence comes from Pygoscelis adeliae, assembly GCF_000699105.1. Classification (NCBI taxonomy): domain Eukaryota; kingdom Metazoa; phylum Chordata; class Aves; order Sphenisciformes; family Spheniscidae; genus Pygoscelis; species Pygoscelis adeliae. The sequence goes on from NW_008825167.1 coordinate 10,471,626, forward strand.
TGCTCTAGAAGACACTTCTAGCTAGATAATTTTGCAAAAAATGAGTCCTTTGTGACTTGAATTGTAACTTCAGTTAAAATATGGAATTATTCTGCTCTACTGGGGTACAAATACTGCTGTATTGGGCTTTTCTGCAAGGTATATGGAAGAATAAAATACAT
>NW_008825167.1:10471822-10476111 GCF_000699105.1 Pygoscelis adeliae
AAATGCTCTACATCTATACCCTCCTGCTGGAAGTTCTGTGTCAGCCTTTTAATAGGCAGATCTTCCTCAGCTGCATGGGATTTTAATAATTATCAAGAAGAAATTTCTTGATGGTATTACCTGTTGGTGCATAGGTTATTAATTAAAAAAAAAAAAAAAATTATCTCTTCTTTCCTGTAAGTTATGTGGGAAACAATCCTTGGCTACTTTTAAGATGGAGTTTAGAAAGTTATATATGTTGTATTTCTCCGTACTACCAGGGACTGGATTCAGCAAACCAAGTAGATCCCTCTCAGTTCTCTTTTAAACATCTCATTGATTTCAGGAAGGAAGGTTTGTGAATGATGAGATGATATTGCTTTAGTTTATAATTTGTCCTTGCCTTATTATGTTGAAGTTGCAATCTTTTCTTGGAACCCTTGCTAGTACGTGGTACATGGTGCCACTTACTGTACTACATAGAAGAGTACTGCTTAAGAGAAGCTGAGCTAGGTGACTTAATAGGTCTCTTCTATTAATAATTTGTATGTACCTGAGGCTCTTCTGGTATTAATCATAATTCATTAATATACAAATATATCAACTAAATATGCCTTTGCAGCCTTTCAGTGATTGAGTACTGTACACAGGAAAATGCAGATGTGCATTTATGAAGACAGGTCTTTCTCTGTTGACTCATCCACTTAATTTTGCTCTCAGCCGTGTGTATGCAGATAATGATTTCTTTGCTCTTGAAAATTTGAATGTGCATATGGTTGTGGCTAAAGCAGGCATGTGACTGTGTCTACAGATGAAGATGCGGGTGTTCTGTTCTAAAAAACAAGCCAAAAATTCAGTTCTTAAATAAATTAAAATTTTCAAGTATCTACTTCTAAATTCATTATTCTCTAAGTAAATTAATGGTTGCAATGTATATGAGCAGGCCTGTCTATGAAAAAGTTTTGACGTGACTTGCACCATTTTAAATACTGTCTTTCCTAGCAGTGCTATTCTACAGTTCTCTGCTTTCAATGCTTATTCAAATGTTGCAGCTACTCCGTAGGCAGTTTCTCTTATATATTAGATTTGTTTTTCTTCAACTCGCATACAGCAAAGTCTGTGACATTTACTGAATGTATGGCAGTAAAAGCAATTTCCTAAAATTTGGCTAAGTGCATTTAAAATACGTTGATTCTTTTTTCAAGTCATATTTGCGTAATGGAGACTTGGGGCTTTCTTGCTGCTTTCTGATTTTGTTTTACTGACATAATAGGAATGCAAAGTAATTCTGATGTTACAAGGATCAGAATGAGATCTCTCAAATTCAGAATGAATCTTTAGACTGGTCTGCATTCTGGGGAAAAAATTCCAAAAGACAAATGTAATAATAACAAAAGAACCTCTCAAAACCAACTAACCAAGAAAAGAACGGAGTGAAAACTCACATGCTTGGAGTACTGTGGGTAGGGAGGGGAGACACCACGAAAGCAGAATCCAGAACTAGTGCTCTTGCTGACCCTTAAGCTGACCTTTGCCAAATCTTTGCCACTTCATGCCTCAGTTTCAGTATCTGTAAAACACTGACACCAATACTGGCTCTCCTTTGCTTTGAATTTAATGACTGGAAAATGTTTCCTAATACTACTTTTAATTTCTTGCCAAATGTCTCCAATTCCGAATGAAACTTGAGATGCAACTCCAGGAGTTGCAGCTTTGGTTCAGAAGTTTGGTATTTAAGTTCTGTCCCTGGCTTCCTGTTCAGCCTTGAACAAATCTTGTTAGTCCCTTAGTCTTGAGGGACTCTGGTTCCTATCAGCTGCCAGTTAAACCAGTGACATCCTGGTTCCTAAACACATTTAAAGGGTCTGAATGTTGACCTCTGTGCTCCTCATGTTTTGTAAGTTTTATGGTGTTAGAAGACAGAAATAGAAAGCTAAATTAGGCACGAATCTGGCTGAAGCTTTAGATATTAGATTGTGAGGAAGCACGGCCCATCTTGTCCTGACAGTGGTATGCCAAGTATAAATGTGAGGCTGTTGCCCAAGGAGCACCGCTCCAGCACACAGACCTCCTTATTATCCACACTGTATAAATGTGTATCACCAGTAAGAGAGGGGGATGTACTGAATATATCATCGTATCTCTGGGTGAGCTAGATCTCAACAGTAGCTTAGTTCTTATACTTCTTGTTTACCTAACAACATGGCCAAATTCTCTTTTGTAGCTAGTTCTAGCTGAGTAGCTGGAAAGTTTATTGCTACTGCGGCCTCTTAGCTATGACCATGACTTTTCTTCTTCCACTAACATCTCTTTTTCATCTAACTTCGGCTGTAATCCTTGAGATAAGAAATCTCAGAAGTCCACAGAACTGTATTAACATTAATCTCTTCTTTGTATGCACTTTGTACTTGTTCTTTATACTATGAGCAATCCATTTACTTTGTGTTTGCACAGCACCTAACATAATTGTCTATGACTTGGCCTTCCACGTAAAGCTAAAAACCCATAGCAGTTTTTACTCTTTCTGTATCTCATAATCCTGATATGAGGAATAATACAGAAAAAAAGCTGTCAGAAGCGTTTGTACTATCATAATGGCACTATCTAAACACCTTTGATGGAGACGTTTTATTGCCAGTCAAAATCAAGCCATTTAAATTGATATTTTCAGCAAATCACCACCAGTATGAGAGTGTTGCCAGAGTTCCCAGCTCCAGTATGATGCCTGAAGAATCATTGTTATAAAGACCATGGAACTAAAAATGGAACTGGGCTGACATTGTACTACTAAGTAATTTTCAAGTATGGATCAATACCTTGCATTAGCAGATATTAGGTCCAAGACAGCTTGAAGGAACACACGCTTGTGCAGCAGTTTCTGCTTTTGTGGTTCAGAAGAGTCAAATGGTACAGACAATGTAATTGCAACTCTCTGGGCTTTTAATAAAACACATACAGTACATGCTTTTAGTGGAGCAGTGGGCAAATGCTGTGTGATAAAAAGCATTGACACTGTGGCTATTAGGAGTACTTAGAATATAAATACTGTGTCATCTCTCTGCCTAAGGTAAAACACTGGAATTTGAAGAAAAGGCCAAATCCATTAACCTATTGACAATCCATTCCAGAAACTCTTGATTCTTGGACAACAGGTCTGAAAGTCAGAGATTCAGAAGCTGGACCCTATCCAACGGTGTCCTTACTGTCATGACATGCCTATTGTAGAATTGTCATTCAACAGCGAAAACATACGGTGTATCTTTAAGAAATGAGAAGAATGGAGTAAGTGAATGGTTATTTAAAAGTTAAGGCTTGCTTCTTTCTTTCGTAATAAGATTGACATAATCACATCATGATGTTATCAAGCTTACTGAGGCCTGATTCTATCCCTGCTCCCCTGATGTACACAACCTGCAAGAAAACTGTAGCCATTTGGAATTAATTCCCTCAGCTGGCACATGGTATAGGAATGATATAACCACCATGTAGGAAGTGTAAAACTGGTAGAGCTTGATTTTTAAGCATCATAGTTCCCTCCTTGAAATGAAAATAGCGTGCACTAAATGACTAACAGAGGAAACCACTCAGAGTAATGCTTATATTAAAAGTGTAGAGCCTCAGCAGGACCACAGTAATTGATTACCCTAAACTGAAGCCCTGGCAGCTTCTGTGTCTTGCTATTGATTTCAACTACTAGTCAGTGAATCTTTCTAGGACTAGGCTGGAATGTAGGTGTGAGATGCAGACAAAATTAGGAGCTGGAACAAACCTCTGTGGAAAACACAGGGAACAGCCAGGTTTGGGAAGATATGCTGAAGTTTATTTTTTTTAAAGTGCTTAAAAATTGCAACAACCCAAGCAGGGGTAAAAATGAAGTGTCACGACAGCATATGTTGAAATAAGAAAGATGAGAATTTTGGTTTTCTTGTGAAGTTATTATGGAAAATTCTGTTTGGCTTTCTAAAGAAAGCCTCTCTCCTCCATTGCAGTTGAAGAAAGGGGGGGCAATTAATTTTTTTTCTGTAGCCTTCATCTGACTATACAAATTATTTCCTTCTTGAAGTGAACCCACAAGTCATATAAAAATGATTCCAAAATAATGATATAAGATTCAGTCCTTTATATGCTATAGCTTGTGAGTTGCAAGTTTGTTTTCTACAAAATTCAGTTTCTTGTAGAATTCCTTGATGGTTTCAGGAGGACGAAGCAGCTATTTATGCATACAGTTCGCTTCAAAGGGAATTTAATCTGTTTTGAGGAGACTGCTGTTTCCATTATCATACAAGGAAACTCATTCTGGAACCTTTTTT
>NW_008825167.1:10476508-10520921 GCF_000699105.1 Pygoscelis adeliae
TTATACATGTTTTGGCATGAGCATAAAGCAGGCGTGCTCATTTATATTCTAGCTGATCAAGAGGAGAAGTCTGATTAATGTGAATTTTGGATCAAGGTGAGGGTCATCTTTGTAACCTGCACTAAAAGGAACTTTATGGAGTGACTGCTCCCAGAGGGGGATATTTCTGTTAGATCAGTGGCCCAGAGGCAGTGGAACAAATCTTCTTCCTCCTGTCATCATCATTTTAATATCAGCTGCACAACAGCCGCACAAAATACTGGATTAGGCTTAAACATACCATATAAGTGAATCGTGTACTGAGATCACAACCCTCACACTGCGTATCATTGCAGGTTGTTAATCATGCCTTTCCTTATGCTCTTTCCTCCTTCCTTTCCCACTGTTTTTCTTCTCTCAGTCAGGTCCTCTCCTGCCTGCTCACTCTCCTATGTTATACCTCTGTTTTTGAATAATTTTGGGAAAGCAACATAGACACTCTTAGCCAAAGTTAAAGGTTACATTGTCTTAGAGTATCTTTGGTGCTGTTCCCAAAATTAACTCTTTGTAGCTCTACTAATCCAACTGTAAGAACATCATCTCTCACCATTGTGGTCTGAAACATACTAGACCTTTCATTTCCATTTTGCTGTGGAGAGCGTCTAGAAAATCTGTTGGCCTCTTCATAGCTTTATCCTGTTTCCTTAAGCCAAGCAATGAAGGGGAGACCTGGTATATAAGATGGCAAACAGTTGGGTTAGGAGGGACAGACCTGTTCTGTTTTTGGCGAGCAAGAAGGTATTTTCTGTTCCTTGTTTTAATGTTAATGAATTAAGAGACTGCCAATGCATTCCAGCCCATTGCTGGCAAGGCACCAGTTCAGCCTTCCTTTAGTGCAAGCATCTACACCAGGGATCAAAATGCCTTGTTCTTGGCAAGCATGTGTGGGAGTCAAAGCAGCGTGAAGATCTTTTTCCATTTTCTTAGGGGAAATTCCTACCCTGTTCAGGCACAGGAACACCAGCTTTTTTAGGACAACAGAATTATATCCTAGTGCACTGCCAATGGTGAACTCTTTGGTCTTTCTGTCTTAGATAGCTTTGGTCCTAGTTGTTTTGTCCACACTCTGAGAATGAACCGCACTACATGTGGTACAACAGGAGTCAGATGTGACTGGTATTTCAGATGTGAGTGAACTGGGGGAGAGGCACCGTGCCCCACTCAAGACATCCCTCCACGAGATACGATTGCAAGGGAAGATGATAACGTAGGAGGTGACTCTACAGATTTGTGCCGTTAGAATACTTTTCCTTTTAGCAATGGAATTTTCATTTGATCAGTTTCTGCCAGATTCCCTCTTCTTTGAGCTCTTCAGGTTCACCAAAGGGCCTGTTTCTGAAGTACACTGTCTGGTCCAATTTTTTTTAAATTTTCCTGCCATGCAACGTTGTGCTTAAATGGAAGAAAAAGACACAAAGGGAAGATGGAAAAATAGAAATGTGAAATGTCTCGTGGGAGATGCTTGCCCTTACCATGTCATGCTAGTTTAAATACAGTTCCCATACATCACATGTCAAGCTATACTTGATTTTTTTCAAATAGATGGCAAAAATCATGAGGGGAGGAAAACGTTCTTTTGTGTGACATGTTCTTCTTTTGATACATTGGGTTCTGTAGCTGTCAAAGCAAAGGCTGTTTTTATATCTATTACTACAAATGTATTTGGGGTAAGTCTCTCCTGCAACTCTATTCCCTTGATTGTTTACGTCAGTACAAGTGTTATTGTTTTATTTTTTCTAAATCTAATGAAACGAATTTTCGGTGGTGCATTTTCTCTATGATCCTCAGTAGACAATGAGGTTCTTTCTCAGTGGAGATTTAGATCACATCTGGAAATGCAGTCTGTTTCAAGTATTTTCTGCTTTTCTAGCAGGAGAATGGAATATTTAATTTCATTATTCAGCATAGGGTTATTCATTTCATGTAATGAAGGGAAATTCATCAATATTGTCTTCAGCATCCAGAAAAATGATACTTACCATGACTGTTTCACATACTCTATTTATATTTTATATCCTTCTCATCACTCGGCAATTATTCATTTCTCTGCTGAGAGGTGAAATTCTTGTATTGAGTTACTATAATTTCTCTGAACTCCTGAAAGCAATTCAATCACTGAAAGCAATTACTTTTACTTAAAGATATTTCTTGAGACAGATTCAGCAAATACAAATAACTGAATAAAGGTTATTTTTTCCTGTTGATTTTCAAGAATATTTAGTGATGCTTTATAAAAGGGTTAAATCAATGTTGCTGCCTCTTAACATTCATTACACTAATATTAATCATGATGGATTCTTGGAGATGGATGCAAATGTGATAGTGCAAGTAAGTGGGAATGCAGTTGAAATGCAACATTAATTCATTCCCAGTTGTTATTAAATGTCACAAGATATTCATAGTTTTGCTGATATTTTCCTTTTTAAACTACTTGGTGTAAAAAAACCCAAAACATCAATGTGATGTATTTGTCTGTGCAAAGTCATCAAGATAATTATCTCTGAATCTTTTGTAGTGTGTTTAATTTCAATGTAGTGTCCCAGATCTGCATTTTTGGGAAAGATCAAAGTACAGAGTGTAAAGGTAGTGACAGACTGTAGCCCGTTCCCACAGAAATCAATTAAAGGTCTTCCATTTGGGAAGTGGGCACAGTGGGAACAGGCTTAGTATCATGATATGCGGTTTCTCTTGCCATCAGTAAAACAGATTTTCTCATTTATCTTATCCTCTGAGATGTTCAAATTTTGAACATCAGCTGATTCAAATTTTATGTTTGGGGAATCCAGGCACTGAGATGATTTGTGTTTAGGGCACTGAACTGGGACTTAGTAGATCTGGGTTTGTTCTGTCATGCATTTCCCATGTGATCTTATGCAAATCCTTTATTGCCTCCTGCACAGCCTCATCAGTAAAATAGGGTAATGTTACTCTTCTTGTTCGAAGGATTTGTTAACATTTGGATGGCTTATCTACAGCGGATTGCTGAGGGCCATATGAAAATATAAAATCTTATTTAAATGTACTGCTTTACATATATATCCTTCTTTCATTTTATGCTTCTACACCTACTGCTTTCTTACAGCCCCCTCATGGGACTCTTTCTTTCATTCTTTTCTTTATAAGTAATTTTCCACAGGCTGGCCTTCTCCTCCAAATACATGTTAATCGGGTCCCGGTTTTTAAGCTCACCAAGGCAGGTAGTATGTAGGGGTGGATATATATGTGTTGGAGAGGCACTATGTGAGGTGTACTTCATGTGAATAATCTTTGGTGATCCAACTGACAGGTTTGTGCTTGGGAAACTAGATCTTTGATGTATTTTTGTTCCAGATATGTCCACTTAAATGATTCAGATGTACAGTTCTCCCTCACAGAAATTCATATTGATTTCAGTAGTGAGCATCGTTTACATAAAAACCCAAGAATGCCATTTCAGATACTTCTTTTGCAAGTATTCAAATAGCAAAACCAATACTGTGCACATTTTTTTTTAGAAAGGATATTATATGAGTATATATTCACACAACACTATCTGCATAAATGCTTCTGTGTTTGCCACATTTGCCTTTGCAAAAAAGTACATTTATTGTTTGAGGCCAGTGAGCCTTTACTGGAGTGAGCAGATCTGAGCTGTACATTGTTCCCTATCAATCAGTATTATCTGGGATAGAGCAGTGATTTCAACAGCAGCTACAGCAGATATAGCTACCTGCTCTCTATAGTGTTAATGAAAGTGAGAATTCCGTATCCCCTGGAATACTGTTTCTGTGATGTCTTTCTTTGCACAGCATGGACAGCTGTTGACCTACTAATGGCATCTGCTGTAAAACCGTTGCTGACTGGTGGCTCTTTGAGTTTGGTGTAGATGGGGCAGGTATGGAAACTTAAAAACACCCGACTGCCAAACAAATGAGTATATCTTTTATCTAAAAGCATTAAACGTATGGACATTTACATGCTTCCTTCAAGAAGGCAGTAAGAGTCATGGTTTACCTGCAAACAACTGCATTTTCCTTAATGAAACTTCCATTCAGACATTGTAGATATAAAGCCAGCCAATATGGAGGACCTGACGGAAGTGATTACAGCCTCTGAGTTTCATCCCCATCACTGCAATCTCTTTGTCTACAGCAGCAGCAAAGGATCCCTGAGACTCTGCGACATGAGGGCATCGGCTCTCTGTGACAAACATTCCAAGCGTAAGTCCTTGCTTCATTGAGCCCCAGATGTCATTAAAGTCTTATTATTCACAGACAGCATGTAGATGTGTGCATACCCCAGTGTATTAGCTTCTCAGTTGCAGTTGCACAGTTGAAAAGAAAACGGCAAAAGGAAGAAAATTTTCTCATCTATACAAATATTACCTATGAACTTGATAACAGTCGTGTCTGTGACTGGTCGCCCTTGTGGTTCGTATTGCAGGGATCAGTGAAGAACCCACAAGTCTCTAGCAAAAGAGAGATGACTCCTAACAAATGAAATATTGGGGGAGGGGAGTGTTTAAGTAGATGAGCATACTGTTTTGAATACACAACTGTTGTTCTGAATACTGCAGCAAGGAAATTTTGTCATTCAAACTGCCTTCAAAATTTTGAATCCATTTTCTAGATTAAACAATGTCAGAGTCCTTCCTAAAAATTTAGCCCAGCATTCCCTATATATGCTTTTTCAATAATGTGTCTGTACAGATACAGAGGAAATAATGCAATAAGTAATATTGCGGGGGGGGAAGAAAAAGATACTGTGTTGGTATAGAAAGTGTCATCTGTCCTAAAGTGATTTTATGTAGCCTGTGAGACTTTGAGACGGAGCCACCAACTCATGACAGTTCATATCTGAAACCTACATAAGAACAAGGAAGTAAAATGTTAAAATGTGGGGCTGTCTTTGTTCTCAAAGTAAAGGATGAAGGAAAATGCATGTTAATAATGTGTCTCTGTCAGCTCTTTATAGTCTAGATAAGACAGAATATGGTTCTTCCCACCAGTAATCTGGCAAGCCTGGGCACTTTGCCCTGTGCAAACAACCCATTTATTCCTGATCTTCTGAGACTGAAAACCACCAGACGAAGGCATTGTGTTGTGTGGCTGGTTCCTATTCGGAGCTGAGAACCTAATGAATGAACTGTGGCGGCTCTGCTTTAGCCACCTTCAGGACTGGGGCTTCCAGGACACTTCCATCTCACAGAATTGGGTCTTCAGTTTCTTTCACAATGTTGAAACATTGAGAAGGAAATTCAGGGGAAATTCTCTTAGTGCTGGGGTACATAAGAGGTTTTATGTCATTCAGTTCCTGCTTTAACCTTTTGAGGTAGGCAGATCTTACTAGTAGGGGTAGGAGGGGGGGAAGAAAACATTTGAAGATTTAAGTGACATAAGTGGTGCACAGATTTAGCACACAAGTATTTTTTTAACTGAAGTAAATGTACTAAAAAACCTATGACTAGGCTTTTCGGCTGCAAGGAGAAGTGCACATGCCCAGAACCTCTTTGGATGTGGTCTCCAATTATAGAAAATAACCTTTCAGGACAATTTCCTAAGCAAAGAAGTGTTTTACCTTAGTTAGCTGTTTCCCCTTGTACTTGTAGGGGGAATTCAATACCATAAAGTGAAATGCGAGCATGATACAATCTAGCACATTGTTGTGAGTTATCCTGTCCCACTTAATTGTTTAGTTCCATAATACTTTCATTTCTTCCTGCTAATAAGGCCTCCGTGCCCCTATAACTCAGTGCCAAATGCCAACCGTAACTTATTAAAACAACAATACAGTAACCCTGGATGAAAGAAGGCATTTTATGCCAGAAGAGAGCGCAAGGTCTAATGGTCATTGATTAAACCCCATTTTCCAGATCTATGAGTTAGAAAATAGCCATTTAATGTAGTATTGCTGCACTGAACTCATGTCAAGCTCATTGAGAAACTGAGTGTGTACAATACAAAATTGATACAGCAATGGTAGAACTTCCAAAGCGTTAAAAGGAATAGGCCCACATACTGCCGGTTGGAGTAGTTTGATATAGCTCTCGGTGGGAAGGAAAACTAATTATATAAAGCCCATAGCAACCTAAAAGAATATATCATAAAAAAAAATCAGTCTGGGAAATCAAATATTTGCGTGATAGTCTCTGTTGTACCTTCACTGTGCATCTGATTCGTCTTTACAGTTGCTTTATGCATGGTACATACGCATGGTCAGCACCCTACTCTCCTAGATCAGCTTGCCTTTCCATCTTTCCCCATAACTGACTTAATTTCTCAACCCACACAGCTACGACTATAGTCACTGTAAACCGTCATCTTCTGCCATGCAACCCTGCTTTCTTAATTCAGTCTAATACCACTGTGCTGTATTTCAGATGCTGTTCCAAGATTGTAATGGATGTATATATTTTTAGGGATAAAAGTTCCAATGTAAAACTTACAAAAAATATCTGGATGCTGAGCATATGTTGTTAACTTTTGGTTTTACTCCTTTTTCAGACCCTTTGTTATCCAGATCTCTATAGCTGGGCTAAAGTCAGTGGCAGCTTTTGGGGGAAGGGCCCTTCCATTTGTACAAGTCTAGAGAGTGCCATTAATAATTACTGTGCCATACTGTATAAATAAATTACATACTAATATCATAGTGTAAGTCACTGACACAGGATGTTAATAAATTATAGTATTCCTGAAGATTTCTGCTTTGCTAAACTCAGTGGCAAAATCTCTCTGTTCGGCATTAGTGACAGGAACACTACAAGGTTTCCCATATAAATCTTTCATGGCTCTGACATGGAAGAGACAAGAGACTTCTTCCATATCTACTCATCCTTGGTGCCTATGCTGAGATTTATTAGCAAGCTGCCAATTTGTGTGATGAGTTGTAATGGGGGCCTCTGTCCCTTAGAAAAATGGTGTCAGACCACCAAATCCATCCATAAGGCATTGACAGAATATCAGGTCAGTAGCTGAGTTTTAAATGGTCATTGAGATAAGGTGTGATAAAATGTGTTGTTTTTCTAATAGACTACCTGAAACTGCTTCTTATAACACCTCTTCAATAGATCATGCAAGGCTGGGCGAGCAATCAGAAGCAAAACATATGTGGCCATTACAAATGGATATCCAGGAAAGTCCAATCTGTAACCACAGCGGAGATACATACATTATACTGTTCCATGGTATTATCAGACTTTGCAAGTAGTGGGAGAGAATTCCATCAAAATATTCTGGAGAGGAGGTGAAAAAAGAGATGCGTGTCCCTGCTTATTTAGAGTATTAGAGCGATGGGAGTAAGGAAGAAGGTGTTCTTGCAGTCCACAGGGTTATAGGTAAAGATTTAAAACAGATATGGAAGTCAGACTCAAGCAGCAAGAAATAGGGAATTAATTTAAATAATATGGAAGCTGTCATCTAAACAGTGTGTGGCAAAACACCCAAAGGTCATCTTTGAGGGTGTTATTCAGGCAACATGCATGGCAATGAAGTGTAGAAAGAAGGCAGTATACTGGAAATTGGTGACAGCAGTGAAACAAGGGAAGCTAACAGCTGCAAAAGTATTCGTTGTTCGAGCAGTTAGCTGGGAACATCCAAGAAATAAAAGAACTGCCCCCCACCCCAAATTCCATAAGTTCTCAGGCAAGGGACTCAGGTGACAAGGAAGACAGGCATAAGGATACTGTTGCAGTAAGAGCATCCTTACTGAAAAATACTTATAGCAGTATAATATGCAACTGTTGAATTAACAAATAGTTGCTGATTGGGTTTGATCTTTTCTTGCTAATATTATGTTCAGAGCTCCTTATAAATGTGCACGGAGATAATACTGTTCTTCCAAACAGCTTGTAGATTAAATAGGTACATATGGCTGTTTCAACAAATCATCTAATAAAGCAGTCAGCTAAAGAAAACTGAGCTTGAGCATGTGAAGTCAGAAAAAAATGAAGAGCTTTTTCAGTAGTTCATCAGAATTATTAAATTCAGAATTAAGTGGTAAATAGAAACTGTATAGTTATGCAACATGGAAATTTGAGTCACTCAAGAGTATAACTCCTGTTGATATTCTGTGTAATAGCCTTAATATCTTAAAGTCATTGCATACTTCAGAAGTTATAATCTATTTAAATGCTGTATGTTACTTTAAGGGGTTTTTTAGTGTTAATTTCTTAATATGTATTTGTAGACTAAAAACCTATTTCTAATTATCCATTACCCATGTGCAAAATTTACAACAAAATACCTCAAGGAAGGAGGAGCTGCAGTTTCAAGCTTATTGCTCCGTGTGCCGTGGTGGTCTTTAAAATACAAACTTTGGGGTTACATAATGCAGTTAGCCTCTGTCACCATTAGTTCATGCTTTCCATCCTCCATACAGACTTCACAAGCTTCCGACATCTGGGTCTATAACAGGAGCCATTTACAGCCCCCCTCCCTTTGACCGAAGAAGCGTTTGTAGATGACAGGCAATCCTAACAGCCATCTTCTCTGGACTCACCCTGAAAGGGGCAAAGCATGTCAGCTGGTGCCTTCCCAATTCCATGGCATGGATAATCAATATCTTAAAAGTATAAAATGGTCTTCGGAGCAATGCAGAGTGAATTTGGGGTTTGGTTTGTGACCCAACGATGCCACCCAAAGATGGTGGTGGTGTCTTTTTTCTTTGAGAGTCCTCTACCACATTTTTATTTGAAATCCAGGCATGAAAGAAATGCCAGCCCTTTCCCAAGGATAAATGCCACTATCCTATCAGTCTGGCATGTAACTCAATTTGGTTATCAGCTGGTTTTTTTGAGATTACCTTTGATTTTAAACTTAAGAATTCCTAACTGTGGAAGTAGCCAAAACAGAAATCAAGGATAATCTACTTGAACATGTTGAATTTTTAAAATTAAATTAATTATATTTACCAGTCCTTTAAAGGAGGTTGGAATCTCAGAGACAAGACAGCTTTCGGACCTCTAACTGAATATGGATTATCTTTCATTTGCAACAGAGAACACCCAGATGCACAAAAAAGCCTGTGACAGAATATCCCTGCTGGATTTGCTAATTAATATTGACCTTTCCAAATGAATGATGCTTATTGTATGACTGGGAAAGAGACAACTTGTTTTTCTTTTATGTGAGCTTTACATTTAAAACATGCTTCTTATTTCTGCGTCTGATCTCATGTCAGGTTATCATCTGAGACAGAGACAGCCGGCATTCTCCCTTTGTGCATTGAGAGGCCACTGTCAAAGTAATGTTCACTTCAGGCAAAATCTGCAAGGTTTCATGTGACAGGAGTGAAACTTATCTGAGCTTCCGTAATGATTTGACCCCATGCTTTAATAAAGGCTTGTTCTCCTTATCCTAATTCTGGATTTATTTTATAAGCATGTACCACAAAGGCATATATTCATTGCTGATTTTATATCCCCAATGAAAAAATGTGCCTGTGTCCTGATAATTTTGTAATTATGACTGTCACTAAAGATCTGTTACTACAATTTCACGCATGCTAAACTAGATCCTGGAAGGGATCCTTCCTTGTGCAGGAATCCCATTGAAATTTGGTGGAAGATTGCCTTTAGCATGGGCTCCAAAGCTTTCATTCTGCTCAGTTTGGATGAATGTATAATAAAGACATTTAAAACATGGGTAATGAAAATTCAAAAGTGTTTCTACAGAAATGCAATTATGTCTATATAGTATTTCCTCCAGTTGTGCAAGATACGTTAAAATTAAATCAGAGGAAGAAAAAAACTGATTTATGTACTTCTAGCTATCAAATAGTAAGAGGAAAGATAAAAGCCTGAAGCTATGGTAAATGATTTATGATTGAAGAGGTGTTTCATTAACCCCTCTCCCCCAACCACACACAGATAAAGCAAATAATTGCTGTAAGATTGCTTTAATTATTCAGTCTATTAAAATTCCTCTCGTTTGCTTAATTTCTTAATAGCAACAAATACTGCTTTTCAATGTCTCATGAAACCAACGTTATTCGTTCAAGATCCTGTTTCACTGGGGAAAAAAGCCCCCGCTTATCGTTAACGTATATATCAAGATCGGAAAGACTTATGCATGAATTTGGCTGTAGAGAAGTAGTAGTTTTATGTCCCATTAACTCCATGGGATTGCTCACAACACGTGGCATTAAACACGCACATAAGTCTTTGTGAGACCGAGGTTTAAAGAGGCTTGATCTCCCAGATTAGCTTTGCGTTTTTTCACTTCCTTGCTCTCTTTAGCACCATTTCTCTCTATTAACAAACTCACTGGCAAAGTTATATTAATATAAGCAACTCCATAGTGAATCTCCCACCCACTGATCTTTAGCTATTGATCTGGCTTTGCCTTTCAGCACTAATGCAGTATCCCTTGTGGTTTGCAACAAGCTGCAGCAACTCACTGCAGATGGTAAAACAGATTCTTAAATATTGATTTGAGGCTCCACTTTTAAAAGCCATACTCTCTAGAGGTATTGATGAGAAGCCTGGTTTTAATATTGGGTCATTGGATAAAGTGCTTTATGGTAGGTGGAATTTCAGTCTTGTGGCATGGAGGTAGCTTCAGAAACTTGCTTTTACTTGAAGAAGGAAAATGATGTGTAAGTGACCAGGGCATGAAGAGGTGCCCTCTGAATTATATAAAAACAAATAGAAAATTGAAATATAAAAAGATACTACTTTTTCAGTTCAAAACAGGATAAGCAACTACAGGCTATGGTAATATAAAATGTTAAATAATTGTGTTTAGTTGTTTATACTTCATGTCTTATAAAATAATGGTACTTTAGATTGCTTATGAAGGTGGACTCAAAAATTCCCACACGTGTATAACCATATTAATCAGTGTAGAACATGAATGCAAGATTGACACATTAGCAAAACATCCTGATCTTGAAAGAGAATTTCTGAAGGAGGTGAATGTATGAGTGGATTGGCTTAATACAAAACAACAAAATATTCAGAGATAGTGGAAGATAGAGTAAATAATAATGGTAAATCAAACCATTATCATAAACAATGAAGCTAAAAGGCATGAAGAGACCATGAATTTCAAAGGGAGCTTTGCAATTGGTCCTGATTCACTTAGAATGAACTCAGGAACTCTTCAGTATGAAATCCTAAAGTAGATTTCAAACAGTGCATAATAATGACTCTACCTGGGCAGACCAGAGGTCCTTCTAGCCCAGTATTCTTGCTCTGATAGTGGGCAGTAGCAACATCAGCAGAAAATGTAAGAATAGTGCAAGTATATAATCTCTAGCCTCTGTAATTTGCAGTTGGAAACCCGGGGTTCAGGGCCTTCAGTGAGAGTGAACTTACTGCATTTAACAATACTCAAATGGATGTTTGGGGGCTTTTTCCTTGAATTTGTGCAGTTACTTTTGAACCTGTGTATAATTTTTACCATTCACAATATCTTTCAGTAACGTCTTTAGTAGCTTAATTAGGCATAGTATGAAGAACCATCTGCTCTGTACTTACCCTTTCCTAGTTTCACTTGGTGACCCCTACTTGTTGATTGGAAGAGACAGTGTACAAAGTGAACTGTCGTTCCCTATTCATCCTTTCCATGCCACTCCTAATTACAAACCCCTGTCTTTCCTAGGCTGAGGAGTCTCAGTCTATTTAGTCATTCCCTGCATGGTCGTTGTTATTGCCCATTTTTGTGTCTTCTTGAAACCTCTACCACATTAGGGATAAGACCAGAACTACACATAGCTCAAGATGTGAGCACATCTTGAATTAAATGGCACAAAAAAAATAATGCTTTCTGTGTTGAAGGATAGTAACAAGTGTCATGGACTTAAAAAAAAAAGAATGTTATTAGTATTTTTATATAAATTCAGTGAAATTTAGCTTAGGTTTTTTATACTAAACTTTTTGAAATATATATTATGGAGCGAATCACTGTCCTGGGGAATGGTGCTAATTTGCCATCTAAACATATTAGAGTGTAGTTAAATAATTTGTAAGACTTTTAGCTTAGGATCATGTTTTGTGAGGAGCATTTAATTAGTATGACCATGTATTCCAGAAAAAAAGAATGTTTAAAAGTGTTTATTTATCAGCTATCAGGAGAGCATATTGGTTCTTGTTCCTTTTGCAAGTTGCTGTGGGTAGTCTGTCAAGATGGGTGAAATTCCATATATTTCAAAGTACTGTTTTGCAGTACGTTTTAATCAGGTATTGCAGCCATTTTCATTTGGGATCTGAAATGAAAGAGGGACTTAATTTAGGTGACAAATTGTTTGACCTGGGACTGCATCTGTTTTCTATGTTTATGAAACTTAAAGCCCACTGAGAGATTACCTGATCGACCACCAGTATTTCCAGGTCCAGTTGAAATACACCTGTTGTGTGTGTACATGTGTAGCCCAGAGGTTATCTGAAATAAGTCCTTAATTCAGCCTAACTGCAAACTGTTTGCATGTTCGGATAATAAAAACGAAAATTATTCTCCCTCTCTTGTTCCAGCATCTTTGCTGGTTCTGGCTTCTATGGTCCTCCCCCTCCTCATTAACCCCACTGGCTCTTTTTCCAGTGGTACCAACACTGTCTTCACCCATTTGTAGCTGTGACCCTTGAACAGGAACTGGACAATTTTCTACATCCATTAGCTGTCTTTGGAGGGAGAGAGTGAGTTATTTCATGGTGCAGGATTTCCGAGGACTTAAATCTAAGTAACAGCACTTAAATGCTGTAAAACCAGAAGTTTTCAGGGCAGGATGCAAACTATTAACAGTATCCTCTAGAAAAAAGCTTTAATAAGTTATTATTTGTTCATAAGTAGAAAGAAAATAGCTTCAGAAGAAGCTTTGTTTTTCTGCTATAGAGAATGATTTAGGCTGCTTATAATTTTATCCTATGAACGATGGAATTTCGTACCAAATCCGTGGAGCTGATAAGCTTTCATCTTCAACTTTTCCCTGGTTTTGTTTTTGTTCCTCCCTCTCCAGATGATCATATGTTCTGCAACATATGTAAGCATGATTCATCTTTGCTTTTCTTTTTAAATGTATTTGGCTTTGTAATAGCAAAAAGTTGGGTTTATCTGTAGTTCTACTTTTGGTCGGCAGTAACAGAAATTTTCAAGGTTCATATCTTTATGCCTTAAGGAGTACAGAGCGTTATCATCAAGGGTCTTCTCCCTTGCTAGTTCTCTTTTCCTCTTTGTTGTGTTTACTGGTATTCCACAGTAAACCCTTGCAGTTATCATCAAGTGCTCAGGCCACGATAACAAAATTTTGCCAAAGCTTATACTCTATGTTTCTCTCTTAAAAGCAATGAAATATTTTTTTAACTCAATACATTTGACATTTCTTTTATCCCATCAATCCATTATACACTTACAAATTCAGGTCAAAAAGAAAAAGTAGCTCCAGATAAACTTTCATTATATTAGATAGATAGCTTTTCTAACCCCTGCCCCATATTGTCTCAGATAGTGTTATTGCTTTCCCTTTAAATAGATCATTCTTCTTTGTGTTTGTAAAAACATTATTCACCTTTGTATTTTGGATCCATCTGCCTTGCAGCAGTGCTGTGAGTGCTTGTGGGTTTTTTTCATCCAGGCAAAAGAGTGAAGGTAAGAGGAAAAGGAGAAGTGGAAGGACTGTTGAAAATTCAGCCGAGGCACTACCCAAGGTCCTATAGTATAATGTAGAGAATCATGCGTACTCCTTGTTGCAATGATTTTGGGAGGAATACAGGATTTTGTATGCTATATTGGATTCTGATACTGCACCCACCATATGAACCATTTTTAGCATTATTATTATTATTTTAAAGTTCACATATGCCAGAATTTACACCCTGCAATGATTAAAGCTCTGCCCAGCAAACAAAATATTAATTTTCAGTGGTGCTGGAGTCTGGAGAATACCAATGATTCCATCAAAAATGTGCATCTTTGGAAATGGGACAAACAAAGAGAAAAACCTTTTGTGAGAACATAGGTTTTTATCTTTCCTGAGGCTGAGTTTTTCTGGCTGTTGTTGGGATAATGGATGGTTGACTTGTAAAATATATTTTAGTTACAATCTACTCTCTACTTTTCAGTGGAGTGCGCACAGTAGAGCTGTTTGATTTATCAGTTTCTTCTGTTCCTAGCTGTTTGATATCCCTCTTTCACAATTACATATTTGGAAAACTGGAGTATCTTAGAGCAGTGAAAGGTAGCTGGCAAAGCTGAAGAGGAAGGCAGTATTGGTGACCACCTGGTCTCTCTCCAGACCGTTATAGTGGGATTTCAAAGCATGCACTCACACCTCGTGGCCCTTGCAGTTTGTATGGTGTGTGTTGAGTGGAGTGAGACATTCCAGTCTACCATTATCAGACGTTTTTTGCAATTAATGTAAAACTAAGAAACAAGATGTGTAAGGAAGGTTACATTCACATGCGTAGCCCTAATTTTTGTCAGCCATTAGTTCTTGTTTAGAATTGAACTTGAAGATTAGTTTGGGTTTTGTTTTTTTCCTTTATTGGATGTGTCTTGTCCAAAATGTATAGCTTTCAAGTTTGTGGAATCAGGCCCATATTAAAATAAATGGGAAGTTGCAGTGGTGGCACCTACGACACCCAGAGTGCAACTCACTGGCTTAACGAGAGCCACAAGGGTGTTAGTGGGAAGTGCCTGTGCACCACGCTCTTTGTAGGTACTGCCCGAGGCGCCTGCTTTCTTTTGGCCAGTGTCTGGAAGGGAAGCTGAGTGAGATGGACCTTCCCACCCACTCTAGCTGTTCCTGGCTTGTTGGGTTTTTTTTTTTTTTTACTTTAGACATCTGCATATAGTTCTGCACAAGTCTTATGAGGAGCGGCTGAGGGAACTGGGGTTGTTTAGCCTGGAGAAAAGGAGGCTGAGTGGAGACCTCATCGCTCTCTACAACTACCTGAAAGGAGGTTGTAGCGAGGTGGGTGTCGGTCTCTTCTCCCAAGTAACAGGCGAAAGGACGAGAGGAAAGGGCCTCAAGTTGTGCCAGGGGAGGTTTAGGTTGGACGTGAGGAAAAATTTCTTTACTGAAAGAGTGGTTAAACATTGGAACAGGCTGCCCAGGGAAGTGGTTGAGTCACCATCCCTGGAAGTATTTAAAAGACGGGTAGATGAGGCGCTTAGGGACATGGTTTAGTGGGCGTGGTGGTGTTGGGTTGACGGTTGGACTCGATCTTAGAGGTCTCTTCCAACCTTAATGATTCTGTGATTCTATGATTCTATGATAAATGCACACCTTAGAGATGCCTTTTCTATCCACTGATTCTAAGGAGAGTCTCCCTGTCTACATTAGATCAAAGAAATTGAAGGAACACTTAAGAATTTTTTTTACAAGAGATGAGAGTTTGTTTTTCAGCAGATGGCAGTTCCTTTTGAGAAAGAAGCAGCATATTTTTGTGCTGCAGATTTTCTTCAGGATTCAGGAAAACGGTGCTCTGGCAAGTATCCTTCACCCAACCACAGCCTTCTCTCCGAAGTCTGGACTCACTTCTGTGAAAAGCTACCCTGTTTTTTAACTTGTGAGCAGGAAGCCGTGCAGAAAGGGATTGAACATTTTTATTTCCCTAAGCAGACTTCCCAGCTTACCTATGTATCTGCCAGTGGAGTAAGGGGCAGGAATGGCATCTTCCTCGGAGGCTCCTCTCCAACACTGGCTGTACTCAGAGATGTGCTCAGCTTCCCTCTGTAATCCCATGATATTTCTGTATTCCACAGTCCTGTCATCAAGGTCATATTTAAGTCTGAGCAGTGTCATGTGAAAGCTCAGCACACCACACCATTTGTGATTCCGATGTTCATTAGTTTGCAACTAGACAGGTAGCTTTGTGTCTTTCATGTAATTAGCACTGTGAAGGTTATCAAGAACAATCTTAATGAAAGTTAAATACCCTTTTTCATGGCAAAAGTTAGTTATTAAGAGGTTAATCAAGAAATTAATCAAGGAGTATAATAGAAATTTTAATCAAATCTCAGTAAAGCTCTGATTCCAAGTCCTGGTCTAACAAGTTTTATTTAGATATAGAAAAGTAAGCTAGATTTGAAGTCTCGTGGTTTGGGTGCTGATTGCCCCCTGGCATAAAAGCGGCCTCCAGAAGGTTAGTCTAAACTGTAACGAACAGAAAATGTGTTTCCAGTGCAGGCTGACAAACCTGATTTTGCAAATGGTGGGCTAGCACCATGTTTTCTCCTATCAGGTAGAAGAGGCCAGGGTTGAATCTGAATTGCTTGCCTGAACTGAAGTCAAAGTCACGTGGCTGTCACTGCTGTCCTGTTTCCAATTACTCAACTTGTATTAGCCAAACTGAACGAAGACTGTGCTTTTCTGCAGTGTATGCATAACCTTATGTTGATGCTAAACCAGTAATAGCTAAGACCCAAGGACACTATATCTCACCTTCATTTCCTGAGGCCAGTGCCTTGTTCTTGTTGCTCAGGCATTTGCCGCTAGCTGCTAAGCTTTCTCTGTAACACTGGGAGCTGCTGCTTAATTTCCTATAACAATTTTCCTGGCTTGGTTATGCTGACTCTAGGAACTATCTACAAAGAATTGCTGCTGCTAAAATTTCTGCCACTATCTTTCTTTCTGTAGTGATATGAGACTTTCATGCCTGCGTTAGTTTCTGCAGTTAATTAATCTAAGTCTTTCTAATACTTACTGTGGTAAGGATAGAAAAGCAATAAACAGTGCAGATAAGGGATGAAATGGTTTAATCTCATTAATTAACAAAATACAGAGTATCCAGGTACAAATATTACTCTTTTTCTAATCGTTGGGAGTTGGACGAGACACACAGAGCCAAGAAAATATATCTCGGCTATAAATGAAGGTATAGTTCAGTTAGTGTGTGGTGCTTTTTTTTTTCTTTCCTGGTTTTAATAGCAACTTCACATCATAATTAGGTGGATGAAATTCCTGCCAGCCAAGTACATAGTTTGGACAGATTAAAGGGAAGAGGTATGAGAAATGATAATTGCTTTGTGCTCGTCAGACTTCTATTGAAAATCTGACAGGATAATTACAAAATACCTGCTTTGCAGAATGTCTAGGCAAATTTTTAAAGAGCTATTTAAAGTTGTTCGTTTACAGTCTGCCTGAAAAGAAAAGTTTTTTCCCCCTTTTTGAAGTAGTTCATTACCATTTAGATATGTGGTACATGTTCAAATATAGACCTTATTCTCATGTGCATGCCTGGCTGCCTTCCACTGCCCACCCCCAAAGAAAATTGCCCATAATTTTTTGCATTACCCCACATACTTCACCCACGTACTCACCCTTAACTTTCAGCAGAACATTATTTCACCTGATGGAAACTATAACCTTGTTGCTTTCAACAGTCTAAATCATAGTCATAGATAAATTAATTGAGAGAGAAATGTTCCAGTGGACTACACAAAAAACCTCTGTTTTGACTGACAGTAAAAAGTTGTTCTACTTTCAGCATGTTTTCATGTCTCATCACGTGGCTTTTCTTCACCTGCTTTTGAAACTTGAAAATGACACTCACCAAATTGCCAATTTTCAAAGAATATTCTAGACTTAGGTGCCAAAGCCCTACTGATTTTGCTGAGAACTGAAAGCCTGACTTTCTACTAAAGTTCACCATATGAGGTCATTTGGGTCACAGGGCCACAGATACCTGCAGAAAGGCAAGAGAGTTGCTCTAGGCACCTGGTAGGCAGGGCTAGAGTTAGTGCAGGCTTTTGGGGGAAGGATGAAGAGACCTTGGTGAGTAGTGGACCTGTAACAGATGAAGTAGAGCCCACTAATACCAGTTGTTTCAAGTTCCTGCAATTCAATGTGAGTCATCCAGTATCATTATTATATACAGTTGAACAGGGATGACCAACCTCCTAGCTACAAGAGCTAGACTTCCTTGTATGGAGGTACTGTAAGCAATATTTCATGATCCCCTGCCTTGTTGGATTGTGCAGCGCACAGATCAGCTAACCAGCATGTACCAGACATGACCAGTGAGTAGCCTGCTGACTGGCCAGCTGGTTCTGGCAACCAGGGCAGGCTTTGAGTAACCACCCTTCCCGCGGATGCCAAGACCGTTGTGAGACCACATGTACACCTTTCATGTGACAGGGACACCTGAATTTTGGTTATGTCAGGAAACAGGACGTGGGGGCTCCAGAAGGGATGACCATAGATGAACTGCCTTGCTATAGGTAGCTGTAGTCAACTAACTGGTATATTTACATAATTTCCCAAAGTGATGCTTTGGACCCATAGCTATAAGTTAATTCTTGTAATATTTAAAGCTTACAGTTTGTATTTTTATATAAAGATAAAAGAATAAATAAAGTGCTGGGCGTATAATTAATTCTATATCATGTTCATTGGTACATTGAACTACATTGTTTCACAAGAAATGCACAGTACAGACTGTACAACAGAGCTTTTTTTTTATAGAATTCTAATTTGTCTTTTGCTTCTTTTTCTTTGAACAGTTTATGAAGAACCAGAAGACCCCAGTAACAGATCATTTTTTTCAGAAATTATCTCTTCAGTGTCAGATGTCAAATTCAGTCACAGCGGTAGATACATGCTAACAAGAGATTACCTCACTGTCAAGGTTTGGGATCTGAACATGGAAACAAAGCCCGTAGAAACGTACCAGGTAGGTATCTCCTATGTCTTGAAATGCAACAATATAAAAGCATCTCTGTTCAAAACCTGAATATTTTCCTAAACTTCTCATTGCTAGCTAAGAGAGCTGCTAGTCAAGGTGGTTAAAAATCTTATAGTGGCGTCCTTGTAGTTGCAAAAGGGCAATTTCAGCGTCAGTAAGGAAATGTAATGCCTGGGGAGTCAGAGTAACACTCACTGTGGATGGGGCCCTTGAAAGAGACAATGCTTCTAACAAGGAAAATAATCTCTTCACTTTGGCATCTGTTTTCAAATGATGTATTTCGCTATTAACATTTAAAAGAAACTGAGGAAAGGATTTTGTGAGTTGCTTAGCATTCTGCTCCCATTGGGACTGCTGAGAGTTTACACCTTTGTCATTTCAAAACTTTTTTTTAAAACTTCATCTATACATTTCTCCCTTGTGCCTAGTTCTAGAAGCGATCAGTGTTAAACCCTAACATCACCACTGACACAGCAGTTTGCGAATGCCAGACAGACACATCTGGTTGCCTGAATTCATTGCGATATTATCCAGACAAAATGCCGGTGGCTCCAGCCAGCACTGAGTTTGTACTCTGACATCTGTTCTGTTTGGCAATAGAGGGCTGAGCTTACATTTTTTTTGACTCTGCCTTGAAGAAGGAAAATATGTCTGTGACACAGAAACTGCTTGTTATGAAAATGCAATGAGAAAAAGCTGTTAAGCTACTACAGAAGAGTATGCAAGGTAGGAAAAATGTCATTCATCAGGCTCATACTGCTTATGTAGAGACAGTCCTACGACACTGCTGGAACAATCCCTTGTTTCCTGTGTCTGTATAATGGCAGGTGGAGTACAGGAGTTCACAGTAACTATCATTAAGATTGGTTTTAAAATAACATGTAACGAGAGTTTGGTAGCGTGACTTGTCAAAACAACCAAAATTTGACATCAGTAACATCAGAGGTGTTTGTTAGCTAGTGTTTAGTAGGCAAAGTGGGCCCTAGTGTTTTCCAGTGCACCCATTACGTTTCGGTGGATACTCTTCAGTGTGTCTCTTGTTAGCATTGGGAAGTCTGAGCCTGTATACCTTTAAAACTACAGAACTGGTTTTGCTCTGAAAATGGCAGTGCTTGTAATGCTAAATGTGTTAGAAATGTTGATATGCTGCGAAAATGAAGTAGGAGGCTAAGGGCGAGACTGTGTTTTATATAACAGAAGCATACCTTAGATTTTATACTTATGATATTGGAGTAGGCAACCTTGTCCCTGGAGCGGAATAGCTGGTCAAGCCAACCTGTTTGTCTTGACTTTGACATCTGCTTTTATTTCCTCGTGTAGGTAGCTGTGAAACAAGCTGGCCACCTCTAAATCAGTCTGACACCCAACAGTGGGGCCAATTAAAAGTTATATTTCTCCATGCTAAGATGTGGAAAATGAGTATAATGTAAATTTTTCAGTACTGATTATTGCAGTCAGAAGCTTATTAAAAAAAACAACCCACAACAACAAAAACCCTGCAAATATAACAGTGTTCTTGCTGCCTTACTTTAACCTATGGATTGCATTTCATTTTCAAATACTTATCCAGTGCCTTGTAAAGAGTATACAGATGCATTGCTGAGCGTTGCTGCGGACTAAAGGAGAATCTGGAACTCAGGAGCCTTAGGAAGCCAATAGCACAGGACTGCATAGGAGTCACCCAGTCCAACTGCTCTGGGCAACTTTTCATGTTTTTCAACTGCAGAGAGTAGAGAATTCTGTTCTTAAGAAAAAGTGGTTTAAATTACTCTTTTAAATAATTTGTCTTAGAGGTATCTCTCTCTCGCATACATAAATCTCCTATATAAACTTGGAAATCTCTCAAAAAGTTTTTTGTGGTGGATCACCCGAAGGCAACAAATAAACCTAACATTTTCAGTAATGTATCCACATAATTATGATGATATGTATATCATTAAAAGATTAAAAGGTATTAATTAAAAGATTGAATTTCTCATTTCATCCACTGCATGGTAGCCACTTAGATATTGTCTAGCTGAGAGACTCATGAAGAGGGTCACAAAAGGAGATTTCCCCACATGGCTGCAAGAAAGAGCGAAGTCTGTAACTGTACTGCTTCATTATCAGGTTACAATTTTAGCATCACAAAAAAAAAAATCGAATTCCTCATGCAAGTTCTTTTCCTTATCAATGCTGTGGCTAAAAGTATGCTGTTGCATAGAGCAGCCTTGCTGAAACACTTTATCTGCTGACAATGATTCAACATGATTTTCTCCTGTTTATGCTTCACATAAAATAAAAAAGGGCAGAGTATGGTGCACTGGGCAGCACTAGAAGAGCAATACAGTGGAACGGCCAGTGTTTGAAAGTTGCAAGGCAGCCTTGCCTAATGGGATACTCTTTTGATGCTGCCCAGGTGAATTACCCCAGCAGAACTATACCAGCAGCAACCAGAGGTGAACACGTTCATAGCTGATAATAGCTTGATCTACTTCTGGCAAGGTCTGTTGCATAGGGATTTGGACTAATGTGTCACCAGTGCAATTCCTGATTGTGACTATTCCGTCCCAGTGAAATAGCTCCCCATGTAGTCATGTTGCTGTGTTAGTCTGGAGCACAGAATTACTAGATAATTCCATGAAGGTCTGACCTAAAACAGTGCAGTGAAGAAAAGGAGAATGCCCTTTGTAATTAGTTAGGAATGAATTTGGTTGGGATTCAAGTACTATTCATATGTGGTAAGAACAATATGTAACAGTCAAGGCAAATGTGATTTTACTCGCAATTGGTAGTGGCAGATGAACATGCAAACAAGCTAAAAATGAAGTGTTTCTTCCAGTTAGTTTTTCATAGTCATTCTGAGGGTCTGAATGTGATCAAATGTGGTAAAAGGTCCACGTGAAGAGCAAGATGGTGGTTCAAGGCAGTAGTGCAAGTTTGCAGGCAGAGTCAATCAAGAAAAAAGACCCGAGACCTTGAAGAGATCAGTAAGAACTCTGAGAGAGGAACTTCAAAATGCTTTTTGACGGAGCTGATAGAAAGGCACAGCTCCAAGCTGTGGAGTTGGACACACTTCGCAAAGGGTGTATACATGACAGTGGTCATGACAGGTGGCTGCTGGCAATGGTAACAAGAAGACGACCTAGAAATGACAGTCAATGAGGCAAATGCAATCTACTTCCTTCTCCTGCCTTACCCAACCTTTCTATTTCTTCCAAGTGCTGGGAGCTCACAAAGATGATAAAGGAAAGAACTCCAGTTCTGTAACAAATTACACTGCTAACATAAAAAGGCTTTAAGTAAAGAGAAAATGAAGGGATTTAATTACAGAGGGTGCAAGAAACTGCATCAGTACTAAAAGCATTCCAACCTATTACTCACCATGAGGGTAAATGCATTTAATTGTGAAATGTTTTATCTGCATCTATCATTTGCCTGTTATTTGCTGTATAAGACATTATCTGTTGATATACAGCTCAGTGTTCACTCATCTATTAATGAAAATTGATCCATGATTAAAATTTGTAATCCTTAATAACCTTACATTACAAATATTCTTAGGATACTGTACAATTTGGCTACTGAAAATGGGTTAGTTTAAAGAAAATATAAGTGAAAGGTCATTGTCCCTCGTCTGTTCTTGATAGACGTTATCTTAATAGAAGAAATGTTTACGCCCTCAGGCCAGAGGAGGATGCTGAGCATCCATGAGCAGGAACAGTCTCCTTGGACTTGCAAGAACCAGTACCTCTGTATGCCAGAGCTAAATTATGCCCCTTGGCTATTGGATTGTTATGTGTGCTCGAGAGACCATCTACACATCTTTGTTTTACAGTTTCTACAACAGCTAGAAGAAAACATCAGGAGTGAAAGTGCATTAGTAAATTCATCTAGGCAGGGATTTTCTAGCTCATTATTTCCTTGCAGCACGAAACCGATCATCCAGAGGGAAAACTAATCAAATTCAGCAAAGGATTAAAACAGTTTGCATGAGATCTGTCTCTTTATGATAACCCTTGTTCAGCAGAGTTGTGTGACCCAGAGGAGAGGTCTTCTGCTGGTTAGTCCAACTTTTCAAGTATGTGGGAGAATTTACAGTGTTGGTTTTAAGTCTTAGCCAAATAGGAGATATTCTTGGGCTAAATTAGTGTTCTAATTTGCAGCCTGTGCAACTGCAAACTTTTACCATATTTGGCTTCTGAAATACCTTACCCGAATATATGTAATACCATATACTACAGGTTCTTTTAATAGACCCAAGTTCTTTCTGCCACAACAAGTGAGAGTCCACTTATCTTGGAATATGACATTTTTGTTACTATTTAAATTAGATTTCTTGCACATTAATTAGCACATCTAGGGTATCAGCTGGTGAAATGTCTTTGGGAATTAGGCTAGCACTGAGAAAATCACCCAAGCACGAAACAAATGTGTTGAAGAGGGGTGGTCTGCACCCTGCTGAGGGAGGTATGCTTCGTGCCTTCCTGCAACAACAATTCTGTAGCACCTGGTTAACTGGGCTGTGGAAAAGTATGCATAGCTTCTGTAGAGTCTAAACACAGTACCTTCTGCAAAGCTACCAATCCGTGCAGCATATTTTGAAAGTGAACGTGGGAGATAAAGCAGAGAGTGGGGCGGGTGGTTGTGGAGTTTTATATTTTGTTTTATTTCAAGAATAACAACAGTTATTTTCTTTGAAACAGGTCCATGATTACCTTAGGAGCAAGTTGTGTTCCCTCTATGAAAATGACTGCATCTTTGACAAGTTTGAATGTGCATGGAATGGATCCGACAGGTAATCCATCCTTATGTCCATCACTGTCTTCATTTAGCACAAGAGCTCCCATATGATGGGGAGCAATCAGAAAACAAAGTGTTACACATGGTTATTTTCCACATCAATTTACATCTTCACATATCAGTGTTCAGGTTGATAAAAGGTGTTTGGATATTGGTGCAGTTGCGTCTCTGACCTCATTAGACATGATGTATACCTTGTTAATCTTGGCTCATGCCTTAGGGGAAAAAAACCCTTCAAATTCTGTCCATTTTCACCAAAATCATAAGTAGGCTGCAAAAGCTAAAAAGAATGCTGCCAAGTTGCACAGCCCCACAAACACACTAAGGAAGCTTGTGTGATCCTGTATTTACACATGAGCAGCCTCAGAAATCCAGTTCATTTACTGGAAAAAGGGAGCGAGGAAAGGCAGTCACAGGCACCCACTGATTCTCCACAAACTGCTGCCACCTTCCCACTGACCGAAAAACCAGTTTTTTCTGATACCTACCCCCATCAGAGCAGTCCATTCCCTGTGCACTGAAGGAGAGGTCCTGGTTTTTATCTTGGACGTAATATCTTGTTGAATATTGTCATAAGAAATATTGGCACAACAAGTCACAGAGTGCGAGCGAGAATGAAATGTGCTAATGCCATAATGTTAGCAAATGGTGGCGGTACTTTGGGGAGTAGGAATATTCTACAGGAAGAACTGAGCAGTCGAGAGGACTGGGATAATAAAAATGGATGAAATCCAAGAGTATAATGCAAGGTGACAGTTTTAGTTAAAAGAAAACACAAACCTTCATCTTATCAGTTGGAAACAACTCACAGGGACATTCATATGCTAGGTGACTGTGGAAGGGATTAGCAGTCTACAAAATGCATGTGAAAGAGAGCACAGGAGCCAATTTTGAATGGCACACAGTGACTTCTGGCTCAGCAGAGGTAGGAGCCAAGAGGCAAAAGTTTGGCACTTGCTGAGAACCTGGACCTGTGCCTTCAGCTCACTTAGCCTCTCATTTGGGAAAGAGAAAAATGGTCCGTCTCATTGTATTTGAAGCAGGCCTGCCCCCCTGGACTGGGCAAGGACTATGAAACAGAGTGTGGGGCAGCTGTGAAAAAGGCAAATAAGATCCTTAAATGGGCAAGACTGGGATATCCAGCAGAGAAAGGAGTAGTGGTGACATTATGTTAGGGTCTTATTCAAAGATCTTTGGACTGCAGTTACACATTTCTTGTCCCTCTCCTCCAAGGTGGATGAACTAATCAGGCAAATGGACAGCTGCTCTAAAGAGAGGAGAGGGCAGGAGTTTGGTTTTGATCAGCTTAGCAAAAGAGAAGCCAAGATTATACTTGCTTCTAGTAAGTATATCAAGCAGGTATACATAGGGAGGAAGAGGATCTAGCTAAGATAAATGTGAATGATAATGACAGAACAGCAAATAGGTATTGAGTGACAACAGGTAATGATAGCCTGGAAATTAGAGGTAGTTCATACTTGTTCAGACAGTGACAGTGTGGAGCAGTCTTCCCGTCCTGAGTAGTGGAGATGTAAGAAACCCGACTGTTTTGATGATGGTGCTCAGGAAATTTGTGAAAGCAGTAATATGAGACATTGGTTAAAACGACAACTGTCTGAACTTGGAAGTGCAGAACAAGGTCTCTTCCAGTCCTGTGTTCCACAAATGCAGATAAAGTGTAATGCTGTACACTGTGCGAGGGGCATCTTCTCTTTGGACTGCTTTCCTTTGCTCAGTTCCTCTATCTGCCCAATGGAGAGATTCTGTCTTTACTAAGAAATAAAACTTTTACCTTGTATCATTTATTATGCAAATGAAACTATATACTTCCATTATCTCTGTTGTCTGCATGCCAGGGTAATGTGTTTTCTGACAAGGATTAACTCAACATTGAGTATCCTCTGTGATACAAACTGCTGGCCATTTAAAATGACATAGGTGGACCACACGGGGCAAAATCCTTCCCAGATTGCTATGACTGCAACTTGGGCACCAGCTGTTGTGGAAATGGCTTTGATATGGTCAGAAAGTGGGAATGACCAACAGAAGTTTTAGGGGAAGATCCAGGTTTTGGAGCTTTTCTCTGAACCTCCCAAACACATGCATGAATGGATGTTTTAGCAGAGGATTGTCTCAGTAGACTGGTTACTGCTTGAGTTTGGTCCTACTGGAAATACCAAAATAAAAGCTTTTCTTGGAAATATGGATGGTGCTGATCCCTGCCTAAATCTGGCACTGAACAGCGCAATCAAATCATTTAGATATTGTGAAACTTTGTCAAAGATTCAGGGCTTTTCAAGTCCTTTCAAAACATTTTGCTTATCCTTGATGGGAATTCCCAGTGCATTGTACAGGATGGACAGCCACATGTTCCCAGGACTGGAGTCTTTCTCCTGTATTTGAATGAAATGCTGCCATCCTCATTAGTGCAGTAAGACCACTCTCTGGATAGCTGCCTGGTAATAATAGAAATATTATTCAATATCAGGATTTAAAGTGAGCGTAGTATTTTTGTTCCTACTTGACAGATCAGAAAGATCAATGCAGTGAGTAATTATTAAGTGGGAACATTAGATTGTGGGGGCTTCATTTATTGTACTGCCCAGACACTGGGGCGTTGTTAGTCATGCACAATTACCAAACCTGTCACTAAACACAATACACTGCTCTTGATTGTAAGAAACTGTTGAGTAGAGTAGCTGGCAACATTTGACAGAAGATAAGTGTTCTCTTTAATCTAGTTGTTTCTTTTTAAGAGTCAAATGTATCAGCGCTGATGTTCATTTTTTGATGAACATTCACTCTTCTGAGGTTCTTGCTTGTGTGTATGACAAGTATGGTGTTGTTTTGCTACACACTACAAGGATTGGGTTTTTTTGGTGGATCATAATTTAAATTATATTTGCGTACCAGTAACTCTTAAAGAACAGTTCATTCAAATACTGAGGTCACTTAATTTTGATCCTTTTGGTATGTATTTTTTTAAAAAGGACTACTGCTAAAGGTAAGCAATGCCTATTAACAGTGGTACTCTTAAGAGATGCTGCAATAGAATATTTATATAACAGTATACATAACACTAATAACTGCAGTTCTAAACATGTTATTTTTATCTTTTGCAGACTTTAAAGCTACAATGACAATTTAAGTGACAGGATTGTTCAGTTAAAAATGAAAGCATATTTATTATTTAGGTGAAAATACTTTTTACTAATTTTTGTCATTATTAAGGAGTTAATCTAGGCTATGATAGAACCTGATGGTGAGGCTGTTTACAAAAAAAAAATCAATGTACGTGAGCTCTGATTAGAACGTGATTGATGCTCAGTTACTCCAATGAACAGGAACTAATACGATCAGACAGAGCTGATCTCATTTGCTGAAGGGCACATTAATCACTATGTACTTTGGCAACAACGGTGGTCAGGGGAGGGAGTCAAGCAGGGGTCTTACACTAATTCAACCAGATGAGCACATATTATCTGTAGTTGAGTGTATTACACTAAAATCATGCCATCTTTATTGTATATACATCATTACACAACTATGTAGAATACGTGAGCCCTATTTATACACCGATTTAATTTAGTTCTTCTGAAGTCAGGTCTTTTAATAATGACCCACAAGACACTGTTTTCTCGCTGTCAACCATACCCATTTTGCTATTTCAGTTTTACCTCAAAAATTAGCATTTATGGAGCTGTTTGTGAGTTACAAGAGAAGCCAATAAAAGAAAAAAATAGTGTAGTAATTCTACATGGTAGTAAGCAAATACCTTAATTACTTTTTTTTTTTTTTTTAAGATTTCAAATGAATGGGTGTATGGGAACCCTTCCAGGGAGACTTCTGAATACCATCATGATAAGTGATATGCTGTAAGCAGATGAGTGAAGTCACATACAACTGTTCAGTCAGTCCGTTCCTACTGAACTGTCGTTCATCCCACTGAATATCCGTCAGCCTTCACTCTAATCAGGCGGAATTGGCAGGTCCCAGTGGATGAGATGTTAACAGTCTATTCCTGTCTGGCAGCATGCTCCATGCTGGAGAGCTAGAAGACATCATTTTGTTCTCAAGGCTCAGCATGTCAAATATTAGCTTGGAAGGAATTGGAGATCCCCTGTTCTTATTCCCAGTTTTATCCCAGTCAGCTGTACTGGAGTGCCACAATCCTGAATCCGGTGTCTCAAGCTTTCCCATCGGCATACTCCCCAGGAGGTTTAAAGAAGTTCCTTCTTTGTGAAGGGCAGTCAGTTGCTGCACACAGCGCAGAATAAAGCAAAATTGCCCAGTATGCCAACAGGCCCCCACTGTTTGCAGCAGTGCTTCCTCCTTTCCCTTTGTCATAATAAATCTCATTTTTCATTCCCATGAAAAATGTTTTTGAAGAGTTTTCCTCGAATCAATCCTTTCTTCTCATAAGGTCAGCTTGTCACAAAACCAGATCTGGTGGGCCTTGCCTGTCAGTCCCAGGAGACTGCAGATGTGCTGTTCTGCACTGGTACACATGCTAGTGAAATCTTGAAAATTTAGGGGCTCAAAATATAATTGGGGAGACGGTTTCAGGTCAAAGAAATGGTCCCTTTTCATGCTGGGTGCCTCGAGGGACTACTTTGCAGAGATTTACAAGTCTGGAGGCAGGCTCTGGTGGAAGCTGCTCTGAGTCTCCTCCCCTCACACCTGCTTGGATTCGATGTCTTGCCTCTCTTGCTGCAGGGAATGAAGATCTGCTGCCACATTTGCAGTGAGGGGCAGGTTAACAGGGCTGGCTTAGTTTTTCTATCATCCTTAAGCCTGGCATGCACTGGTCCTTGAAGCCTGCCCAGCCTGAGTCCTGTCACACCATCCCATGGCTTCCATGGGCTCTTGAGCAACAGTGGAGGAGGGAAACTATGCCATGAGCTGATTTCTCCAGACAATAGAAATCTGCAGGTGAAGAAAAATTTCTGTGCATCTAGGAAGACTAATTTGGGCCAGAGTTAGCCCAAAAATTATTACAAAAGAGTATTTAAAAAAAAAAAAAACAATTAACACCACCAGCACAAAACAATGTGAAGCAAGTATGGTCTGGTTTTTAAGCAAGCCTTAATTCCAGCGGATGTCCCCAGAGTTTCAGGGCAAACCTTGACATCCAGGAAAGCAGCTGAATGGAGCAATTTTGATAAAAACTGTTGCAGGCAAGGATGGCCGCAACATGGATGACATTTAAGAGCTCGGCTTGCAATAAAGAAATCTCAATAAAGTATGGGAATAACAGATATGAGAAGGACAGAGATATGCCAATTCTTAGTGACTGACATGTTTGATGAAATCTGAGTGCCTAAAAAATATTGTGGAAGATCTCATTGATGTTTAGTACAAATGATGAAGTCCTATTCAGATGCCCCTGAGGTTGGTGAAGTAGGGAAATTTTTGGCCTTCCAACAGAAGCAGAACTTTAGAGAGGGAAGCCATGTACTGAAGCATTGAATTTAACAAAGAGTCATTACCAAAAGCAAAATATTGAAAGCCAGACGTTTTAAGGTATTAAGATGCTTAAAGATGCTGAAGCCATCAGTAGTTGTTAGAGTGGTGCTGTAGACCCTAAAACTCTGGCCCTAAATTAAACATCAGTGGTACAACTACTGGTTGTCACGTTCAGCCCAAAGGAGAAGGCGAGGATGAAAGCCCAAAGCCCTCAAGGACTGAGCAAGTTGTCTGTGAGAGTAAGCAAGCCTGGAGGTAGTGGGAGATGGCAAAGAAAGGGTAAGCAGTGAGACCTCCAAGAGTAAAATGAAGAGATGTGAGGAAAAAATAAGGAACAGAGAAAGGGAAATGACAGAGTAAAGCAAAAGAGACAAGACAGAGCAGAGAACAGAGGATGAAGCTAGGGAGGACACTTCACCGGCAGGAGAGAGAAGATACAGTGTTTTTTAACAACTGTAGAGCAGGGTAGAGGGAAATGGAAAAAGAGGAGGGGAGGAGGAAGAGAGGGAGGGAAAGGAAAACCTAACTGGAAAGTGTGGTAAAGACCAGAGTCAAGATTGTAGGGGAAGAAAGAAAAAAAGAGAACAGAATGGCAACTAGGGAGGGAGTAGGAAGAAAAGTCAAGATAATAAAAGTAGGATTGGAGTGTACTGGGGGTTTCTCCTTCCCCTTTTACCTTCTGTAAGAATACATTTGTCCTGCTTGTAAAGAAAAAAAATAATGGATAAGACTTTGGTCCATAGTGACCCCGTGTGAGGACTGAAGTTTGGCAGTGAGATGCCTCAGATTGTGTCGTTAATAAGCAAGAATGCCCCCAGTGTCGGTGCAGGCTGGACGAATTAGTGGCATTTTGTGTTGTCACTCAAAATATGCACATTTGAAGAATTGTCAGAAACCCTCAGACCTTGCTTGGAGCGGCTCTAAAAGAGGGAGCGCTCCGGAGAGGAAAATGAATTCCCCTCATGGGGCAGCGCAGGAGGGTTAGCATGGAGCTGTGTGAATGCATTTGGGGCCCTGCAGATACGGGGTGTTGCCTCTCCTTCCAGAGCACCAGCTAGGCTGGGGAAATGTAGGCAGTGGTAGCCATATCGCTGCCATTGGGGGGTTTTCTTGCTTTTTTGCCTTTTTTTAAATTATTTTTTTAAATCATGCTGCCTGTAGCTGTGGTGGCTTGAGCTGGGTACAGACTATCAGCAGCTTTGCTCCAGCCTGAGCTATCAGTACTCTGCTCCTCAGGGTGCACCGGAGTGTTCTGCATCCTAAATATCCCTGCATGGATGAGATGACAGTACCTCTGACTGCGGGCAGCGCAATTTGTAAACCTGCTTTCTGAGTAAAATTAAAGGTGGTTAGGCAGAGCTTTTCAGGGCTGCTCCCTTACACAGCTATGAATTAGTGTGGGGAGTTTAGGGGTGGGGGTGGGCGCTTCGTGTAGTTTCTTGAACCAGCCTCACTTGCAAGGGTGTTGTGCAAGCACCTTGTCATAACACTGCTGTACAGAGCAAAGAGTCTGGAAATAGAGAACAGACTCTTCCTACACTTGGCTACAATTTTAATTTTTTTTTATATATATAAAAAAAAATTTCTCCTTATCGCATACATTCCATTATTGTATATTATATTTTCCTAAATGGGAATAAATTGCAGGCTTACGTCTAGTTCTCGCTCTCTTTTATTGTTATTTTAAGCAGCAGGTAAGGTTATAATCCATCTGTGTTTGTGACCTTGAACAAGAATGGGCACTTTTTCATTTACATAATGCTATTTTTTACTGAGCCATTAAACTGCAGAAAAACAGGGCTAGCATGAAAAGTAGTCATCTACATATGTTAAAAAAAATAACTGCAGTAAATCCAGCTGAAAAAAGCAGACTTTTTAAAATAGGTGAGAGTTCAAGAAATTAAAAAGCAAATGGACTGAAAAGGCAGTTTTACTGCAAGCAAAACCTCCTAAAATAAGATTCTTGACAAACACCTCTCTGTGCATTTGGTGCACTGGTAATCTGCATGAAAACTGCTCCCCTGACAGTTCCTGCCTTCATCAGGAGGGATGCTCCTCATTCCCCTGCGAACCACAGCTCTCCAGCCCGTGGCACAGGGTGCCCCAGCGTTACGAACCGGTTTCAAAATGTTGCCTGGAGGGAAAAAAACCACAGTACTGTGCTGGGCCGTTTGCATCACAAATTGTGTATGTTAGCGCCCAGATATGAAATAACCTCGACTTTTTCATGTTGTGAATAACCATTACAGCAGGAGCCGTAATGACAAGACATGGTGATTTGGAAGGAGTGAAACATTAGATTTACTGCTGTTGATTCAATTTCTGAAATGGGCACTAATCTTCATCAGTAGGCTTTCTGCAGCTTCTGGGATACATTTTATCAAGCTGTCACACTCTTTTGGTTTTTTAGCTTGTGATATTGTTAACTTGTGCCTTATTAAGCAGGATTGTGCCTGGTCTTTGCAGGCAGGGAAGGTAAGGGAGACCTCACTGCAGACAACCCAAGGGCAGGTACTGCTTCTGGAGAGCAGCGAGGCAGCTCCCTGCCAGGGCCGGCTGCACCTACATATGGACAAGTGCCTCTGTTGCCCGTCCCCAAACTCAGCAGCAGAGCAGCAGTGCAGCCAGCGGTGTGCTGCCTGCAGACCTCAAGAAAGCAGCCTCTCGACAGGGTGAAGGCTGTAGGTGAGCTATTGCTGAGGGCAGTGCATGCTGTGTCTCTGTGCTACACCTCTCTGATTTGCAGCAGTTTCCTTTAGCACTTCAGGAGCTGCAAAAAGCTCAGTGTGGAATCAGCTGTCATCAAACTCCAGTATGCCATCAGCAAACATGGAAGCAGGATGGAGCTGGCAGTCCTGCTAGTGATTCACAGCGTACAAATCCAGCTCACCCGCACTAGTTATGCTACAGTGGCTCTGAAGCGAGTGGAGCTGCTGTCACTCAGTAGCTGTAGTGCAAAAGCAGTTAGCTGCACAGCTCCCGTTTGTGCGTTTTTCAGTATATTATTCATTTGTATTGCAGTAGCTTCTAATGGCCCCAAATGAGATCAAGGCAACACTGGCTGGAGGCCGTGCATGTAGTGTAAGACAGCTCCTGAATCCAGGAGCATCTAATCTAATCAGCTGGTGAGTGTTTGCATGACAGAGAGTATATTTTATGCTTTACTCTCCCACGACTGCATATGCTGTGGTCTCCTGGCCAGTATGCTGCTCGATGCAGCTTCCTCCCCAAGTGGGAAGCAACAGCAAAGTGCTAAAGCAATGTAACTGTCAGATGGAGGTTAGTTTATTAAATGTGAAGCACGTGAAATATGCTCTGTTGGGCTGTACTAGAAAGGCAAATAGTTCCTGATTGCCTGAGTCTTAGAACTGCACAGCTTTTCCTGTGGAGACCTGACCGTTCGGGGCGGATTCCCCTTCCAGAATGGAAATTCAGGAAAAAAAAACCCTATTTGGGGCTGAGACACGAGAGTAGAGCGTGGCCCTGGCTCTGCATATGGAAAAAGTTCACAGGGAATGAGCTTTCAAACAAGGCTCTGAAACCCATGATTATGCTAATCCAATAACCTGAGGGCCATGGATGAAATCCTGAATTCATTAAAGTTAGTGACAAAATATCCTCCCCTTGGGACTGGGGGAATGAAGCAACTGGCAATCCATTATTTCAAACTACAAGCTGATTAATGGGGTAATTTTTATACAGATCGAGGTATGTTTTCTGATCCTTTCTCCCAGACCCAGAAATATATCCAGACTTGAGTCTTCATTCAAACTTCCTACAAGAGATGACAGAATCCTGTTTATCAATGTGTTTATTTCTAAGAAGCATTGTAAGATACAAATTTTAATGGTGTTCAGGCTTGCAAGGTCTATGGCTTCAGAAGGGAAGAGGGTTTATTTTGGAAATAAATTTACTCGTGCAAACTCAGTGTGATTTTTCAGAACCTTTCAAAACACCTTTCTTCAAAATACTCACTAAAATATATAATTATGTACAAGATAAATCTTGCTATTGTATCACAAGGTTTGAAATACTTGGAATTTTTTTTTTTAAATAATGTTTCTGGAATGATGGTAATCTCACCTTTCAGGAAAGGTAAGGCTCTGGAG
Organism: Pygoscelis adeliae; assembly: GCF_000699105.1. Classification (NCBI taxonomy): domain Eukaryota; kingdom Metazoa; phylum Chordata; class Aves; order Sphenisciformes; family Spheniscidae; genus Pygoscelis; species Pygoscelis adeliae. The sequence continues at coordinate 10,509,503 of NW_008825167.1, forward strand.
AAAGAAAAAAGCCTGGAAATATATGACCCTTAAAAGCTCATAAAAAGCTGGAGGGTAATTAAAAAAAACTTATTAAAACTTATTACTTTTATTGTCTTGTGAAGTCAGTCTCATGATGTCTGTCAGGGTCCTGACATTTGTGCATGCTTCAGGATTCCTGTTTTGGGGTAACTGTAATTTTCATTAAGTACTCTAACAGAGGAGGGGAAGACCTTAGTAGAAGAAAACTATTCACTGTGAGGAGTACTGGGAACAATCCGTTTTATATTCTTTCCCAGCTGAAACCAGAAGACGTCTAATCCTAAGGTTATTAGCTCAACTGTCCTGATCTGGTCATGTTAGTAGACATCCCACAAGCTGCTGTTTAATTTTGTCTTTGTTCTCTCTCTCTCTCTCTCTCTCTCCCCCCCCCCCCCCCCCAGTGTGATAATGACAGGTGCATATAACAACTTTTTCCGAATGTTTGACCGAAATACCAAGCGGGATGTTACCTTGGAGGCATCCCGAGAGAGCAGTAAACCACGAGCTATTCTTAAGCCCCGGAGAGTCTGCGTCGGAGGCAAACGGAGGAAAGATGACATCAGTGTTGACAGTTTGGACTTTACTAAGAAGATCTTGCACACAGCGTGGCACCCAACTGAGAACATCATTGCTATAGCAGCGACAAACAATCTGTACATATTTCAGGATAAAGTGAACTCAGAAATGCACTAGATTTATCAATATCCCTCTATATTTACAAACCAGCCTCTTGAGAGTTGTAGAAGGATGTGATCGTCACAAAAATTGTGGCTTCTGTGGTGGGATTTGTAGGTTGTATCCTTTCATCCCTCAGCCTGTATCATTATTGGTGGCAAGCCAACTATTTTCCATCACTGCAACTGTATGAGTAAAAGGCACGACTGCAAATCCAGTACTGTGGTCTGTATTGGTTCCTTTAAACAAACGGGGGTATTTATTCACTTTGGGAGCATTCCTGAGGAGGGCTGAGACTCCTCAACTCACGTCAGTCCCTGCGAGGGTCTCAGTGGTTCACAGGACCATGCTGTCCTGGTGCCCTGCCTGCTTTTGCAGTCCACAGTGTTTACCACATTGTTAGAGCTTTTTGCCTCAATCTCTTGTTATTTTTTTCTTTCAGTAACATTTTCTTGTCTTTCAACTAAGTCAAGCCCGTTTGAGTGAATGAATAGCCGCATCCCTTTAGAGCACGTGGCACAGTGGAGGGGCCTCATAGCAATTATAACTGGAAGCAGAATCCCTGCTGGTGAAAAGCTGCCCTGTCTCACCGGTCCCATTCCCTTCTTTACAACACCCTCTTATTTATTTATTTATTTATTCACATCACTAACTTTGTGCTTCAACTTAACGAGTGAATAAGTGACAGACTGGTATAGTTACTCAGCCAGCTTATTTTAAGAGGTTCATTCTCCGTAGATTTCTTTGCTCTGTTTAATACAATAACTAGTATCTTCATCACGTGGAGGACTATTAAAAAACATGGTATTAGCACTCCAGAGGGACTGGCTGGTCAGACATAGCCTGGCAGTTAACAGCCGTCCTGCCGTTTGGGGGTTGGAGTTCTGGAAACCTTGGCTAGAAGTGCTGTCCTTGAAGGCAAGGATCGACTTCAGTGGGAACAAAGTTACATCGCTGCTAGACACTTCAGGAAGTCCCTCGTTTGTTGATTGCAGGATGGTTATTTTAATCCTGGCCTTTGGGGAATACAGGCAATGCCAGGGTAGCTGTAACTGTGAAAGAATGGCACTGGGAGAGGTAGCACTGCTCAGTGAATTTGAACGTTTTAAAATGAGTCCACTGCTGGGTGACAAAATTATTCCTGGAGAAATATGAAAAATCAAAAACTCCAAACCAAACAAAAGCTTCTTCCATATAAATACGTTTAGATATATCTCTGTTTTCAAACGAGTAGTGATGAAAATGGAAAATGAAAGTACATGCAATCGGTGTACCACATGCAGGAATTATATGGGAATGGTGCAGTAGGCAGGGAGTCCTCTTAATCCAGGAAAATAAAGTTCTGCCGCATCCGTAATAGCTCTGGCAGGGAATTAATATCCCAAAGGATTTCTCCTCAAACCATGAATAAAATAGCACAACTCAGATGGCCTGTTAATCTGCCCATGTTAAAACTTCTCAGAAAAAAAAAAGTCTTTAAGCCATTATGCACTTGTTTCTTGGTAAGTGGAGAATGTGCTGATGAAGGGATCTGCATGCTTTTATATTTTGGTTTGGGGGCAAGGGTGGGTGAAATTCTGCTTACAAGAACTAAAGAAGACTACAGCTTTTATATGACATCTTAACACAACACATGAAATCTGTATGTTTGACGTTTTCTAGATCAATGCTGTATATTTTATGTGTAGAAGCACAAACGCATGTGCATCAGTTTCCAGCCACACTAAACACGGTATGAAATGCGTAGGTTAATTTTAAAGGGAATGAGGAATGTTCATTTATAAAATACTGTATGCTGTAGCAGGCATGGACAGTATATGTACATATTTATTCTAATGAAATTTAACAACATTTCTTTTCTTTTTCTTTTTTTTCCCCTTGTAATAAAGGTTTAAGAATGTGGTAAATTGTATAGAAAACTTGTTAATGCCAAACAACTGCTTCAAGGGTGTCATGCAATTTCTTTGACTTTTGGCCTCCTCCATTAAACTTTGCAGCTAAAAAAAAAAAAAAAATTGCTATCAGCTCATATTGGCATTTACAGCTAGAAGTACTGTAAAACATATTTAGCTTTTAACATTCTCGAATAAGGTTCTATAGATAACTTATTATAAAGCAGATCTTAATACAACAATTTTTTTGTTTTTAATTTGAATTACCTTACTCTGTTACAGCTTTGGGTACCAAAAAGAACATGTTAAAATTAAATAAAGAAATATATCTTTGGAGCTTTATAAAACTAATGAAATAAATACCCAACCAAAATACCATGAAGTGATTATAGAGGAAATAAATAGAAACCTTTCAAAGACCAGTATTCCATTCCTGTCTTTGACATCACCACTACAGATCGGTTTCCTGGTTTCTTGAATGTATGGAAAGTTAACATCGTCATTGTGAACGTTTCCAACTTTCTTTCTCTTTTTAGTTTGAGCTTTCAGTGGTGTAGAGTAAGTGATGGTAAAGTTGGTAAATCTGATTGTTTTGAAAGCTGTTGTTCATGGCTGCATTCTTTGTGTTGCACAAATTAGCTAACTGTTGTTGAATAAAAATATAAATATGTTAATACCAGCTTTTTCAATAAAACTACAACCAAAAAGGCATAAATAGATGACTTCAAGGCACAGCTTCTTTTAAGGTAGACGTGAAAGAGTTGTTTAGCTCCTTTTACAATGGAGGAAGAGTCACAGAGATCGGGACTCACGGGGCAAGCTGCTACATGAACTTAAAGTGTTGTGGCAGGTAGAGAAGTAGACACAGTGCCGTGAATGGGCCTGACTTGGGGGTTTAGGGTGATGCAGAGTGTGCGCAGACAGTTACAGCAGAGCTGGAGATAGACAGGCTTTTGGTTCACACCTTGGACCAGCTTTTTCCTCTGCTCGTAGCCCAAAATAGACTTTAGGAGATTGGAGCCTCAGTCTCCTACAGATGGAGTGAGAGACATGCGCAATGTGAAGGGGCGCACACAATCACAGGGTGAAAAATGGCATTAGTGTCATCACTGGCCAGGTTGGAGACCTTCCAGCACAGAGTACCGTGAGGGCACGTCGGGGATGTGTCCAGGCCTGGCCTCCCAGATGAGACAGACATTGGCCCAGGTGACAAACCAGAGGGCTACTAGCAGAGCAGCATCCCTCTTTGCCCCCCCCCCCCCCCCCCTTTTTGCTTTTTGAAAATTAAAAAAAGAAAAAGAAAAAAGAAGAAAAGAAAAAAGCTGGCTTGGCATACACACTTAAAGCTAGGAAAGCATTCACTTCCCAGTCCAAACTGATGCCTGACCCTCCCCTGTCATCGTGATGCTTGCCCCAGATCTTGGGCTCTTCTTCGGAATCTCAGTCTAAGGCAGCTAACCCTGTCTGCATGTTCTACACAGAGCCCTGGGGGGTGAGAAACCGCCTGGGCATCAGCACACACGAGTTGTTAGACACTGAAAGGCTAAGTCCTTTTTCTGGATGCAGACCAGAATAAATTTGCCTCAGCTGTTAGATTAGGCAGTGTGTTGCTTTGCACAGCTCTCCCAGAGCTTACGTGCTAATTTTTTTTCTCCCCTTTTTGGGAAGACACAGTCAATCCCACTCATTTAGGTGGACAAATATGACTAGGCACTGAAGAGAGACAGCTCGGCTGAAAAGCAAGCAATACACTATTTACCTTTCCAGTTTCCCTTTTCATCCCTAAATACCCAGTAGAAGCAGGAGCCAGATGGCTAACTCTCATGCTTTTGTAATTTTCACGTGCATACTTAGTAGCCGCATATGGCAATTTAACCCTTTATGGTTTGGGGGGGATATTGGCATGAGCCACCTGCTTCTCCTGTTTGCAGCCAGCAAGTCGTCTTGCTTTCAGGCAGAGTTAAGTCCTTTGGAGCCTTCCAAGGTTGTGGTTATTAATCCCTGATGAGAGGGCAAGTATAAGGATTGTTTGCCTTCTATGTCCAATTTTCAGTAACATCACTATCATCAATTTGCTCCCGCTCCCAGTAGTAATCCTTTTCCATTTGCAGTCTTCCCAGCAAATTGCATTATGTCTAAAATTAGAGCATGAATTCACTTATCTTGCTCATGTGGTGGAACCTCAGAAGGCAACAGGATGACCGGGGTGGGTGAGATTCAAAAACTTGGGCCTAATTTTATAAGATGCTTGGGACAGGGTATGTTTCTTCGGTTTTGTGAAGCCATGAAATGGTCTGGATATTCTGTACAGGACGGTTTGCCGTGCACACTGGAAAGGTTTGCTTTCAGCGTGCACCATGAGAAAGCTTTTCTTAGAAGTCATTTGTTTTTTCCTTCTCTCTGAAGTTGGAAGTGGATCAAACTTTTATTCACGTGAAAGTGAGCACAACTCTGGAGGCTCTTAGAGATCCTAAATCTGGCCCGTGATGCAAAGCATTTCATGTGAAGCACCTGACCGAGCAAACTCCTCAGTTCCCTCAGCTATAAAAGCTCCCACGAATACGGATCAGCCAGGCAAGGTACAGATAATTACTTGTCTTGCCGTTTGCCAAGCAGAGACAGCCAATAAGTAGGTCAAGATCCTTAAACCAACAATTCCATTAAACAATTATTTTAATTATCATGGTGACACTATATATTCTTTTTATAACAGGGCCTCTAAGAAGAATAAAACCTACAATACTGACTCCATCAAAGGATGCAGGGTGGTTTTCTGGACAGCCACGCCTCGTTTTAAGACCAGTGCTAGTCATGCTAGTAGCATGTGTATGTCTTGTGCAGCAGCCTGCTCCAAGATATCACAACAGATTCCCAAGCAGATTAACTTTAAATACACCTTCTGTGGCTTCATCATCGGTTCTCCAACAGGAGGAACAACTCTGGGGAAAAATTCACTGTAAATGATAAATAATAAGTAATTGAAACTGGAATTAGGGTGTCAGACTGGGGGGCAAAGAGGTTGGTATTCTTCCATGCTCTACCTATAAAATAAATGCTGCCCAAGCAGGACACCGGAGTGAGACCCCACTGTCAATAACTTGTGCCAATGTTCCAGCCCCAGCAGGCCCTTGCTTTCATTTCTCCTTGGCGAGGCTTGAACACCCCCAACAGCTCTGCTAGGTGCCCTGGAGCAGGCTCCTTCTCGCTTTGGTGGGAAGATGCAGAAGGCAGCAGAGGTTTGCCTCAGATAGGGGGGAGAGATACTGGCATTGTGATCTGTTTGCAATACAGGAGCCGATGCTCACAGTAAATTTATGCACGTCTCGGATTGTCTGGTGGAAGAGGTGGGGAGGAGAACGTTGCCAGTTCAATTATCATCCTCTGACATCTCTGCTAACACCTCTCCGAGATTAACAGCTGCACTCTTCGTTTCTCACAGCTATTGATCTGCGGACCCAGATAGATGTTGCTGCATCAATTGCACTCTGTCAACATGTTAAAAATATTCTCTGCAACCTTAGTGGCTAAAGACTTACTTACTTTAGTATGAAATAAGAGATAAGCTGCACTATTGCATACCACCTTCTTCCACATATTTTGTGAACAAGTAGGGCTCAGCTAGGCTTCTTTTTAAAAAGTTTGGCTATTTTGAGCTGCTATTTTAATATTGCTGATGAACACCCAGGAATCCAGTGCTACTTTTAAATCTGGTATCTCTTAATCCTTTTGTGGAGCTGCCAGAAATCTCTCCTCCAGTTTATCCTCAGGGAAAGTCTGTCCTGTCAAACTCATCCCAAATTCAGACCCTCCTGAGATCCAGCCTTCATTATAAAAGAGCAGAGGAGGCAGTTCTTGCTTGGGAAGGACAACTGCAGCCTGAAGCTCTCTAAAGCGGAGGGACAGAAAGATTTCCCTTGGTCCCTCTGCACGGTCCATCTCCAGCCTTATCCCCTCGCCCTCACCCCCCGCTGCCTGCCTGTTCCCCCGGCATTGCCTTTCTTTCCACCTCATCCTGTGACTCCCCACGTTCTCCCTTGGGCCACATCCAGTGGCCAGAAGCCACTAAAATCCCGTTGACTCCTACCTCTGGACCAACCACAGCCACCTCTGCAGGCTGCAGGAGCAGTTTCTCATCGGCATAATGGTGAGTGCCCCGTAATCTCCCTGTCTCCCGAGCTGTCAGAGAGGAAAGCCCCATTTGCCAATATACTATATTTCAAGTGGAAGATTTACAGAATCAGAGAGATTGTATCTTAGCAACCACCAATGCATTAAGAAAGCAGTTTAACCGTTTAAACCTTCAATTAAAAAATCTGCCACGAAGAGGCAACTGTCATGTACGAGACACAAAGCCTGTCCAGCGATTCACCAGGAGGTTCACGACCGCCTTATGCACATCCACCTGCCAAAGTGACCCCGTGTGAATCTTCTCCCTTCCCAACACACAGGAGTCAGGTGCTGTTACGGCCCATACCTACATCGTGTGCTCTCTCGCAGGAAGTGAAGTGGAGAAAAGGCATCTTTTTGCAGAGAAGCCCTGAGGTTTTGTATATTGGTCTCATCCCCATAGGAGCCAAAACAAGATCTTCAGGAGTTTCTAAGGGGGAATAAAGAAGTCCCACAGTGAAAACAGAGTGAAGTAGGCACAGGGCTGTGATTGCCCTACATGAGATGCTGTGATGCAGCATCTATTCCCTGATTTGTACAACTTAGAAATGCAATCTTTTACCTTCCAGGGTAATACCTTAATTATCAGTCTTTAGATAGGCCTTTCCCTCAGTTCTCTTCTTCCACAGATTTGGGGCAGACAACAGGCCAGAGCCAGGCCTCTCTCTGCATTACGTGGACATCCCAAACACCAGCCCTTGTGAGATTTTCTTACCATAATTCAGCTTTGCTGCAGGTTCATCCTCGACCTGACAAAGTTATAATAAAAACAACAGGCCTTCTGCAAACTTAGTTTAGATAAATCACCATTTTCTGCCTCAAAAACTTTCTGTAAAAGAAGTCTCACCAGCTTGTAGTGCACATCATACTGTATTTTACATTATTCTCAACTACCTGATCCATGTCGTGTGGTGACACACCGCAACAGCGGGATGAACCCCAGCATACTGCAAAGGGGCGCCTTTAATTTTTGAAAAGGAAGGCCATAATCCCCCAAAAGGGAGCTGCTTGAGAAAAACACTCAGCAGGAGCAGTGCGGAGTCCCTCATCCACAGACTGAAATTTTTTTGCACAGAAAGGTAGGTCTTAACCCATAACCATAATCCATAACCAGCCGCTGAAGCGAGTAGGAGCACGTCTGGCATTGCGAAGGCAGGTGTTTGTATAACCCACAATGGTGGGTTACGGGATGAAATGTGGCAGCCGTTGTCTTTCTTGCTCCTGCCTCATAGATGCACTATTTTGGAGAAACTTAATATAATAATTAAGGCAAAATTAAAGCAAAAAAAGAAATTCTGCCAGGACAACTATCGGTCCCAAAGAGTACTCGTGCTGTCTGAGAACTGTGATATAAGGCACATGCATGTACTCAATGTATCCATCTGTGCTTAAAGACTATGTTACCTCTAAGCTGCACGACAAGAGAGCTGCCCTGGGCTAGAGAAACTTCAGGATATAGGACTGAAACACTCCCATGGAGATTCACTTTTTAAACAACACTTAAAGATCAATTGAACTGTTACTAGAAACAGCATTAGGAGAGATTTATGAATCATCCATTTGTAACTCTAGGAAAGCATCTTCTGTAAAGAGAAGACTGAAAAATCCATTTATTGCAAAACCATTTGCTGGGCTCATCATCTGTCTCTCACGCTGGTGCAGGGCACGCTGCACAAACAGCGCGCTAGCCATGGACTGCGTTTGGCCATGAAGTTGGTAAATTCCTTGAACGTATTTCCCGCCAGTATGTGCTTTGAAGAAAGTTTAGCACCAAAAGAAAATAAACTTGCTTTGCATTGCATCCTTTTGATTGAATATGTTTTGTACTTGAAGTTTTTTTTTTTTAAATAGAGGGCTCTTAGAGTATTCAGACAGTGATACCCATCCTGACTTTCAGATGGTAGCTTCAGCTTTGATTGTAGACAGATTCTTGATCAGAATTCGGTCTGTAGACTACTTCCAAAGCACCTAAGCCCTATTAAAATAACATTTCCATTACCTAATTAGTTGTTTGAAGCTATTTTCTCTGATTATTTATTGAAGTTATAGTTTGTCACCTGAGGCAACAGCATGGCTTGTTGTCGTGGAAACATCTCTGCTGTCACCAGAGCTGAATAGGGAGGGAGGAACAGGAGAGGGAACTACAGAAGAGACGCTTTGTTGAAATGCCTCACTCTTTAAAGTGAAGAAATTATTTCAGACAAAGACAGGCCACACTGAGATCAACACACACTGATTTCTGAGGTATTAGGGGGGCCTGTGGGCTTGGTTCAAGCCCTTTCTAATTTAGCGTGACACAGCTCCTGCTGTCAAGCACTGTCGTCTCCCATGGTTAACAGCAACATTTGCAAGGCCCTTTCTGATGCCAAACTTGCTATTATTGCAGAAGAATCCTGCCATATTAAAAATAGAACAAAACCTCTCTAACAGCCTGCTGTCATCTCTCTATTTGATTTGTAAAAGATGGAAATTCAGACTTCTGGGGTTTCTCCTATCAGCCTTTACCTGGTGCATGGTCTTGACACAGCCTTTCTGCTCTCCCCAAATCTATGCATTAATTTATAGTGCATGGAGATGTCAAGCAAGAGTTGCAGCTGGAATTTCCCTTAAAGCAGCATGTCTTCTACCTAAGTTTTAACTAAACTCTGCCACAGATTTTCCATCATCTTTCTTATTGTTCAGGCAACAGAAAGTTAATAAAAAGGTTTAAGCTATGATAAGCCTGATGATTATATTTTTGGCATCTAACACATGAAGAGACAGGAGAAAATAGAGTTTCCACCAGAAGGGACATCAGGACTGCATGTTGTCACCACTCGCATTACAACAGAAGCAAACAATGCAGATCAACACTGTCAGATTTACGCTAAAAGATCTTAGAGACAGGAACCTTCTCAAAAAGATGCTAAACTGCAAAGCAGCCAGACCGCACATTTCGCAAGTTGGCCATGCACCGTTTCATGTACTGGTAGTTTCATTACGCAGCGTTTTATCACAAGGAAAAATAGATTTCTTTTTCCATTTTCATGGTCTTGGATTGCAGATAGATACACTCTGCAACGCTGACTTTGCTAGTCATTTGTGTAACGTTGTTTGTAACAGGGGGGGGGAAGTGGGTCTACAAATGGTTATATCTATTTTTCACCAAAGATTTTTCTAATGGCATTTCCTCTCCGAAACGGAGTAAAACCAGCACCGGATTCTTTTGTTCCTTGGCGGTGCCCTCTGGAGAGAGCAGCCGAGGGAGCGAAAATGCAGCGTGAGCCTGGAGTGCCATCTGATGGCACGAAAGGCAATCCACACCGGTGGGGTGGTGACCAGCGAAAGGACACGTACCCTGTGCGAAACTGGAAAGTACCATTTTCTTGCAACGAGCGCTGAATAGATAAAGCAAACAAGCACACAGAGGCTCCAGACACAAACGTGCTCTCTCTCTGGAGGTTAATCAACCATATATAATTGCTAGGCAGTACCCCTAAATGAACACAACATTAGCTAGACTCCTCAGGACTATATTTTCTGACTTTTTAAAGAACACATGTTGAAGAAGTACAACTCATCAACAGTTGGTTGATGACTTGTACCACGTAGCTTTTGGTATCCTACATCACACTGCCGATGGGAACTAAACCTCTGCCAATAATTAAGGCTGGAAATGTGAATTGTTAATTACCTTTGTACATCATTCACTGACGTCTCCACAAAGCCAATGCAGATGTCACTAACACTGTCTAATCCAGCCTCATTACTAATGAAATGCCAACCAAAATGAGACTGCAAACTTGGCTATAAAATGAAGGGATTTTAGGTCAAGCTTAGGTTTTTTTAGCCCATAAAGTGCACTTCCTCTTAAACTAATTTGTTTTCCTAAAATGTACACTGCCATGTAATTATAAGGTTCAGGATCAGGGTTAAGAGAAATATCACCAGTCATAAGAGTGGGAATAAAATCAGATGCATTGGCAACACCACAGGAACTCAGCTGGAAATGCAGCTGTGGAGCGGGCGCCCTGTGCCTCAGATGGAGCTATGGAAGATGAAAGGGAAGCGTTTTGTGGCAGAAAAGAGGGCGCACCCTCAGGACTCCATACTCTGCACAGCAAGAGCTCACAGTGTGATCTAAGTCTCCACTTGGGGCAAATTGCCAGGCCTTACACAAAAGCTTTTCTCCCTGGCTTGGGTGCTGTGAGCCTCACGCTGTCTGAGATGGCACCGGCCTAGAGGTGGCAGCTGCTTTATATTTATCCATGGAACAGCAACAGATGTGCAATCTAATGCTGAAACACAAATTCTAGAAATAGGTGAGCTATATCATCACAAAGGTTAAAAAGTCCACTTCCCACACGGGACACTAGATTTTAAGGTGACAACATTCTGACCACCATATACCCACACAACTAGTTATGTGCAAATCTACTTCAAGTTATTCTTCGTAGAGTGTAATCATTTACATTCCCTTCCTGTCCAAGTCAAATGGGCTTTGCAGTCTGACCTCACGAGCGGAGGATGCACCTAAAAGCTGGCAATAAAACGTTATGTGACATTAGTGTCACTGTGTCAAATAGAAGCTTCCCAAGAGCAACCCACCGCACCATTCTCTCTGTTTTTATATTACATTTCTCCTGTTGCCAAGCATTTGTTTATTTATTTGTTTGATTTTCAGC
>NW_008825167.1:10520958-10521318 GCF_000699105.1 Pygoscelis adeliae
GCACAGACTAAAGTGGCTTTGGAGGTGTGGTGCTTCTATTTCACAAATCTACATCATTCGTACCACTCAAGCAATAAAGGCAAGTACCGAAAGGAGCATTCTCACTGACTAACTTCAGGCACTGCAGAACATCCTAAATTAAGATTCCATCTATACAGTCAGTAGGGGACAGGCTATGTTGGGGAAACTCAAGCCACCTGAGATTTTCCTCTCCAAACAGCCCCTGAAAACAAAACCTGATGCACATTATCTAGAGACAAACAGTAAGACACCAGCACCTTAATAAAGATGGTGTAATTAGAACAAAAGTTGCGACAGAAAGATTTTGCCAGGAGCGAGACCCCTGCCACCGCCTGGGAG
>NW_008825167.1:10521343-10523764 GCF_000699105.1 Pygoscelis adeliae
GAGCAACAAGGCTCCGGGCCAGGATCAGAGACCTCCACAAAAAAGACCTGGCAATACAGCCTGGCACCTTCTCTGGGAGTTAGGGATCCCCCTGAACAACCCAGCACCATTAAAGCACTTTGCTGCCCTGGGCAGAAGCTACTGTCACCTCACAGAGTTTGTACAAGGTGCCTTTTCAGCACTGAGACTCGACCTTCACAGCAGCAATCCCACCCACGCAGTGCCATAAAAAAAGACATACCATCTCCCAGCAGAGAGCTCCTATCAGCGCCAGACCCAGGATAACACGGCACTGGAGCAGGCATCCCTGCATGTGACCTGGCCCAATCTTTATTACTGGTGGCAGGCGGGAAAGTTCAGAACTAACTGAATGCAGCCTCCCTGGGTAAATCCATTCCCCATCACACTGGAGCAGTCACAAACCTTTGGGTAGAGCCCTCTCCTTTCTCATTGTAATGGGGAATCTGCAGAAGGGAGGAGGACGCAGCAGACCGTAAACGCATTGGGGCAGACGATCCAGCCAGATCCACCACGAGGGCATTGTTTCTGCTGTGGCTAGCGTGAAGCCAAGCGAACCATCTTCAAGCAGATAGTGCCACCACTCTCCGGGATGACACCTGTGAACCTAGGTCAGGCTGTGAATGTCTGGGCTGCCAAGTCATACTTGAATTACTAGTATTCTCATTGCCCTGGGAGCGTATCTTAACTTTTTTGTACATTTGAAGACAGTGGCCTACTGTCTGGAGACAACTGTGGGAAAACCCACTCGCTCTTCAGGAGGAGTAGTGCAAATGCACTACTGGAAGACACCAGAATTTCACTGCTGCATTTTCCTCGTTGCAAAGTGAGACAGTTAAGGAGGAATTCACATCCCAACCCACAGGTCAGCTGGGAAACAGGGAGAGGGGATTTAGGGCTAGAAGAGTCTACCAGCTGGCAGAGGCTGGGGGGACCACTGACATCTAGTCCCAAGGATATGCTGCTTTGTCAGGACAGCTCTAGGGGCACGTTTACGTGGGTGTGGGCAAACTGAAGTGTCAGGTGGCTCTGGTGCAAAAACGATGTATACTCTCACTGTCCATATCATACACAGATATTCCCCATATTACTCACGTGCTGGGCACAGGACTGCTTCTTGGCTAAAAAGCTGATTATCAATAACCTCCTGCTCTTCTGTTTCTATCATATTTTGGGAAGTGCGATTATATACACACACGCTTTTTCAGTAGGATTGCAAAGACCCTCAGTTTCATCACCATCAGTGGCAGCCCCTCAGAGGAAACAACCTGAGTAACTCAGTACTCAAATCAGAACGTGCAGTAAAACACATCACTTATTGCACAAATTTAAATGAGATTTTTTGTTGGCTGAAAATGCTGAAATGAGTATTGTGAAGCTGCAATCTTATAGAAGCTGCTTCCTGTAGCTGTCAGTCGGAAGACACCTATCCTGTATATTTCCTTCTACACTCATGTGAAATATTTTCTAAAGGAAGGTTGCAAGCAGTGTTTCCACGTTCCTGTTCTGCTTCAAAACCCGAAGTCCAAGTTTATTAGAGGTGGTGAAAACGGAAGTTCCCGAATGGGAGGCTGAATCTCATCTTTTCCAGATCAGGCTATAATTTATAAGAGGAAGTTGCAGGATGCTAATTATTTTTTTCTTTCCCAGAATAAAACCTAATTCAATCTTTTGAGTAATAATATGAAAACAAATGAATCATCTTAATTAATGCATATAAACAGTAATGTGATTTGGTTCTTTGGTTTCTAGGCATCCTATTTGCATTTAAGTAACATTTGTATGCATGTAGGAAGCTGTTAGAGCAGGTATGTATCTCTTAACAAGTTGGTGAGTTCCACCTAATTTTTGCTGCATAGCTTAATATTTTTCTAACTTAATGATTAAGCAGCTGGTTTTCCTTTACAGCTATCTGCTGTTCAAACAATTGGAACCGTGAAGCTGAGGTCAGAGCACAGCCTCTTTTAACCTCCTTCATTTGTTACTGAACGTGACCCTTACCCTGAAAGGCTGCAATGAATCGCAAAAGTATTTATTAAGAAAGCATTCACAATCTTGGAAACTTATTTTGCCCTTTTCAGTGGAAACAGAGAAGCCAAAAGGCAGACAGATATGGGCGTGCTCTGGATATTGTTTTGCTGCATATTGTTTTATGTCAAAGGCTCGAGTTCATCAGCTGCGTAGGAACGTAAGAAAGCATCGCGCTACCCCAACGGGGACATTCTTATTACCCTGTATTACAAAAAAACTGCAAGCAAATCTACAATTAATAGCACCTGTTTTATGGCACTTAAGAGAAGACCAGCTAGTTCTAGGAAATAAAACCACATGTAATTCCTACAGATCTACTAACTTCCCTCTCTGGAAGAGCTGGGCAAAATGCAAAGTATAAACTCCTTGCAT